>NC_040903.2:8146545-8449576 GCF_004126475.2 Phyllostomus discolor
AAAGGGTGCTAGGGGCAAGTGACATGTAAGTTGATACCTAAAAAGAGGCCTTAGGAGAGAGCCAGGTGAAAAAGAGGGTGGCTGGGACCAAGGACGGCCGGCCGTCTTGGGCAGAGGGTGTACACTCTGAATGCAAGAGAGAACATTGTGTTGGAAACTGCCACACAACAGGATTCGTGAGCAAGCCGCAGTGGAGAGAAAGGCAGTGGTCAGCTTTGCCTAGGCCTTAGTTTCTGTCCCCAGAAGAGCTGGGGGGTACTGATGTGGGCAGAAGCATTCCGTGTATGAGGAGCCCCCGTTATCACCCGTTAGGATAAACGCTGAACGAGCGATCTGGTAAATATCACACTATTTTTCTTTCATCCATGCTCCCTCTGCATGAGAAAAGCATCATGGGCATGTTGATGTGTTTGGCTCAACAAAAGCACCAAATATCCCAAAGACAAACACTGGCTGCTGGGAGTCTCCAAGCAATGCAGAATCCTGCCCCCGCTGTGTGACCGACCTCCCTCCCCGCTGCCCGCCGAGAGAGCTGTCCGTCACAGCACGGGCAATGCTAGCGCTTGAGCACGCGGGGCCTCGCTGGAAACAGGTAGCTTTTCTAGTATGTTGGTTGCTTCTCCCTGGGAACCGAGGGGCCGTGTACTTGCAGTGAGGTAACGTTTAAACACTAGCATTTACAAATGGGCTTTATAATCTTACTATTGCGAGTCAGGGAATTCGGATATGGTCCTCGGGAGCTGTCGGTGACAGTTTCCCAGGAACATGACTCTCTTGCTGGAGCAGTGATAATCCCCCCTGAACAGTAACTGCGTGGTTATGCCTGTCTCCCGCCCTGGGGTAAACAGCCACAAGACTATTAAAGACAGCACCGCGCTCCGGGCTTGGGGCCAGCACCCCCATGGCTGATGTTTGGGAGGATTTCTGAGCTACGGTCAGTGTGGGGATATGGGCTTGTCCTCCTTGGCCCTGGGCTGCACTTGGACGGCCCGCCTGCCCGCTTCTGGGGAGCTTCTGCCAGGCAATGGCCCTCCAGCGCCACAGCGACACAGAGGAAGGAGTGATAGTTCTCAGGAATGGAGCGCTCAGCTGCCCGAGCTCTCCCGGCGGCTCCATCCCCGCGTGCCTGTGGAACCGTCCATCAGCAGCTGTTTCCCTTCCCGGGGACGGACGCGAGAGTGGGTAGGAGCGCAAACCAGGATTCCTGTTGATGACGGCGATGCTGTATGAAAAGGGAGTCGGCAGAGGTTGGGATGCACGCACTCGTTCAACCACTCACTCAACACATGTTTATTGAATGTGTACTCTGTGCCCCGCCGTGTCTGTTCTAGGTTCTGGGACGCTGTAAAAAAAATAAAGAGAATCACTTCTCTCATTGAACTGCATTCTAGTAAAGGAGACAATAAGAAAAATTAAATAACCACAAGATGCATGTCAGCGGTGAGCACCAACGAGGACAAAGAAAGCAGGGGGAGAAGGTGGGACATGCTGGGAGCTGAGAATCTGGATACTTTGGCTACCATCACTGTGTGAGGCAGCTTAGTGCCTCTGGGTAGATGCTGCCCCCGTCCCTTGAATCGGCGACTGTGCCAGCGCACACGGCCCAAGGAATTCATGTGGCCGTTCGGCTGACCTGGAGATGGAGAGATCAGCCTGGATGAACCGGGGGTCCAGGATAGTCACAAGAGTCTTTAAAAGTGGCTGGGAATCAGAGAGCAGAGTCGGAAAGGCGGACCCGGAGGACTGGGCCTGACCTTACCGGCTCGGACGATGGGGGGCGACAAGGAGCCAGGAACGAGGTGGGCTCCAGAGCTGGAAAAGGCCAGGGGACAGCGTCCACCCTGCGGCCTCCAGAAAGAAACACGGCCCAGCCAGCACCTTGATGTTCACCCAGTGAGATCCTGGCCAGACTTCTGGTCTGCATTTGTGTTGCTGTAAGACACTAAGTGTGTGGCGATTTTTCTCATCAGTAACAGAAAACAAACACCATCACCCAGAAGGGGACATTGGAGTAAGCAGCTCTGGTAAGGTCACCACATTCAGCAAATAAAAATATGGGAGGCTCAGTTGTACCTGAATTTCATATAATAAATAGTAATTTACTAAAGGAATTATTATATATGTAAGGTCTGTTCAGATGGTATTCAGATGTGTAAAATAAAAAATAGAGACGTTTATTGAAGAACATACAAGATACATTGTACCTAGGACAATGATGCTTCAGTCCCCTTCGAACTAGGCACCTCGGGACCTCACACAGTTCTCCCAGTCACCATCAGCTGCCCTGTCATATTTTCCTCCATAGTCTGAATCTCATCCACAGTCTGAAATCTGTTCCCTTTCAAAGGTGATTTTAGTTTTGGGAAAAGCCAGAAGTCACAGGGCACTAAATCTGGGCTGTAGTGGGGCTGAGTCACCTGGGTGATTTGATGTCTCCCCAAAAATTTCTACATGAGATGTGATGCATAAGCGGGTGCATTGTTGTGATGGAGCTGCCAATCACGAGTGCCATAGCTGTGGCCTTTTGAATCATCCGAATAGTTTCCATGGAGGAATGTTCAAGCTTAACCCAAAATTTGATGAGGATTTGTTGCTTGACTCACTTGTTCATTTTGAATGTGATGGCCACACAGTACACATGCTCACTCAATGGCATCTACAGCCCCCACTGACTAGTACAGTGAAGTCGTCATTGTCACGCATGCACATTCCAGTCCACTCTCCTTGGCTGCCAGGCTACATCAGTGTTGTGCAACCCATCCTTGTTATATTAACAATGGCTGGACTTTTTCTGGACAGACTTCATATTCTGGCAAAACTAATCTTAGAGGAAGTTAGGAAGTGAGATATTTGGGGCTGAAACATTCCAGGCAGCCAAGTAAAGAGTAAGGGCGAAGTCCTGGGGATTTCAAGAAACACCGAGGAGAGAAGTGTGGTTGGAGTGGAGGGAATGCAAAGAGTAGGAGAAGAAATGCAAGAGGGTGTAAGGAACTGAAGTGTGAAGGTCATAAGGAGGATGTTGGCCTTTGGTCTGAATGGGATGGGACATAATTGGAGGGTTCTGGGCAGAGGAGCGCCAATGGCTAGGGTCTCCTGTGAACGGAGAGCTGCCGACTGTGAGCAACCCAAAGACAGGGTCTAGTCTAGTTTTGCCCTTTCTTGGGCTGGCACAGAGGCAGGTATGCAAGCACCCAGGTACTGGGGAGGCAGCAGACCTTCTAATTGGTAGAACTCGATGCTGTGCCATCTGCCAGTGGAACCAGCAAGGCGTGGCCAGGTTCACGGTGGGAGAAGAAAAGACTTTCAGAGGAAAAAGTGGTTCATAAAGAGAAATCGGAAGGCTGTCAGGTGATGCGTAAATGACAGAGGGCAACGGCAGCTGCATGGGGACCTCATGAAGGCAAAGGCATTAGGGGACTCGGGGAGACAAAGGCAGGACTACTGCACACCTAGTAGACGCAGAGTACCCGTCTGTACTAAGATGTGAGGAAGCCACGTTTCAACTCCTGAAAGACATCGGAGTTCCCTTGGAAAAGGTGCAGGAGGGAAGAGAACTACCTCACTTCTTCTCGCCAGCACCAGATGAGTAGAGGGAGACCAGAGAGCAAGGCCTTAACCGTCACAATCTGAGGCAGAACCTAATGCCCTACGTCCTGAAGAGGGGCCCGTTCACTCCTGGTTTAAAACACATATTCCCTGAGGACGCACACAGACAGAGCGGGATCATCACCTATCTCCACTCCTCTGGGAGGTCTGGGCATGTGAGCGCTATTCACCTGAGCCGGCACAAGGAATCCTAACCCTGCCAGCTACTGTTTTCGAGGGCGGGCACATACCTGGCCACTCTGCTATCCCATTTAAACTTCGCACTAGCTCTCCGACTTCGGTGTATTATCCTCATTGTATAGATGGGTGATATGGGGCTTAGAGAGATTTAGATGACTCACCATTCAAAAAATTATCTCATTTTATCTTCAAAACAACATTACGCGTTCCGATTGAGGGTCCCCATTTTCAGAGGCTGCCACCCCATTTTTGGAGAAGCCGAGTGCTCCGTCCCCAGGCCCACAGCTAGAAAGTTAACGGAGGCAGAGTTGAGCATGCCTCCTATTCACACTGTACTCAGGAAGGTGCCCAGCAAGTAGAAGGTGCTCAGTAAACATCTATCAATGAAATGGATTATTCCAAAGCTCCCATTCTTTTCACCACCCTCTGCTATTGCCACGTTATCTCTTCCTCGGGCACATGTTTTTAAAATCAAGGCTGATGTAAAAAAAAAAAGTATTCTGCGAAGTCCCCTTTTCTCAGGCCGGCTTCGGGCTGCCCGCTGCCTCGTCCCCTCCCCGTCGCCCTTTGCTCCCAGCGGTATCTTTCGGAAGCAGCCTAGGAAATGACAGTGTCCCAGTTCACCACCTTCCTCCGCTATCTTGTGCGAAGCTGCAGAATGACACTTCCTGCCTCCTAATTTCTCCAAAAGGCAAACAATGCATTACTCAGGAGTCCTGCGTCAAATCCTACCACCGATACATCGGATATGCAAACCGTTTCATTTTTTTTTCTATGTCTTTTCTATCTGGGCACCAATGAGATGTTATCACTCGCACTCCGATTACGGAATGCATCCCCTAGCACTCTTCACCCGTGTCCTTGGCAGCGCCGTCAGGTTCATGTGGCTTCTCAGACGCTGTTTGTCTTGTCTAAGTTCTTCTGGCTCCAGAGTGATCACGGATTTAGGGAAATCATCATTGTGTCGTCCACCCTTGGGGGCTGGCATGACTGTGTAGACAGGTGGATGCATCTGAACCAGGGATGTGGGTCAGGGAAACCTTACTGTCGGAGTAATTTGTATGGCGGAATGTTCTCTCCAAAAGTGCCCAAAAGGATGTTATGTTACAAGGCATCACAGAAGGAAATATGCCCATCATAGTTTTTCCGTGGATGCTCTGCCGTTCAAACTGATGGGGGAAGCTGAATAGCACCCAAGATGAGTTGCCCACAGTGTCATTTAGGAGTAAAGGGCTCTGATAAAAGGCCGTTTCTGAGGTTTTGGCGGCACATGATCGTTGTGTGCAGCAGGAATAAACATTATGCATAGCTGAGGTTCTGGGCAAATAAAATCTGTTCTTCCCTTTATCTTTCTCTCCCTAAGTTCCCTTTTAATTTTTTTTTCATTTTCAGTATGCCAAAAAATAAGGTTTTCAGGAGCATAACAAATCATGGGTTTCAGGCATTACAATGATTTTCTCTAAGCACACACGCACGCACACCCTGCACACACCCTTCTGTGTTTCTATGCCATGGCTAAACCACGCATGCAGTCTTTTTCACAGAACTGATGCTATTTTTGGACAAAACTGCAGAAACTCTGCAGCATTAACAAATGGACAAGAAGCACAGAATCACAGTGCGTGGGGATATGCCGTTGCGAAAGCAAGCTTGGCCTTTCGCCAGGGAGCTGTGGTTCGATGTTGCAGCAAAACAAGTGAAAACACTGCGTACAAAGAAATGATTAATAAGCTGACAAACTCCCAGGCATTCATTTCCTATTCTTCAGCGCCAGCCGTATTAATACTAGCATATTTTCAACTTTATTAGCGCAGCCATGCAGCCTGGGACGCTTTGGTGTGCCCCTGAAGCGCTTCTTGACCCAGCTGCAAATTATTTAGAGAGGCGAACATCTGATCGGCGCTGCTTTTCCGCCCGTCATCCCCGTGGGCCGAGCCTGTTTCTTTGTCTCCATGGCACCTCACGCTGAACAATAACCATAACATTATTCTGGAAATCTTCTCGGACAGAGGCATCTGGTGGCAACTGATCCCTGGGTCATTTAGTGGGATTTCCTGGGTCATGTTCGTTTCAGGGCAGTTCCGTCCCTCACCGTGGCCCGCTGCTCCCGCCCCCGGCGTGGGTCAGCCTGACATGCCTGGGATGTCAATCACTTCCCAGGGAGGGAGCCTGCCAGTCGACTTCGTCCCCTTTCTGGGATGAACCCACGACCTCAGTCACCTGGGAGGGTGAAGTAAAATAAGGAGTTACGGAACGGAGTTAGGGTGAACCCCTTCTTCTTGTCTGGCTGGGAGTGTCCCAGTTTTTTTTAAGATTTTATTTATTTATTTTTAGAGAGGGAAGGGGGGGAGAGAGAGAGAGAGAGAGGGAGGGAGGGAGAGAAACATCAATGTGCGGTTGCGGTTGCTGGGGGTTATGGCCTGCAACCCAGGAATGTACCCTGGCTGGGAATCGAACCTGGGACACTTTGGTTCCCAGCCCGCGCTCAATCCACTGAGCTATGCCAGCCAGGGCTGAGTGTCCCAGTTTTTAAAACCAGACGCCCCATCTCCCAGGAAACTCCTTGGTCTCATTCACATGGGACAGGGGGCTACCCTTAGGGGAAGAGTGGCCGCCTGGACCCTGAAGGAAGCAAGGGAGAAACTCGGGTTTTGGAGTCAGACCCAGGTCCTCATCTCGGTTGGGTGCTCCAAGCTGTGGGACGGGCGAGGCTTCAGCCTCCTCAGGCCCCAGGGTTATCTGGCTGGGCTCACGCTGCCTGATTTCGGGTTGGTATGAGGCTTAAAGGAGGCGAGGACACAGGGCCCTCCCTCGCCCCACCAACACACCATTCCTGCAGTTATACAACCACTCACATCTGCAACGATGGAAACACTGACAGCTACCCCACAAACCGGAGGAGACGCAGCAGTGCCTTGTGCAAGAAGCAGTCAACAGCCCAGCCCAGCTCGGGGGGCTGGGGCGGGGAGGGTCTGTGATGCATCCTCCAGAGTGGGACGCAGCCCCACTAAAAATGGGACAGCCCACAACGCCGTCAAGCCGTATCCTTGATGGCATTCTCCTTTTGACTCGGAACGGGGTTTTCTTCTCGTCCATAAAACTAAGACTTTCCCTGGGGAAGCGTGACTGACAGAGGGGGCGGCCACCTTCACTGACTCCCCATCGTCCCCGGGGCCTTCTCAGCAGAGGGACCTCAGCCCCGGCGGACAGACGGGTGCTCGTGTAAAGGACCGCGCCCTGCGGCGCAGTTCCATGCGGGGGTTACAGCAAACAACGATCGCTGGGAAGTCAACATTTTTAATTAAATGTATTGAAAGGGAGCACAGATAAATGCCCCTAAGCCAGAGAGTATTTAACGCTCACAGGCCAGCTGAAGCAAAAACCTCACTGCCAGAGAAGCTTTTAAGTATTGATATTTCCTGCATTAATAATACTCTCAGCCACATTCATAACAATATAATTAGCAACACAATTCAGGCTGTACAGCTTGTGAGGGCTCTGCATTATTAATTACACCTGCGGAGCCTTGGTGTCAGGCACCGTGCTTCTAATTTTAGCTTCCAGGAGAGATGAGCTTCAACTTGGGGGGGTGGGGTGCAGGAGCCTTGTGGAGCGTGGCGCCCCACACCAACTTCAAGTTCACGTCCCACTGGTAGACACTAAATAACAGCAAATGCGCTGTCGACAGTGCCTTCGGGGATGACACACGCTTTCAAGTCCAAGGTTGAGTGACTTTGGCTGCGTTCCCAAATTTTGTAGGTGGCAAAACGTGATTGATTTCCCAGAAATTCTTACCCTAACTGAGACTCTACCTGAAAACCCACGAGACAGGGTGATGCACTGGCGTGGACGAGAGGGGGACCGTCGTCAGGGTCTTAGAAGCTCAGCCCCACTGTGCCCACATTTCCTCCCTGGACATTCTGAGCTGGCTTAGCAGGAGTCCTCGCCTCTCCCCCTGGATGACACCGGGAGAAGGAAAGGGCGCATTTCATCATGAGCGGCTTTGCTGAAGGCCTGGGTTTGTCTTGAGTCAGAAAACAAATGTGGCAACATACACCCCTGCCACTGTGTATTCCCCGAGCTGTTCCAAAGGGCTTCTGTTTTCCTGTATCTTCACAACCCCTAGGTATTATCATTAAAAACTAAGCCTGACAGTCTGATAGGTGGAAAATGCCATGGAATTGTTATTTTTGTTTCCAGCGTGAATGCTGAAGAGAGCAGCTCAGCGGAGATTCAACACGGAGGAGGTTGTAGTAGGACACAGAACAGATTAGGACACATTCAGAAGTTTCTGGAAGGGTCCCCCCTCACTGCCCACCCGCCCCCATGCTGCCCTGGAGACCTCCCTCATGTGGACCTTCCCATCTGCCCTGAGACCAATCGGCTCAGAGCACCCACGCCAGGTGCCCCCCCCCCCCCGAATCTGGCCCTTTGTGTTTTCTTATTCTTTACATTACAGTCAAACAAACAATATAAAACAAGAAGAGCATCTTTCAGAAATCTAGTAGGCTTTAGACGAACCTGAGCTTAGTTTCTGGAGATGTTGAAATAAATAAGGATTATTCTCTAACCCAGGGGAGCTCAAAGCTCAATAAGAAGGGTGGACAAGCAAAAACAATTGTAATTCAGTGTGAAAATGAAACCATAACTAAGATCTGTGGGTAAGTGATAACGTGCTTCTTCCGTTCCCCTCACCCCGCCCTCCAAGCATGGGCACGTGGAGAGGCCGGCAGCGGCCCTCACGGTCGCTCTGTGATCTGAGCCAGTGGAAAGAGGAGCCTTTGGCAGGACCGACACCCACGGGAGGCCCGCACCCGGGGCCCTGGCCCCCTGGTCTCGGAGGACGGGCCGGGCAGGGACCCTCGGGCTCAGAGGAGGGAGCTGTTCCCTCTGCGGGTCAGAAAAGAGTCCCCGCACAGGGCGGCCCACTGGACGAGGTTGGGGAGGCGAAGAGGGGTTTGTCGGGCAGAGAGGAGGGACGATCACGTGCAGACGCGCAGACGCACAGACGCGGGAGCCGTAGGCGCGGCAGGGGAGGGCCTGCGGTTGCAGGAGGGAGGGCCGGCAAGACGTGAAGCCCAGATGCTATAGCACGTATATGACCGACATTCCCCGAGACGTAGTTTGCAGATGTTAGTAACTGTTGGCAAAAGAATGAAAAAATACCCCATGTTGAAGAAATTTGAGATAATGTATTGAATGAACTAAAACGAAGTAAATTTTGTTTTCTGTGGGACTTGTTAGTGCCTTCCGTTGAGTTCCCAGGAGGGGGATGCAGGAGCTCCCAAACTTATTACTAAGTTGGACTATTATTTTTTGTTTTTGCAAATCAAAGTGGCCATCTTTGTAGATCGATAACAAACGAAGCAGAACAGCACGGAAACCCAGTTCCAAGCACTGCAGGGTATAAGCAAAGCTGGAAGGAGCACCAGGCCGTAAAGGGTGAGATGCTGGCCACCGGAGGGCAGCTGGCCTCCTCCCCCGCCCCCACCTCGGGCTGTCTGCCGCTCTGGACAGCAGGAGCAGTGCAGCTCACACGCAGGATGCTCGCGTATTTTGTTTGTGTGGGAGCAGAAATAACAAGCGTCAGCCCTCCCACGCCTCGCTCCCCGGGGCTGACCCGAGTGACAGAGTTGCGTGGGGGAGACACATTACTCATGCTTCAGGGTGGGCGTCTGACGGCGGCGGCTTCCCTAACTGCGCGTGGTCCGTTCCAGCCGCGCTGCCTCCCTAGGTCACCAGAAGTGCCCACTCCCGTGTGCTGGGTGGCTGCCCAGGTGGCCTTCACCACTGCCCAGAGCTGTGGGGGTTTCTTCAGGATGCTTTTGGCTCAGGTGATGCAGGAAACCCTGCTGCTTGGGTGAGGAGGGGCCAGCGGCGTGTCGAGCAGGCGTCGGTGTGAACGGAAACTGGCCTGCGTGCCATGGGGACAGCTGCTCTCTTAACGGGACCTTGTCCTGGGCAGGGGAATCCTGGTCGTGCCATCCCCTGGGGTCACATGACTTAGAAGGCTGGAGGAGGAGGGGAAGCTGGTGGAACCTTCCTGAGGGTCTGAGGGGATGGGGAGGATGGCCTCGCGGGAGCAGCCCGGGCACAGGGGCCTGGCTGCTGGTGCTGCCCGCACCCCCACGCGCGGACTCAGGCTGATACCCAGTCTCCCGGTGCCGACTACAGCCTCCTCGTTGGGGCTGCTCTGGAAATTAAACGAGATGATGTCTGTGCTATAAGCACCATGTTCCCTGCTGAGCGGCACATAGTAGGTGCTCTGCTGTGGATCCTGGTGAGAGTAAATTACTCACTTCAAGTTGCTTTTGTCTTCTGACATCATATTTACCTACCACCTTTTAGAGATTATTTAAAGAAAAGTGTATCTATTTTTTGCTTGGTGTATGTGTATGTCCCGTGTGGCTGCGTGTCTGTGTTTTGAGAGGGGATTTCTCTTCCTTCAGAGCGGGTCCTTCCTCACTCATGTGGAAAGACTGACTTAGGAGCTCAGCCCCAAGATGTCAGCTTTGGGGGAGCAGACGGTACGTGAGCGGCCAAGCCAGAAAACTGGGAGAAACTGACTGGGAAAGGGAGAATACGATTAGGTTTTGCTAAGTAACAATTCATTTCCCTTGGTTTCCTTTCCTTGAGGAGGAAATGTGTCGATTTCCTCAGTTTCTTCCTTCTGCACAGAGACGTAGGTTTGGCTACACTGATCACTGGGAGGGGATAACTCAGGAAAAGACAATGCGTGTGTGAAGCACATTCTGGGCAATCAAAGCAGAACAGCACGAAAACCCAGTTCCAAGTACTGCAGGGAATAAATAAAGCTGGAAGGAGCACCAGGCCGTAAAGGGTGCTGGTGCTCCTTCCACAACAGCCTCCCACTCTTCCCCAGGTACTGAGGTACTGACAAGACCTCAGTTTCTGACAGGGAGCCCGGTGACGGGCGGGGACCCGGCCCAGCAGTGTCCCAGGCCAACACTGGCTGCTCTCTTACTGGCTCCGTGGGAACAAGCAGGGAGTTTACCAAGAGCCTTCACGGAGGGCAGTTTATTGTTCTGAACGTCCTTCTCACAATCGGGAGTGGAGGGTCAGTGACGGACCCCCGTCCCTCCTTCACAGGCCCTCAAAGCAAGGTGCAGACGGTACGTGCAACATCCCGGCCCCCCATCTTGTCAGTCCCGGAGTGGGACTGGAATCCGGGGCCCCTGCTGTCTGTCCCTGGCTGCCGCTGGCCCCACACAGTTGCCTACGGTGTAGGACGAGGCAGTCACTTGTTACTTACAGGAGTCTCCACCCAGGGTAAGACAGCGAGCCAAGCTCCCCGGAGTGGAAGCTCCCCTTAATTTGCATCGTGTCACTTCATTTCTGTAAAAGTGACATGGGACAGGGGACGTGGGCATGGGTGATCAGCACTCTGGTGACCGAGGGGCTGGAGGGCGCAAGTGGCTCTGAGAGTGCCGATTCCCGGGGGTGGTGCTCAGGGTTGCTCCGGTCACACCCAAATCTGGTACCTGTCGGGCTTGTGTCCTGGGACTCCTTGTCTCCCCTTGTCGTGCAGCAAAACAGGAAAGTGTCATCACTGTCTGGAATGAATTTGTAAACAACAAACGCTGTTCTGCTTTCTCCAGCTATCGGGGGACTGAGAATAGAGACTGGCTTTGTGGGCCGGGCTGCTGAGCGTTGTGGATGGCCCGTGACATGAGACACCCCTGCTCTGAGGTCAGAGGCTTCCGACCTTGCTGCGTGGGCCGGTTTCCTCTTCTAGCCATTGGACAGAAACCAGAAACGTCTAACAACAACAACAACAACACATCACAATACTGAGGATTCAGCAGGAGACACGCAGTGCTGTCTCGAGGCTTCATTCAACACGGCCTTTCCCCTCCCGCCATTCTGATCCGGTTCGTCAATTCTCATGTTTACTTGGCCCTTTTGCTGAGCACCTGCTATGTGCCACACACAGAGAGCAGTTAGAAGAGGCGTTTTAGAGCCAGCCAGTTCACACTAGCTGTGTGACCTTGAGCAAAATAACCCCTCCAAAGCCTTAGTTTCTTCATAAGTGGAACACCACCTCCGGAGAGAGACAATTACTCGCCCACTCATTGATTCATCCATTCCTTCATGCACCAAATATTTCCTGAGCACCTACCATGTACCGGGCATTGCTATTACGTGCTTTCAGTGCCTTTATGTTTATTCACAATGGCAGCCTTGAGGCAGTCCCTTTTGTTATCTTCACGTTATAAATAAAACAAAAGACATGAAATGATTTGTCCCATGTCATACAGCCCGTCAGTGGTTGAGTGTGGGTTGGAATTCATGCTGTCTCAGTCCTGAACCTGGTCTGCTGAATAAAGATAAACAAAGCTGAAGACCCAGTCCCTGCTCTGAGGATGCTCACAGCCCAGTAGGGGAGACGGGCGTGTCATGGATTAGGTGACATGGAGGCAAAGTTTCACAACAGAGGTAGGACATAGGGAGGACTCCCAAGCTGTCTTAGAGTTGGGGGCAGGGAGGCTTTTAGAGATTGGGGGTTATTGACTTTAGCCCTAAGGGGCATGGCATTTTCTGGGTGAAGGAAGGGAAGGGAGGGGAGGGAAGGTCTTCTAGGCAGAGGGAGAGGGTGCACAGAGGCACAGGGAAGACAGGGCACGTCTGGGAAGCTGCCAGGAGTTCAGCGAGGTTGAAGCGCCAGGTAGAAGAACGAGGAGAGAAAGGAAGCCAGAATGATAAGCAGTCACATACACAGCAGGGCAGCGTCTGCCCTCCTCAGTTCTGGTAACCATGGTGACGATAGTGGTAATGATAATAATAGATGAGCTTTGCACAACATCTAGCAGTTTATGGAACAATCGCGCACATTACACTGTGTCATTTAATCCTGTGAAGAAGGCAAGGCCAGGAGTATTTTTAGCCTCGTGTTACACAAAAATAGTTTAACTTCCAATTGCTTCCACGAATTAGTACCAGATTTACTCAACCACTCCAAAAGGCGATGGTCAGAGAATGTTTGTTTTTTTGGTTTTTTTCATTTAGAGTCTAGGAGTCCATCGCTGTCTCTCTTACCCAGTGAGAAAAAAGTATTCAGGTTCTCTGAAACCCCACCGCCGTTACTCTGGCGGAGTTAGTGTTCACCGCACAGCCTCGTGCTCTCACGCACCTGCCAGCACCCAGGCAGTTAGGCTGAAGTCACACGACCAGCTCTGGCCAATGGGCTTGGGTATGGAAATGAGGTGTCACTCCGACTAACCTAGCCAATTGCTTTCTCCTCATTGTTTTTCCCCTGACCCAGAAACCCTGGACACTGTGTTTTCCAGAATGTTCACTTTCAAGATGGAATAGGGTGGCCAACTCAAGCTGGACTTTCAGACCAAGAAACAAGTCCTCATCGGCTTAAACCAACTGTAATTTCGGGTCTCATTTTTACTCCAGCATAGCCCATCCTGTCTTGTCTGCTATAGTTTCCCCTCCGCTGGCCTCTCTTCCTTCCTTTCTCTCAGTCTTTAGCTCACAAATGTCATGTCTTGTGAAGAAGACAGAGCAATGGAAACGTTTCAGAAAACACCACAGAAAAGATGGTACCGCTAATCTTGTATTCCCGAAGACCAGCTGATACCACTTCTCTTCCTTACCCAAAGGTCTCAAAGACACCACTGCTCCCGCAGATAGTATCTGCATCACGGAGCCCAGCGTGCAAGACATTAAGTGATCCGCCTGTCCTTGTATTTTATTTTCCACCCGCTCTCCTTCCACAATTTACTTTTCAGCCTCGCTGGACCACGCGGGTTCCCTGGGTGTATGTACCCTTCAAGAATTACTCACAGACACTTTCCTCCTTTCATACCTGATTGTAAGTTCCTTGAGAGCAGAGAGGCGGCAATTGCTTGGAAAGAGAAATGATTTCACGGGAAGAGCCTGGCACAAAAATAAATGTGCGCTGGATTGAATTTCACTGAATAAAGATCTGTGAGAAAGGACCGCTTTGCGCGGGACACTTCGGGGCCCCAAGGCAGCCTTTCTGATTTTGGTAATAATAGCATTTGGTCAGATGTTTTGCTGCGTAGGTTTTTCAGTGTTAGACGATTTTTATATCTTTACCCCAAATTAAGAAAACACAAAAGTTCAGCCTCAGCTGGCGTAGCTCAGTGGATTGAGTGCGGGCTGCAAACCAAAGTGTCCCAGGTTCGATTTCCAGTCAGGGCACATGCCTGGGTTGCAGGCCACGGCCCCCAGCAACCGCACATTGATGTTTCTCTCTCTCTCTCTTTCTCCCTCCCTTCCCTCTCTAAAAATAAATAAATAAAATCTTAAAAAAAGAAAATACAAAAGTTTACAGAGAAGCGCCTTATCTTTTTTTTTTTTAAGCAAGAGTTCTATGCTTTATCTGAGAGGCTGGGTAAGTTGCAGACAAAAAATGATGGTGACCACCAAATCGGTAACATGAGGATTGATTGAAATAATGGTGACTGCACAGTAGAACCTGAATATTTGCCTAGTTACATGGGAGGCAAGAAGCTGGTGAAATCCAGGGACCACCATTGGTTGGGGGTCCTGAATCTCTTCTTCCTGTCCTGTGACTGACAAGACAGATGACAGTCAAGTGTGTGTCACCCTTCCCGGGGCACCCTGGGTGAGGGCTGGACAGCAGGCGAGAGAGTCTGTGTGATGGTTATAACTGCTAGCACAGTTCACCCCCGCCCCAGCTCCACAAGGAAGCATACCAGGATGCGATGGAAGAGAAGGATGCGGCCAGCGTGACTTCAAATCTCACCTGACACGTAACATAAAAGGCAAAGGACACCCCGTGCTGGGTATCTGGCTGTCACACATGCACGTCTCTCAACGGACAGCGACACACGGGTGTTGACAGCTGCAGCTCCACGGTGGTGTGGGGGGCCTCCGTCTCACAGGTTTTGAGCCAAGGAAGGAAGGTTCAGCTCGTGAGGTTTGCTGGGGGTGCTTCCTTCCCAAATCATTTTATGCCCCGGTCTTCTCTTCTCCCGGGGGTACTCTCTGGTTGGACCTGTGGCCCTTCCATCTGTTTCCTGGGTGCCCGGCTCACTGCCACACGGAGAGCAGCGAGCCTGTACACGTGCCTCATCTGTGAGGATGTCGGGGGAGGGCAGGAGCACGGGGAAAGTCAGTGTCCTGGGAGGCAGCCTTGCTGACTTACTCACTGAGCAGAGGACAGAACACCTCCGTGTGTCAGGCAGGGATGTGGGCACTGGGCATACAGCCGTGAGACAGACAGACAGACAGACAGACAGAGGGAGAAGACCTCCACCCAGACAAAGCTCACGATCAAAGGGCAGTAGGTAGGAAAGTGTGGAAATGAACGAGGCATCTTGGATGTGGGTGAATGCCATGAAGATGATAAAAGAGAAGTTATGTGATGGAAAAAGGTTAGAGAAGGGGACAGTCGGGTCGGGGACAGTCTTCAGAGAGGACATTGGAGAAGAGCCCGACCATGTCATGAGTTGGCGAGGAACCTTGCGAGCAGGCTGGAGGGAACAAAGGGTCTGACTTGTTTGAGGGACGCTGCCATGATGCCTGCAGCAGACGGAGAAAGGGCGAGCGGGGGGCATGGGCCCGATGATGGCTGTCCTCAGAGTCTACCCCCTGGGTCTGCATCTCACTCTCAGCACAAAGGGAGGCCGGGAGAGGGTCCTTCCAGATGTGGCGATCCAGGGTTGAAGTCCAGAAAGAGCATCCTTTTCATGTGTCTGCCCCTGTGACTCAAGTTTGGGCAATCTTCACAAAAAATTTATTTTCCTCTCCTCTCTCAGTCTTACTTTTCTTTTACTAATGACTCAGCAACAAGTCTGTACCAGACGTTGTGCTAGACTTCGGAGGCACAACCGTGCACAAAAATTAAATTTCTGCTCTCCTTAGTCTTATAACCTAGTGGAGGCAGGTACAAATAAACAAGCAAATGTACACAAACGGGTTAGGAAATGTTAAGCTTCACAAGGGAAACAGAAGATCATAAGGAGGTGTCTGTGTAGAGGTGATGCTGACTACTTCTTTATAAAGCATATGATGAATTAAAAATATTTTAATATGCTTATTGATTTTAGAGGGAGAAGAAGGGGGAAGAAAGAGAGAAACACCCATTCGCTGCCTCCCATATGTGCCCCAACTAGGGGTCCAGCCTGCAATCCAGGATGTGCCCTGACCAGAGAATCGAACCCCCAGCCTTTTGGTACATGGGAAGATGCTCTGACCAACTGAGCCACAGTGGCCGGGCCATGCTGGCTATTTTTGAGAGAGGACTGGGGAGGACTTATTGGATGGGGTCACTGAAGAAAAGGCAGGAAAGGAGCAAACCCTCTGAACACCCAGGGGAAAAGCGGCTAAGGAAGTGGGAACTGCAAGTTCAAAGGCCCGTGGCAGAGGCAGGTGTGGTGCACCTGGGGAAGAGCAGCAGGTGGCGGGGGGATGGAGGAGGAGAGTGATGGGGAAGGACCGTGGGGGTGGCTGCAGTCCAGACCACGCAAAGCCCTAACGTGCCAAGCAAGAACTTCAGATTTTGTTCCGAGATGAGAAAACATTGGAGGGTTTTGAGCAGAGGTGTCGCAACATTATTCAGTCTAAGTTGGGCATGATCAATCTGGGTTCTGGGCAGAGAACAGACTGAGTGGAGACAGAGAGCGGCGTCGGGTTGGTTTGGCTGCGGGGGAGGTGGCGAGTCATCAAACTCGCGTCTGAAGATGAACCAGCAGTGTTTGCCCGTGGAGTGGAGCAGATGGGGGCTGCGGGAGGAAACAGGGACTCAGAGCAGACGCCCCCGGTGGTGGTCGGAGGGTGCGCAGGGTATGAGCAAGACGAATCGGGAGCAGCTGTCAGACCTCCCTCCATGTGCGAGGGCTGGGCAGGCTGGGAGATGTATGGGGCTGGGGTTTACAGGGGAGACGGGGGCAGGAAATACGAATTAAGGCGTTGTCAGCTCAGACATTGGATTTGAGAGGCATGGGGCTGAAGGAGACCCCTTGGGAAACAGGTGTGAAAAGAGACAAGCAGGAATCTCTGCAGACTCTCGGGGCAAGGGAAAGGGCGGCCAGTGTTGGAGGAGGAAAACCAGGAGACGTAAGTCAAGAAGAAAAGTTTTTAAGAAGAAACATGAGCTGCATTAAAGAAGGGGATTACCCACTCTCCTCCTCCATCTTTCCCTCTGTCCCCCCCTTTCCTCCCTCTTTCCTTTTAGCCTTACTAATCTGAGATCCTGCAGGCTAGGTATTTTCTGGTCCTCTCCATAGACCTGAGGACTCAGGTTTCCTCCTGACATCCCCCGATGCATGCAGAGACATAGCCGATAAAGAGACAATCGTGTCTTAGTACAAAATGCATCCCTTGCATTCTTACTATATTAATAGCATTGCTGGCACCTTCCTTCCAACTTTCACCCACGGAGAATTGAAAAGGCACTCCAAGTGAAGGTTCAGAATCATCAAACTGTGCACACCACCATCATAAATTTCTCATTCTAGATGGATCCACTTCCATTATATATTTAATTCAGCTGAGCGCTCCCCAAAGAAGGGTTATTCTCTATTCACCAGCAAAAGTATTTCTGATATCCTCATGGGCAATGATTTGCCCCCAAAATTCACGCAACCTTTTTTATGTTAATGCAGGAAAAACTTGAAGGTTATTAAGTCCCTGCTTCTGACAGCGCCTGCAGTTACAAATAAGGCAGCTAATGAGAAGAAAAACTGGCCCGGCTGCTGTATTCCCCAAGTCCCAGCCATCTTTCCGCAAGAATGCTGTGACAAATGATACTTTTCACCTCTGTAACATGCCCCTTCTCCGATTATAGATTTAGATGGATAACGCGACTACAAGAGTTAGGCCCTGAAGCAGATGATTGCCTCTGGCACCCACCGTATGCAATTCAGGGGAAGTTTGCAAGAGCCAGATGAAAGAATGGCAACCTGGTAAGTCTGACTCCGCAAGTGAATTTATAAAAATTAAAAGGTCTGAGAGGTAATGCTCATGGACCCATTTGTCTCATTTTTCCTCATTAAGATTTAATTGAAACGAACTCTGGCAACTGTAAGAAAAGTTACATTCTTATTTTAGACTAGCAGATAAAGGGAGGCAATTTTTTAAGCACCCCAACTCTGCTTGGGATCCAGGGCCATGCACTGATTTTTTTTCACTAGCGACGCTAGTGCAAGCATGCTGGTGAAACTCAACATATCAGAAACACCATCCAATGCCATCAAAACCAGAGCTGAGGTTTGACATTGCAGGAGCACGGGTGTCGGTGTCTGAAGGCACAATTAAAACAGCCTTTGAACAAACTCTAAAATGGGAATTGGCCCCCTACCATGTAAAACTAATTTAAAGGAAATGGAAAGTCAAAATATTGCCATCTAACGTAATTACCTTCTATGGACAAAATCATTCATTTATCTGCACTTCAATATACTGTATGAGAGGGTGCTAATGTAAAACACACCCTTGTGGGCGTGTGAGAGGGTGAGGGCATGCGAGAGGACCAGAGCATCCTCATTGGGGTTTTGCTTGGCTGCTAACATGCGTAATGCCATTTAAGAGTGTGCAAACAGCCCTGGCTGGCGTAGCTCAGTGGATTGAGCGCGGGCTGCGAACCAAAGTGTAGCAGGTTCGATTCCCAGTCAGGGCACATGCCTGGGTTGCAGGCCATGACCCCTAGCAACTGCACATTGATGTTTCTCTCTCTCTCTCTCTCTCTCTCTCTCTCTCTCTCTTCCTACCCTCTCGAAAAATAAATGAATAAAATCTTAAAAAAAAAAGAGTGTGCAAACGATGTGACAGCACGGGCTCCCGGAGATTCCAGCTCCAGGCTTCTCCCTGTGCCCATCGGCACTGCCGAACTGGAAAAGAACACGACAAAACAAAAGCTGTCCTTGCCCAGGTCACCTAAAACCTCCTCTCTGCTAAGCCACCGTTGTGTATGCCACACTTCTCAGGAATATCTGACGCTGTGGCCCGTGCCATTCTTCTTATAGAGAATACACTCTCCTTGGGTTTCTGAGTTTCTCTCTTAACTACCTCTTTCTGTCACTGATGGCTCCTTTTTGGTCTTCTTTCCAGGTTTTTCATTTGTTTCCCCCAATGGTGGCCTTCTCCCCTTATCCTGTCCCAAGTGTACCTGACTTGTCAGAAGCTCAAGGCCTTCTCAGGACAAGCCCCCCTACTGTAGTGGGTTAAATAATGTCACCCAAAGAGGTCGATCTGAGTCCCAACCCCCAGGCTCTGTGCATGCAAGCAAAAAGGACTTATACATGTAATGAAGTTAAAGATCTGAAGACGACTCCACACTGAATTTAGGGCTCATCTTAAGCCCCATGGCAAATGTTCCAAAAGAAAAGGGAAGGACACAGAGACACACAAGTGGAGAAGAACCGTATAAAGATGGAGGCGGAGGTGAGAATGATGCTGTCGGAAGCAAAGGGGCACCTGGAACCACCAGGAGCTGGGAGAGGCGAGGAAGGGTTGGCCGTTCCCCAGGAACTTCATAGGGAATGGGGCTTGCTGACTCTTCGATGACAGAGTTTTGGCCTCCGGAACTTGGAGAGAATATATTTCTGTTGCTTTAAGCCTTCAGGTTTGGAGTAATTTGTTACAGCAGCTTTAGGAAACTAATGCAGTCAAATCATAATGAGGCCTTAACGGCCACTTTTAACCTAATGACTCTCAGTTCCTTAGCGCCAGCCCAGACTGCCTTCTTGAGTTGCAGATGCTCTGGACCTCATCACCTGTCTGGGATGTTTTACAGACACCTCCCTCCAAAGATACACTTCCATCGCAGGGCTCCTGCCTGCTCTTGGTTGATTCTGCTGCTGAGGCTGGAGACTTGGGTCCACATCACTACTCAAGGACTAACTCACAACCAAACTGCACCCTATTTATAGAGGCGGCAGCAGGAGGCAAGAGCTAACTAAGGCCGTGGACTCTGGATCTTCAGTGCTTGGGCTCTGAGTCCTTGTTTGGGCTCTTGGGCAAGTTTTCTGTCTTGTTGCCTCAGTTTCTCGCCTGTCATACAGGACAGTAATAGTACTAACCTCCAATGGGCATTATAAGAATTAAATTAATTGAGATTTTCTTTATTTTAAAGATTTTATTTATTTATTTTTAGAGAGGGAAGGGAGGGGGGAAGAGAGAGAGAGAGAAACATCAATGTGCGGTTGCTGGGGGCTGTGGCCTGCAACCCAGGCATGTACCCTGACTGGGAATCGAACCTGCGACACTTTGGTTTGCAGCCCGTACTCAATCCACTGAGCTACGCCAGCCAGGGTGAGATTTGTAAAGTGCTTAGAACGAGGCCTCATGCATAGAAAGTACTATTGGTTTATTTTTAAATAAACAAAATTTAAAAAACATCGGGAGCCTCCCTGGTTTTTGACCCAAACTGAGGGTGAGCAAGTAAGTCCTCACCCACATCCAGGGAAGAGGACGGGGGCACTGACCAGGTGCTCTGGGGAGCACCTCTCCGCCCACATGCTGATTGTGCCAGAGGCCCACGTGCCGTGGTCGATCGTTTGCTTGGGAGTTAGCCCACCTTCCTCCAGGTGGTTCAATAGTAAGATGTGTCCAAGGCTTCTAACCCCAAATCCATTTCCCTCACCTGACATGCTCTTCCTTTTCCCCTCCGTTCCTCCCCAGCTGCCCACCTTTCTCCCCGAGTCACACTCAGCTCAGATGCAGCCTCTTCACCACACCCCACTCACTGACCCCGTGGGCTGGGGTGGAGCAACCTGTTGATTAACCCGTCTCTCAACTCAACCGCCAGCTCTTCGAAAGCAGAAATTGTGTTTTATTCCTATCCGCACCTCAAACACTTGGAGCATTGCCTACACATAATGTAGATGATGCAGGAATTTTTGTGAAGTGAATAAGCATTTGTTTAACAGCTTCCGCATTCCTCCGGGGGGAGCAAATGTCAGGTAGACCCGAGGAAGGATCTTGGCTACCAAGTACAGCCCTAGAACCCTCTGCTTTAACGATCAGCCGAAAGATGTTGGGCAAGTGTAACAGTCACTCAGTATTTAGATTCCTACAAAACTTAACACCCTCCAATCTACTGACTGATTACAAGGAGAGAGTACTTCTCAAGAAACAGAGCAAAGTATGGCGATGGCGGCAATGTGAGGCTATGAAGGTTCAGGGCCAAGGAAGAGGGGTTCTAGAAGATGAAGAGCACAGAACAAGACCCAACAACCTGGGCCTGGCAGCACAGGGAGAGGAGAGAGCACCGCATCCTGTGCGGTTAGGAGGTACTGGAGTCTCGAGACCGTTCTGGGTCCTGGAACCAGCTTTGTTCAGCTGTCATCAGGAACAGGTGCAGGAATGAACATACACCACTCTCCCGTTAGAGCCTTTTCCATCACGGAGCTAACCAGGAAACAATGTCTAAGAGCATCTTGCGACCTCAGTGTCTTTTCAAAGTTGTTACTGGTTTTGTCTAAATGCCCAATGCACAGCTCTTCGGGAGCTCGGGGGTTTAGTGTTAATGATGAATCGATGGTGAAGGCAAAGCAGGTGTCTCCCACAGGAGAGGACTTGTGACAATATCAGGTGTCTGCTCCTGCCAAGGCCACCCCCACTGATGCTCTGGGCAACTGCGTGAGGAATGAGTATGGAAACAGAGAGGGACTCCTCTCTTTCTCTTAAAGCTCACACAGTCTATCAGGGAACACTGTAGATTTATCCTATACACTGGAACCGGAGGGTCATCTCCAGTGCTGTCACCTTTGGTCTGGATTTTTGCAACAGTCTCCTGACTGGCCTTCCCGTATCCACCCTGGGCCACCTTCTGTCTATTCTCAGCCCACAGCCGGTCTTCCTGCTAAAACTAAGGCAGACCACGGCACTCCTCTGCTGACGTCCTTCAGGGTCACCCAGAGTAAGAGGCCTGAGTTCTCTCAGTAGTCTACAGTGTCCTTTATGACATGTCCCAAGAAGGGATTAGAAAAGTTACTCCCAAGCCCTGGCTGGCGTAGCTCAGTGGATTGAACGTGGGCTGCGAACCAAAGTGTCGCAGGTTTGATTCCCAGTCAGGGTACATGCCTGGGTTGCAGGCCACAGCCCCCAGCAACTGCACATTGATGTTTCTCTCTCTCTTTCTCTCTCTCTCCCTCCCTTCCCTCTCTAAAAATAAATAAATAAATTCTTTAAAAAAATAAATACAAAAAATAAAATTTAAAAGAAAGAAAAGTTACTCCCTCGGGGCCCTCCTGCCATTAGGCCCAGATCTGAAAGCGGATCGTGGCAGACTCTCACTGACACGGCAGTCCCTCTCTGTAATGATCACAACGTATTCTGCTGATGGGCAGCAAAAAATTAATGGCAGAAGGGCTGAAGCCAAGTGAAAATTCAAATGATGCATACGTCAAACTGGGTGAGTCATCTTGTGTGAATCACGCTTTCTGCCCTTTTCAGAGCTTAGACAGTTGGCATCCACGGGACTTTGGTACCAACCGAGACTTTGGGATTTCTTAAACAATGTGGTGTCCTTGGGTGTGCAACAGTGTCAGAGCCAAAGGTCTGGGTTCAGTTCCTTCCTTCATCATTGACTCGCCCGAGCTCGTGATAAACTCTCCAGACCATTCTCTTCATGTATCAGATAGGATAATAACACTTCAGGGGATCATACCTACTCAACCTTCTTTATCTTGAATTCTGCTGGAATATCCCTTCCTTCAGGAAGCCTGCTTAGGCTTCTGATAGAATCAGTTCCCACCTCCACTTCTGCAATTTCCTCCTCTGCTCATAAGAAATTGTCAACGAGTTGACCATCTCCTCTGACTTGTTTTGCACGTCTGCCTTCTCCTCAAGTCCGAGAGTTCCCGGGGAGCAAGGAGCATGGCTTACTCATCTTTGCATTTTCAGCCAAACTGGTAACACTTGTTGAATGAATGAGTGAATGACTTTTGGCTGCTCCAGCCTAATTAAAACCAACTCCGCCTTAAAACTTGGTCCAAGTATCACCTTCTCAGGGGAGCCTTCTGAAGTCTTTCCCAAATGCTAAGTTTCCTTTAGTACATTCATTCATAAAATGATGCTTTGTTTTTCCCCAGGGAGAATTTTTAACTAGTTAGAAATTATACACACAATTGTATGTGACTATTTGGTAAATGCCTTCCCACCCATAAACATATAAGAACAGGAATGTAACTGTTCCTGCTCATCTTTATATTTCAGGGCCTGACACTGTCTCTGGCACATTGTAGGCATCCTATGCACATGTGGTACAAGGGTGAATGAATGCCCAGCACACAGTAGGTACTCAGTGTATCTTGGTTATGACAGACTGCTGAGCTTGGTGAGAGCAAACAACACATCTTCATTTGTACAGTCCTCAGGCGCTGCAATAGAGTGGGTACTCAATTAATAGATGGTTTTGTGTAACATCAAAAGCTAATGACTCTTCCTTTGACTTCATCTAATAATCAGCACTTTAAGCATATCAAAAGTATTTTTCTCCATCAGAGAACCATAGACAATAAAAACTGTGTATTTACATAGTCATTGCCACAGCTAGAAATTGCCTAAAGCCTCTGGGAAATTAATAAGGAAATAATGGTTTTCAGAGGGGTGAAAGGCCTCTAATAAGAGAAAAGCTAAGTGAACATATGTAGTTAAAAGTTGAATCAACTATATGTAAATATAGCTATAGAAAACACGGCTATCATTTTTATCTAAATGAGGGGTCTCCTTACCAGTTTCTAGTTAATACAGTTAGTTTTCTAAACATTCTTAAGAAGGAAGAAGTAACATAAAAACATAAATTAGATTCAGATTTGGGGAAAGGCAGATTCTAGTGTTTTCTGGAAAACTTTCTGTACAGAAAACCTAAGTTAATCTTTTTTTTTTTTTTAGATTTTATTTATTTATTTTTAGAGAGGGAAAGGAGGGAGACAGAGAGAGGGAGAGAGAAACATCAATGTGCGGTTGCTGGGGGTCATGGCCTGCAACCCAGGCATGTACCCTGGCTGGGAATCGAACCTGGGACACTCTGGTTCCCAGCCCGCGCTCAATCCACTGAGCTACGCCAGCCAGGGCCTAAGTTAATCTTTATTGAATAGATTTTTAAAAAGTAACTCTATGTGCTAATATTATCACATCAAGAGATTATTCCAGAGAGTCATATTAAAACTGTGTAAACACTTCCCTTCCATTAAGAATTTGCAGAATTTTCATAAGCAGGCGAATCTCCCTCAGGACTCCTGGCATTGGCTCCTATATGTGTCTGTGAATGTGAGAGCATTTTTGTATTAAAAACCTATATGTCATGTTTCAAGAGGCTCTCTGGGTGCATGTTCCAAATTACAAAACACAGTATTATTAAAAAACATTTAAAAACAGCCCCTCAGAGATGCTAAAATAGCATAGCAGAAAGACCAGACAGAGGGCAGTCACGTGACTTCAGATCTGACCATGGACACCAGATGTCTCCCGAAGGAGAGACACCCACAGAGGCCCTGACGTCCCCAAGTCAGAGCTGTGCTCCTGGAGAGTCTCCGGCTTGTTCCTCTGAGAACCCACAGAAACGCTGATGAGGAATCCCAATGGGGAACAACATAGACCAAACACTCCAACGACGGGATGGTCCGAGAATTAACACCCTTGCAGTGCTGTGGCCCAGCCCCGGGTCCTCTTCTCCTCCCTCCTTCTCCTGTCTTCCTGGGCTTCGTTCTTAGGTTTTGCTAAGGTTCTGTTATGCTATTGGGTAACAGTCCTCAGGGTTTTAATGACCAGATAATCAGAAAAGGGAACCCTCGTGCACTGGTGGTGGAAATGTAAATTGGTATAGCCCCAGTGGAGAACAGTATGGAGGCTCCTCAAAAAATTAAATCTAGAACTACCATGTGATCCAGCAACCCCGCTTCTGGGAGGATATCCATAGGAGACGAAACACTATGTGGGAGAAATACCTGCACCCCCATGTTCTTGCCAACAATATTTATAGAAGCCAAGACATGGAAACAAACCTAAGTATCCATAGATGGATCAGTGGATAGAACAAAGTAATATTCACATGTAAAATCAGCCATAAAAAAAGAAAATTCTGCCATTTGCAACAAAATGAATGGGTCTCGAGGGCATTGTGTGAAATGAAATAAGTCAGAGAGAGGACGATAGTACTGTGAGACCTCACTATCATATGGAATGTAAGGAAAACACAGCTCGCCAAATTCGTAGAAAAAGAGGTCAGATTTACGGTTACCAGAGGCAGGGGTTGGGCCGGGTGGGCAAATGAAGGTGATCCAAAGGTACAAATTTCCAGTTATAAGATCGATATGTACTAGGGCTATAATGTCCAACATGATGACAATAATTGACACTGCTGGATGACATGCATGAAAGTTGTTAAGAGAGTAAATTATAAAGCTTTTCGTTAATGAAAACAATATTATTCTTTATTTGGTAGCTTATGAGATGATGGATGTCAACCAAACTTATTGAGGCGATCGTTTCATTACATACGTAAGCCAAAGCATTATGCTGCGCACCTTAAACTTATGTAGTGCTGCAGGTCAACGACAGTTCAATGAAACTTAAAAGAAAAAAACTGAAGACAATGTCGTTTAAATATAGCAGTTGCCGATAATGAATAAAGAGAATTTATCAGGAAGCCCCTTTCCACAAAATACCCCCGGCTTAGATGGTTTCTAGGGGCGTTAATAAAGGCAGTTTCCTAGGGGAATTCTAAAAACTATTAAAAAGGCAAGTAACTTCAGTGCCATTCAAATTATTCTGATAAAAGAAAAAAAAAGAGAGAAATGTTTCCAAAATGTTCATGAGGCCAGAATACCAATAAGACTCAACACTCACAAAGACATCATAAAAAGAGAATTTTAGTTGAATTTTTCCTTTGAATACTATTGCTAAAATGATAAATAAATATGAGCAAATGGAATCTGCGACCCAATAAAAGGAGGAAAACTATGGAACATGTGGGATTTGTCCAGAAAGGAAGTGATATTTGGTTATCAAGAAATCTATCAAGATGAAACTGTGCCTAATGGTTACAGTCAAGGAATCAGCGTGGGTCTGATCTCAGCTCTAGCACTTACTGGTTGTCTGATCTTGTTCAAGTTACTTAACTTCTAGTGAGAGTTTTCTTAAGTTTGGAGTGAAAATACTAATAACGTTGAGTTCTAGTTGGAAAAGGATTAAATGAATTGATACATGTAAGGAACCTAGACTATTTCCTTGAATATCAACTGTACCAAATAAGTATTCATTATTCTTATTATTATGCTTAATCATAATAAGAAAAAGTGAAAAATAATATCACCTTCTTGGACACTGGACATACATTGGATAGAATTCAATATCCATTTTTAATTCTAAATAGCTCTTAATAAAATAAGAAGAGATTGATATTACCTTAACATGAGAATAATCATAAGCCATCATCCTGCTTAATGACAAATCTAGAAGCATTCCCATTAACATCTGACACCAGATAAGGATGTCAATTATCCTCACTATTATTTAACATTTTTCTGATGGTACTAGCTAATATAATTAGACAAAAGAAAAAATAAAATATAAAATTGGAAAAGACTTGGTAAAATCATTATTATTTGTAAATGATAAAACTTAGCTGGAATGCCTAAGAGGACAAACTCAAAAAAACAAAAAAGTTGTTTGTTAAGGGGAGTCTTTATGCTGCCTGGAAATAAAATTAATATACACAAATCAATAACTTTAATAAATAGAAACAAAAGCAATTAAACTATTAAATGGAAGAAAGAACTTATTTATGATTATAAACAAAACATAGTTTAGGTATAAAGTGATCAAGAAATGGAAAATATATACCTACCTATGAATAGAAAACCACATATACATGTACATATAATACATACATACATATGTAGAAAAACCTCCAAAATATTACTACAGGGCACAAAAAGAAACTCAAAATAGAGGAGGCTACCCAAGATTTTGGATAGCAAGACTAAGCATCCTAATGATAGCAATTCCTCAAATGCAAATCTGTAAATTTAAAATAATTCTAAAAGGATATCAATGAATTTATTTTTAAGTTAGATAATCTAATTCTAAAGTTTAGATGAAAAAATAAACCAGATTTTAGAATCCTAAAAAGAGGAAGAATGATATGATACCAATTCTGTTAGATATTGAAGTATATTATAAAGCAATAGTAATTTTTAAAGTATGATATTAAATAAACATATAAAGACAAATGAACAGAATGAGAACTGGAGTCCGGACACAGATTCAAATACTGAAGGCCATTCATAGAATATGCTAGAGCAGTATTTCATATAAGTGAGAAGAATATGTATTAATTAATAAATGGTATTTGAACAACTGGGTAATTAACTACACTCATCATACTTTATACCCCCAAATTCCATATGGGCCAATTATTTAAACATTTAAAAATTCCACAAATTTTAAAAGTGGCATTAAAAAAACAATGTATTTTTATTATTATTACCTCAAAAAGGACTAATACTAAATATCAAACATAAAACAGAAGACAGAAAGGAAATACTGCTTCATTTAACATTCACAGAACCAAAAACAAAATATATTTACTGGATAAAGCAAACTTATAGAGTTAAAAAGATAAAACCACAAACTTGAAATTTCAATTACATCACAACAAAGGATGTGCTTCTTTAAAATATAAAGCCTTACAAATCTATAAGAAAAGAACAACAACCCAATAGAAAAGTGAGTAAATTATATGAACAAGTAACTCACAAGATAGGAAATACAAATGTCTTTTAAGTATATGAGAAGATAATAAATCTGTCTTGTAATAAGAGAAATGCCTATTACAATAAAAATGAGATACCACATTTCACCTATAATACTAGAAACTAGAAAAATTTGATAACCTTCTGTTTATTATTGAAAAGTGTGGAAAATAGTCAATTTCTATGTCGCTTGGGAAACTGAAACTTCATACAGCCTCTGTGTTGAATAGCTCAAGGATATCCACCAAAGTTACAATGTACATGTCTTTTGACTTGGACATTTTCTTTCCAGAATTTTCTCCTACAAAGTTAGTTTTTGCTCCTGTGCAAAGCAAAGATGAGAAGATATTTGTACATATTGTGAATAGTAGAAAAAGATGATAAGAAAACTAAACACCCATCACTAAATCACCAGTAAAATGTTACGGATCGTCACTAATGCGAAGTCTCCGTGATGAGCTGTGGCACTCCGGACTGGAAAGGGGTCACCCCAACCCTGTCTTATTTCACAAAGCCTGGGAAATAGGCAAGAAGAGAAGAAGGAGAAATGAGTCACCTTCCTGGGGAGACTCCCATTCTTACACTGTGTTAGCATAGAAAAATAGTTAGATCAGAGGCAGCATGTGTGAGATTCTCATGAGCCCAGAAACATTTCATATCAATTAGGGATTTTTCTCGTTAGAGACCAGAGTAGACCCGAGCATAAAGTAGGTGTTCAGTAGACATTTGTAGACTGACAGGATCCAGAGGAGACCCAGGTATACAGTAGGTGCTCAGTAATTGTCTGTGGATTGGATGGATGTGAATGAGTCCTACCTATGACATACCAAGACAAAAAGGAAACCAGAACCCGTCCGATACTACTACCAGGCAGGGAGCCTTGGGTCCAGCCTCCTTCCGGCTGTACAACATCTTGGTTTCAGTCTCCTCATTTCTTGCATGGAACGTAACACTTTATTTTCCGCATTTGTTAATATTCCATTTTGTATTCCTTCTTTTCAGAATATTTAAATAGAAGTCCTTATAAGATGTTCTTAACATCCCTGGATTTACCAGTGAGGAACATTTATCGAACAAAGCTAATGACGTGCCTCACCTACCCTCACAGACAAGGCTGTTTATGAATTGCAAAGAAGAACATCAAATCCGTGAGTGAAAAGTGCTCCAGGCACTGAGTGTAAAATGTCAAGGGTGGTTAAGAATCTTCATATGAGTGCACTCAAGTGTTCCGGGACAACACTTGGATTTGGGGTTTTGTACATGGTCGGCTCTTTAGAACTTCCAACTTTTTAAGGAGCATGTCTCAGGTAGAGTAGACGTAAAATTACGGACTCTATCCACTGCATATAGGGAAAAAGGTACAGGGTTCCTGCTTTCAAAACCTTTAAATGCCAGTGGCAGGCATGAGAGGCAGGGAGATAGAAGGGTAAACTAGGATTATGCAAGAGGATTCAAGTGAGGAAAATGCCACAAAGAAAGTAAGACAGGTAATGAGGTGTGAGAGAAATTACTGGCAGGGTGAGGTCACTTTACATAGGCTGACCAGGAAAGACTTCTTGCAGGAGGAGATGGGTCTTTTTTTTTAAGATTTTATTCATTTATTTTTAGAGAGGGAAGGGGGGAGAAAGAGAGAGAGAGAGAAACATCAATGTGTGGTTGCTGGGGGCCATGACCTGCAACCTAGGCATGTGCCCTGACTGGGAATCGAGCCTGCGACACTTTGGTTTGCAGCCCGTGCTCAATTCACTGAGCTACGCCAGCCAGGGCAGGAGGAGATGGGTCTTAAGACCTGAATAATAGTGACCAGCCATGCAAAAGTCTGTCCAGAGTATTCTGGGAAATGGAGGTGATTCTGATGATGACGATGGTAGTGGTGGTGGTGGTGGTGATGATGATGCTAAAATAGCAAATGTATATTTACTATGTGCCAGCCTTTATTCTAAGCACTTTACCAGTATCATTTCATTTAATGCTCTCAACAATTCCTTCAGATGAGGGACTATTATCTCCATTTTATTGGAGAGAAAGTTGGGGCCCTGAAAGGGAAGACGATCCCCCAAGGTTCCACAGCTAGGTGAGTGGTCTGATCGGCAAGGACAGAGACCCTGCCGTGGGGAGGGACCTGGTGCATCAGAAATGCAGACCAAGGGCTGGAGGCTGCAGTGAGGGGAAGCGGGGAGGTCAGAGCCCATAGGCCTGGCAGGGTTCTCACCAGGTGGATTTGAGCAGATGGGTTGAAGGTCCACCACGGAGGGATATGACATGGTCCATATTTTTAACATATAGGTTTGGGCACGAGGAATAGAGGTCTGGAGATAAAAATCTGGGAGTTAATGATGGCCTGGAGGCCTGGAATTCCGGAAAAGCCTTGAGATACACAGGGATGTGAGCCACTGTGGGATGAGCCCAGTGGGGGGTCTGACCCCACTGTACTTGGGGGGTTCCGTGTTCTCTGTCTGTTGCATCTGCTGACAACTGCCTGTTGACAGTCTGGCAAAACAGCCTCCTCATGTCGGCAGATATGATGAATCTACCCCAGGCCTTCAACCCCGCTCCTGTTAGGAGGTACCATTTCTGCAGCACGACGAAGTGGTGATGGCATTGGGCCCATGTGGGACCCAGTCCCAGCCTGGCAGTTCGCCCCCGAATGATGGCAGATGACTCCCAGAACCTTTATAGGCCTTGGTTTCTTCTGTGAAACGAGGTCATGAGCACCTCCCTCCCAAGCTCGTGAGGATGGGACAGAACCAAGTGCGCGTCTCAAATACAGCGGGCACTCCGCAACGCCAGTGCACTGGCCTCCCTTCCTCTTTGAGGGGTGTGTGGTGAACGGGTTAAATATCACTTGCTTTCTCTTCCTTACAGTGCATGTTTATAGTCATTTCAAAGGTCATTGCGTAGATCGAGACCAGAGCCTTGAACCTCATCCGCCCTCCCCCTTTCAGATACTTGTTTGTTATTTACCGACTACATTCCTTGGACCAGCGAGGGGCAGAGGTTGAGGCCGCACAATCTACCCACAGTCACTGTCTTTAAACGGCTTGGTCTGGGCAACGAGATGGTGCCTGAGCACAGCCAGACACCAGACACGGAGAAAGCTCTAGAACCTCATGACCACACAGTGACAAAAACTAGCTGCCTTCCCACTTCAGGATACTTCCCTGCTCATGGTCTAACACTAGATCCAATCAAATCCACACCTTCCATTTTCTTTTCTTTTTTTTTTAATATTTTATTTATTTATTTTTAGAGAGGGAAGGGAGGGAGAGAGAGAGAGAGAGAGAGAGAGAGAGAGAGAAACATCAGTGTGGAGTTGCTGGGGGTTATGGCCTGCAACCCAGGCATGTACCCTGGCTGGGAATCGAACCTGGGACACTCACACCTTCCATTTTCTTACGCCATTCTAGACAACCAGACACGGCTATTTCTCAGGAGGATGACCTCTGGGCTCCACCTTGCCCTTCACGTTGCAATCCCCCGGCTCTTGTCCCTTCAGGCCGCCAGTTTCCCACCTTCCCATTTCCCTCCAATCTCAGCGTCTTGTTAAGTGACAATTTCTTTCTCTTTCTCTCCTGTCTGAGATTGGGAAATTACTTTCTCTAATCCTGGCCCCATTGGTAGTTTTAAGGCTAAGAATTTTAGCAGCCTCTGTGCCTGGGAAATTGTCTTCAGCTAGAATTGCTGTGAAGATACTGTTTCTGTGTATACGTACATGTGTACATGTACATATGAGACATATATGTACATGTGTACATGTACGTATATGTACCTATGTACATATACATAGGTATATATTTCCTTTTAATGTCCTGATAACCATTCCCTCTGGCTTGACTTTTAGCAAGCACCATTTTCCAGACACTGGTATGTCTGTGTGTTGGCCTGTGTCACGTCTTTGCACGTCTAATTCCCTTATCGTGTCGTCCTAGGTACTACTTTCCCATTCCAAATGCAATTAAAAGTCCCCTTCGGGTGTTCCGAGTCTTAATCATTCTGCGTGGGGAGCGTTCCCAAGGCTCGGAAGGCCCTTCTGGGCCCCCTCCGAGGGGAAGCCTCTCTCTGAGGAGGCAGCGAGGGCCGGACCGGTCAGAGGGACAGTCCCTCACTCAGAAATCACCCTCTCCCCTGTGCAGGGCCGCTCCACGCAGCCAGTTCTCACTGGCAGTGGGGCAGTGGGGCGTGGAGCATGGAGCGGGCTTGGGGAAGCAGCCAGGCCGTGCCTGGGAAAGCGCTGCTGCCCTGGACTCACCTGGTGACCCGAGGCAATGGCAAGCTTTCACCCGTCCAATGGGGATAATAATACCTCCCTCATGGTTTTACTGGGAACGTGCAGAATTCCTTTCACCCCGAATGGTGGCAGGGTGGCGATCACCATCCTCCGTGGTCCTTGGATGCACAGGGGCTGAGCTCCGAGTCAGCCTCACGTCGCAGGGCCCACCCTCCTCAGCCCTAACGTTTAGGTGGGAAAGGGGCTGTGCTGTGCTCCTTCCCAGGCAGAAGACCAAGGCAAACATCCCGGCTGGCGGCCCAGCCTCCCAAAAAGAGAAAACAGCCCCCTCGGCGGGGTTCCAAACGCTGCCTCCAGTCACGCCCCTTCCCCTGGAGGCCCCTCTGTGCCCTGTGGGTGGGGGTCCTTTTCCAGAGCCCATCCCCCAGCTCTTCCAGGCCCTGGATGACACTCCTTCGCTCTCAGTGGACACCACCTGCAGGGACCAATGTTCTTCCAAGGACAACGATAACCACCATAAAACTCTTAATTCACTGGGGAAATGAAAGGTACGGGATCAGAGAACATTACTGTGGGGCCTACACACTTTCCAGCCCAAGAGATGCCGCTGCTTATCTGAAGAGTTTTATTAGGCTTGTTGAACAACAACAAAGAGCTGATCGATGGTATGACGGTATTGATAACACCCAGTGATGATGACTCTGCATTTGTAATAACGTTAATATTGGGAACGGTGCCAAACAGGCGCACGTGTCTCGGGCTCCCTCCTGTGACCCTCCTTGACAGACATCATCAATCACCGATTCCTCTTTTTCCTGATCTATCATGCAGCTTCAGAATCTCAGTGATGACTTCAAGGCCATGACCAACGTGCAGGAGATGACAAACGAGGGGAAACTGACTCAGCTTCCCGTTGCCGTAATTTAAATGAGCCCTTCACACGCACTGTCGCCGTAACCTTCACCTGTGACACACTTCCCAGGATTCACAGTGTGTGTGATCCTTCACACGTGAGAAAACTGGGGTGCCAGGTGGTCAAGGCAATTGATCACTATCACACGAGCAGTGAGCGTTGGACCCCGATTTGCTCTTAGACAGCCCTGGAGGGACTAGTATTCTGTTTGTTCCTTCTGTGTGCCGGGCTCTTACCGACTTGAACTCCTCTAACCTTCCAAATTCTGCCAACGTGTGGAATTGCTCTTCCCAATTTTCAGATAAGGGAAGGGGGCTTCCTTCCCGAGGAAGGAAATGACGTGTGGAAGGCCCCTGTCCGTAGTCAGGGGGTTGGATTTGAACCCACATCTCTCTGAATCCACAGCAGGCTCCTGTCCTTCACACACAGCCCCGTGGCTCAGCCTTCTGCTCCCAGAGAACACCGGCAGGGCAGGGCCCGGCACAAGGGACTAGAGGACGGGTATTAAAGACGGCATTGCCTGGACCTTTCTTACTTCAGTGCTCCACATCCAGAGAAAAGAGTAAGAAAGCCCTGTCACCACACCCCATGGGAATATTCTGCAGCTATTATAAATGGTTAATAGGACGCCCATGTGGAAACACGCTCAAGTGTTTACCAAACGACGTTAAGAGAATGTACGTATACTGATCACTTGTCTCTGGGCGTGCGTCCCCAGCAGAGGTGGGGCAGTGGGAGCTGGAAACAGATCTATTTGTAAAAATATCTTCGCCCTGGCTGGCATAGCTCAGTGGATTGAGTGTGGGCTGCGAACCAAAGTGTCGCAGGTTCGATTCCCAGCCAGGGCACATGCCTGGGTTGCAGGCCATGACCCCAGCAACTGCACATTGATGTTTCCCTCTCTCTCTCTCTCTCTCCCCGCCTTCCCTTCTCTCTAAAAGTGAATAAATAAAAAAAATCTTAAAAAAAACATCTTCAGCAACTTGGGGAAGGGGAAACACCTTCTCCATTTTCGTAAACACCCCCCTTTTGTGAGTGACGCATAGCAGATGCCACCAGAGTACTCCTAGGTTGGATGAAGGACTTAAAATTGAAAAACAAAACCAGGCTACCCAAATCCCCACTCAGCCACTCACCAGCGCTATGACCTTTCGCAGTTACTTCTCCGTGCCTCAGTTCCCTCGCCTGCAAAGGAGAACTTAGAAAAAGCCCCTATCCCACGGGGCCGTTGCATTTTAAAAAGGTTCTCTGCAAAGCGCCTAGCTGTGGTATCGGGCCCGTAGTGCTCAGTAAGTGTTGGCTATTCCTTTCAGTTCTGCACCCGGGACGGATTTCTCTCCCGGCACATTATTTGTTTTTCTGTCTCACCTGAGTAGGCAGTGCCCGACTGGAGCGCGGTGGAGACCCGGCACATGGGGAAGGCGTGCAGTGGGTGCTCGTGGAACGAATAATGAAAAAGTGGGCAAAGCAGATCTGGTGGGAGCCGACGGGACCCCACAGCCAGGTCTCTCGGACTTGGATGCCTCGGCATCTGTCCAGCTGCACCTGCCTGACCGTGGCCGCTGGACCAGATCTCTTTACAAAATGCCAGGGGTATGGCAGGACTTGCTGCTTTCCCGAAACTGGGGGTGCAGGACACACTCCTGATGCCGGCTCAGCTCTTGCGCCCCATTCTCGTCTCTAGTCCCCTCACCATAGTGCATTGACTGAGGGAGGCCATGCTCCCAATGTGAGGAAACAGCCTGCCACCCCCCAGCAGACGGCGGACACAGCTTGTGAAATGGACCACCCAGTCTCTGGACAAGCCAACAGCCTCAGGGCTGTGACTGCATCACGCCACAGGCCTGTCCCCAGCCCCAGTCTGGGTAACCACCACAAGGACACTCAATCAGCAGGCTCGGCCTCCCAGACGAAGGGTGAGTGTACTTAATCAGAGGGCCACCCCCACTTGGCAGCCTCCAGCTGCGGACCCCCCGGGGCCCGCAAGCCGGCCACCATTCAGCACAGCCTGGTGATGCTGGGAGGTGATGGGAAGCAGAGGCTGCAATTTGACAACTCAAATCTAATGACAACAGCTGTTTTGTGGTCACCGGGATCCTCCTCTCCCAAGTGTTGCCAGGCAAGCATCTGGAGGCAGCCCCACGCCTGGGCCACCGTGCTCCGCCTGCCCCTTCCTTCAATGACAAGAGCCACCTGGGTCAGCCCTGACCACAGGCCTCCTGACAAGGACCCAGAGTTCACAGGGATAAATGGACTTGTTTTGGCAAAGCTGGGTGACTGTGACTGCTCATTCTTTGTACTGCCTAATTTTGTCTCTCGGAAGACAAGCACACTGAAACTCCTCACTCATTCTATTCAACAGTATTTCCGATGGCCTTCTGGGCTTCGGGCAAAGGCTCCAGGCCTCCGAAGGATGGGGGAGCTGCAGGTTTTGAAGCAATGTTATAGATGAATGCATTTGTGACAGCTCAGCTGTCTCACACATGTTGGATGATAGGAACACCGGGGACATCTTAGACCCCAGGTCTAAACGGAGGAAGGAACCTTGGTGTGTCATCCTCAGTGAGCACTCACGAGGCAGGGACTTACCGTGGAAGCCCTGTGCATGGGCTCTGGGCACTGAGTTGCAGGTTCTGCTCAGCCATGACCGGCTGAGTGGCGCAGAGGCGCTCTGAGGCTTTGTCGCCGGGAGGGATGGCTTCTATCCCGACCCCCTTCCTGAGACCCTCGGATCCTTCCCGGGGCTCTCACAGGCCTCGCACACCCTGCCTCATCAGTGCACCTCCTTGGAGCTGTAGTTGACCACGGCCCACCGCTCTCCGCCACCAGCCCGTGAGTGCTGTCTCAGGGAGGGGGCCACCTTTTTGCCACAGTGATGGGCCATGCCTGGCACGCTGCCAGAAAAATAGAGTGGGCTCAATGAAAGTGTCCTGACCAATCGATAGATTGAGATGTGATCGAGTGAGTGAACAAAGGAAGAGATGACGGCAGAAAGGCAAGCAGCTGCTGAACCAAGATGCATGAGCCAGGGAAACAGTGTTAGGTAGACCCACAAGGATAGGGCGCAGCTGGGTACCACGTGGTTCCAGTACGACAATGAGCACTAACTGGGTACTTTGTGTCCCTCGACCTTCCGCTAAACCCTTTGCATGAATTATCCTCACACTAAACCCTACAAGGTGAAGACACTACTTTTGGCAGAGTGGATTAAGGACCCAGTGCTGGATGCTGGGCCTCCCATCAAGGCAAGAAAGACATGGTCCAATTCCTATCAATATCCTCATTCCACATTCTTACTTGAAAGGCGCAGAATTCTGCCACAAAGCACCTGGAGTCTAGACCCAGACCACCCAAGTTCATGTCTTGCTTCTGCCACTTGGCAGATGAGGGAAAGCTGGGCAACAGACTCCACTTCCTCCCACCCTCTGCGCCTGGCTCTCTTACAGGTATGGTGCTCGTGCACGCGGGCCGCCGCAAAGACTAGTTAGGTCAGGACAGGTGTGGCCAGCACGGCACTGAGTGCAGCAAGCACTGCATTAAACGGTGGCCTTGGGAACACTCCTGTATGTGGCCCAACCCATAAATGGTTTCCTTGTGCCACTGTCAGGAGGGGGCGGCTGGTACTTTCATCACACCTTTGCAGGTACGGTCTCCTTACTCTTCCTGAGTGAGACTCAGAGAACTGCAGGACCTGGGGACCAGGTGGGCCCTACTGACCCCAGGGTGAAGGTCACCATTCTACTGATGATGATGATGAGAGGGGCTGAGGGAGGAAGGAAGTTCAGCATATATTCACCTGAGTTACATGTAGCTAAAAGACATTAGAAAGAATTTATTGAAGATCTCACTGTTGGCAACAAGCCTCGGATAGACCCCAAAGTCCCAGATTCCTCTGTGGGGTCAGCTAAGGACATACAGTGTGGGACTCCTTTATCTGCCTGAGAAGCAGCACCTTCAGATGATTTAAACCCTGCCTCTCAGGGTCCCTGACAGAGGAAACACCCAGCAGTGCAGAGCGGCCTTCCGATAGAACAGCGCCACAGGCCCTCCACCGCCAGGTCCTGCTCCCCGCCTCCACTGCGGCCCCACCCCCACGGTGGGGCAGGTCTGAATGCAGAGCCTGCAGATTTGAGACGACATAGCCACAGCTATCTTGACTGGAGAAATCGCCTGCTGACCCCTCCCACCCACCCCGCCCCAGGTAGACTCTGGTTTGCCTCTGAGACCAGCCTGGTTTGGGGGCGTCAAAATGGAGAGGGTACTGCCATGAGGAAGTGGGGCCGAGCCTGACTCTGGCTCTGGCTACGGTGGGATTCGACTCCGGAGCTTCTCGGCTGAATAATGAAGGTGTCTTCTCCCTCCGCCCAGGAGGAGGACCTGGACATTCTCAGATTCCATCCTTTCGGAGGCTCCTGGTACAGCAGAGTGGCCGGTCAGCTGCTCCAAGACCTGACGCCCAGCTAGCTCTCTCCCCTGTCCGTCCTGGCTTCTCCCTTCGTGTCCCACATCACTGAACTGCTTGGGAATTCCAGCCCCTCCTCCCTCCTCCTTTTCCGTCTGATAGAAATGGCCCTCCTGCCCTTTCCCCTAGTTTGCCTTTATTCATTCGCCCACACCCAGCTCAGGCATCATCTCCCCCAGAAAGCCATCCATGATGCTCCTGAGATGGGTCTGTTTTGTATTTCCATAATTCCACCTGGAAACTTCTATCCCTGTATAGACTGTTCTCTGTGGACAGACCAGACCCTCCCAGCAGTGAGTTTCCTGATGGCCAGTGCCATGGCCTTGAGTCTGCAGCACCTCCCAGCACCTGGCCCATGGCAGTGAGCGCGGGACTTGAAAACACTGTTCCGAATCACTCTTAGTGTAAAGAAGAGAAAGTCTGGCCAAAGCATTTCAGCATGTCAACACACATGAACATAGTCCCAAACCCAAAACTGAATTCACTAACCTGCAGAGCACTTAAGGATGGGGAAAGGAGAGTACAAACTTTGGGATGGAGGAGGGAGGAGCAGTGGTCCCTGGAGAAGCGAACACCACCCAGGACAATAAAGGAACTCAGCGCTCAGAGGCAAAGCATGGACCGCGGCTGCCTCCCGATGGGTGATTCTGGAGCACAGGGCTGGCTCTAGGGAGGAAGCCACACCCTTACCCCCAATGGGACACCTTCAATTCCACTAAAAACCGTTGTGATGTATGTTACCCTATTAGACCAGGTTCAGAGGCTATCGGTATTATGTAGGTAGAGAATGTTTGCCTAACATTTAATTTTTTTAAATGAAAACTGACTGTAGATCTGTACCAGAAAACCTGTTACATGGCACACAGAGGGTCCCTGAGAAGCCTTAGAAACCCATGTCTGTGTGACAGCACGGCTTGGACTTTCTTCAGGGACTGTCTCTGGGGGGCACCGTGAGTCTCCTCGGGGGTGACCGGTTGCTGGGTAGAGACGCAGGGGTCATGAACTCCATAAGAGCACATTACAAACTTGAGACAACCAAAAGGGGCACAGCACCAAGGCATTTTGGGACAAACGTGGCCAGCCTTTGAATGACTAATTCCAAGAGTGGTACAAATGTACAAAGGAGGCTCAACCCCCACAAAGTCTACATTTGATGCTTGTTAATTAACTTCCTTCCTCCATTGACCACACACACACACACACACACACACACACACACACACATCATGTTATAAGACATACTTATTGGGCTACATTAACTCCTTGGTTGAAGAAACATATAAACCTCTAAAGGACTCTTCAAACTCACCAGGAGATACAATCATCGCACTGGTCTTACCCTGAGGTAGTTGAGAGTAAAGTTCGTTAGCCCCATCCTGGTGATGTTTTTGGACAGCTGATCCAGGACCTGAGGATCTTGTGCCTAAACAGGAAAACAAATTACGTGTATTTATCCCTGCAGAGGATCTCAAGAAGGTCTCAGGCTATGCTACAGCTACTGCGAAATGCAATCTTGACCCTGGTAATTTCTCCAGGAGGGCCAGGATGCTGGAGACAATTTAACTTGCATTTTAAGATACTTGCTTATAAATGCTTAAGGACACCTGTAGGTCCCCAGGGCGAGACCTATGGCCAAAGAGAACCAGATGGAGTTGGATGTGTTTGTAGATCTCAGGAGAAACAACCTCACTTGCCCTGTGAGAGGCCTGTGGCTTCAGAGGAGGGGGGGTTCAGACCTGCCAGGACACCCCTGGGTCTCCAGGATTTACCAGACAGGGTGTGGCCTCCTCCTCCGGGAGAGCCCTGCCTCAGAGTGAGCTTTGGGTTCCTACCCAGACAGTGTTGTTTCAACACGCGCAGCTGAGGACCAGATTTAAAAACTTTGGCCCTGGCTGGCGTAGCTCAGTGGATTGAGCTCGGGCTGCGAACCAGTGTCACAGGTTCAATTCCCAGTCGGGGCACATGCCTGGGTTGCAGTCCATGACCCCCAGCAACCGCACATTAATGTTTCTCCCTCCCTCTCTCTAAAAATAAATAAATAAAATCTTTAAAAAAATAAAAATAAAAATAAAAACTTTGCAGCTGCCCTGGTGCACGTATATATGTAACATTGATGCATAAAATAAATATACATATTATATTTAAGAATTTGAACGTTTCTCCTGATTAAGCTGAGGCTAGAAATAGATGTCCTCCATAATTTCCATCCCACAGGACTGGAAGGGCGATCGCTACATTTTCCAAAACATCAGCCACTTGCAAAAGAGGGATGTAACTAACATTCCACAGGCCCCCTCAAATGTTCTGTTTGGCTAGAAAAAAAATGAGAATTCTTTCTGGATATTATTTGAAGATGAATCTCTTGGTTGATGCTCGTCCTTTCTGTCTTCTTTCTTTCTCAACTGGTATGCGGGAACTGGAGCTAAACAGAGGGAGACCTAAATAAATGTCCCTTTACTCCCTGTCTGCATTCAAGAGACTATCTAGGTTCTACTAACGCTTTTCTGAAGAATTTCCTCACAGTGACACAGTCCATGGGCACTATATGTGTATGTATATATATAGAAAAAATAAAATGTAGGAGACTATAGCATGCATCACTTTTCACATCACTTTGTGGAAAGGGGGTCCTCTCTGGACGTGTGGCCAGTAGCTACTGAACCTCCCTGTGCCAGGAAGAGCTGGGTCTGTGCAGAGATGCATTGAGTAGTCGCGCTCAGCCTCAAGGAGCTTACATTATAGTCGGACGATAGGAGAATATAGTAAATACATGGAAGGGTGCGGTCGCTGCTGCTATAAACCAACAGCCATACTTGCAGAGGACCTACTATGTGCCAGGCACCGTTCCACGTTCTTTAGATGCATCAACTCTTAGTCCTCAAACCAGTCCTCTAAGGCAGGCTCTATGACTATACTGATTTCATAGATGAAGGGCTGAGAGCACAGAGAGGTCAATGTCACTTGACCAAGGTCGCACAGGAGCAAGGACACAAACTTACCTGATCTCCTTTCAGGACCCAGGCTTATGCCCACCGCCCTCAGTCTGTCTTGAGAATAGTAAGACTGGCTACTCCAGACGGCTTCAAGGAGAGTGGAGGACATGAACTGGGCTTTGAAAACTGGGGAAGACTTGGGTCATGCGGAGGCCGGAGCAGTGGAGCAGGAGAGGGAGGGCGTGGGAGTGGCCACAGAAGGAAGCACAAGGGCAGAGACTGGGTTCATCGGCCTGGAGGGCAGGGCTGGGGACAAAGGCCGGGAGACGTGGCCTGGGGTTGGGTCGTGAGGGGGCATCTGGCCTGTCATCCAGGTTTTGGAGACAGAACCAGCTGAGTTGAAATCTTGACGTTGCCACTTTCAGACTGAAAAACACTGGCCAACTGATTCAACTACCCTGAGCCTCAGTTTCCCCCCTTCTAAAACAGGAATAAGGAATAATAACTCCCTCCTCTAAGTTACTGTGGGGATTCACCATCACAGGCATAAAGTGTTTAGGACAAGGCCTGGCACAGAAAGGACCCAGCACATGCCAACTGCTGTTCTCTTACTCTCTCTTCATTTAGACTGGGTCTTACACATCAGGCTCATTCATTCTGATTTTCCTCCCAAGCTCTTTCACAGAAAGTGCCATATCGTGAGTGAAAGGGAAGGGGCTTATGGAAACCGATGCCTTGTGACTTCTTCGGAGATTGCCCTGACTAGTTCCCACCAAGTCTCCCCTTTGCACCGCGTGTCCAGACTGGCATCGAGTGCACTCTCGCACTCAGTTGGTGTTCAGTGAATGTTCAGTGATTTACACCCGAGGGAAGCCCAGAGCACCCCAAATATTCCAGCTCAGTCCAGCACTGGTTGGAAGGGGTCAGCTCCATTCGACACGGATCTGAGGTCCGTGGGCCTCATGTCCCCTCAGACGGTTCCAATCAAAACTGGAAACTGTTTTCCTTACTTCTCGTCTTATTTCTTTTCCCAGTTACGTAGAACCAGTTTATTAGCCCAGGCAGAGCGGTACTGCATAATGACTGAATGGAATTAGAGAAAAGCACAGTTTATTGTGGTAACCTCAGTTTAGAGTTTAAAATAATAACAGTATCGAAACGAAACAGGACAGGCTCTGAACGCACCACACTGGAAACAGAGGAGGAGAAAAGGGGCCGGTGGATGATAATGGTTGGGGGAAACCTCAACATGTGGCATTAATTAGGTAAAGTGTGAAGACTGCCGGAGTTCTCTCGCAGAGAAACTGTGCTTTTCCTCCTGGAATCAAATGAGGGGTCACAGGAAGGAACGTGAAAGAGAAAGGAAATTACTTACGTGCATGGCTAGGATGCTTCTTGGGACGAGCTCTCTGTATTGTCTAATGGTAAAGTGCCACGTTTTTATTCTCATGAGATCATCGAAGGTGAACTCCAAGATGAGCCTGCCTTCTGTACACACCTAGAAGCGACAAACGACACACCCATGGGTTGTGCACGCCGTGAACGCCACATTTCTCTACATCACACATCAGCCACTCAACGTGGTCTCCCCGACTGTCCTCGGGTAGCTCTGGATCTCGACAAAATGGGACGCAGGTGGCTTCTCCACGGCATCCTGAGACAGGCACAAGCCCAAGGATCGGTGGGTTCAAAAGACAGTGCAGCTGCTTATGATCTAGTCATCACCATGTTAGCTATGACTGGACCTGTGAGTCTCCATTTCGTCACCTGTAAATAGGCTCACGAACCCCATCTTCCAGCCACATTATGTCCAAAAGGCATGGCCCAGGGTTTGGACCCCACAAAACGGCATCCTCCTACCAACTTCTTTTTTTTTTCAGTTGCATGAATCTTAGACGATGGGAGCTTGCACTCTTGTTCTAATTTTAGTTGCTCCTACTCTCGGAGAGCATATCTAATTATTCATGCTGAAGTGCGGCGTATGGTGAGATGATCCAACCAGAGGGTCTCACTTCCGAGGACAATGCTTAACTCTAGGCAGCGGGTATCGGTTACTGTGACAAGGGGAAATTCGAAACCGACTCAGAGTACATTCCTGACATCACACCATATCAGCAATGACAGATTCTGATTGCATAAAGGGCCAGCCTTTGGGGTTGGTGGCAAATTTATCTTTCTGAGAAAAATACGTGTTATTAATAAAAAAGAGTTTCTGAGGCTCCTTTCCTTGGTAGACAGATTAGTGATGGGGGAGCTTTTTATTTTTATTTATTTATCTTTTGATAGGGAAGCTTTGTAATCTTCTTTTGATATTCAAATCATGTTTAGCATGGCGTTCCTATTTTTTTTTAAATATTTTATTTATTTATTTTTAGAGAGGGAAGGGAGGGAGAGAGAGAGAGAAACATCAATGTGCGGTTGCTGGGGGTTATGGCCTGCAACCCAGGAATGTACCCTGGCTGGGAATCGAACCTGGGACACTTTGGTTCCCAGCCCACGCTCAATCCACTGAGCTACGCCAGCCAGGGCTGGCATTCCTATTTTATTTACCTTTCTTTTCACTATTAGTGACTTTTAAATGTGAGAAAACACTAGGCAATCTCACACCCCTGAGTCTATGTCAGCTCTAAGACGGGCGGTGGTGGTCACACACTGGTCCAGTTTAAGTCATCATGACCCATGACTCAGTCCATGCTGGCCTTAGAGATGCAGTCAGTACAAAAATAGTGGGTGGAGGCTCTGGTGCCAGAAATGACTGGGTTCGAATCCTGTCTCTGCTTTTCACTCATTTTTAAACTTGGGGACCATCACATTCCCAAGTTTTAGTGTCCGCATTTGTAAAATGAGAATAAAGATATCCTCAGACAGGGCTGTTGGAAAAATACACAAAAGGACATTTTGTATATAGATTTTCTAGCAGTGCACCCACTCGGTGACAGGTGGACAATAAATAACGGCTCTAGAGAGAAAAGAAATGCAAGTGGAGAGCACAGGACCCCGGGTGGGCAGAGCTGTCCGAGGCCGAGGGGTTCGGGAGAGGCGCCTCGGGGGCTCTGCTGGGGGCGTGACCTCCACCTGAACTCTGAGATCCCTGCCCATCTCCGACGCCACCAGATCAGCTCCAGTTGTATTTGTTGGACTACACTGGGCTTCTGACCAAAAATTTTCCAAGAAATATTTCCTATGGTAAAAACAAAACAAAGCAAAACAAAACTTTGGAAATCACTGCACTGCACAACTAAAAAGGAAAAAACCACAATGATTAACTCAGTACAGATATGATCATTTCTGAAACTATAGTCCATGAAGATAATTGGCAATTTATAGCAGCCTTTTATGAAATATGAATACTCACTTTCTCTCTGGGAATTTAATGCAAAAAGCTACCATAGTGAGCTCCATTTATGTCCTAGGCACTGGGCAAGGTGCTTTCGGTTGACTCTAATTTAAGGCAGTCTTTTCTTTAAGCAAGCTGCAGACACCAGTGCAGGAGCATTAGTGCAGCGTGGGGACAGGGTGCTGCCTAAGAAAGATGCTGTCAGTGCCTGCCATTTTCACTTTGTCAAAGGTCTCAGAAGCCCTGGAAGATCATTATTGATACTCTGGGCGAAGACCCCTAACTCAATTCCAATGAGCAGAACGTGTAGGTAATTTCCAGCATTTGGGCACCTGGCCCCCCGACTCCGCAGCTGAGTGGTCTTCAGAGCCCTGTTTCGGATCTTAGCTGTGACCGTTGAGCACCCCGACGTGGGGGGATTCTAGTGGCCCCAGACCCCTCCTCCAGAGCATCTCAGCGTTGGACTTAATTCACCAAGGTTTTCTACAGAGTTCCATGGAGATGAAGCCACACAACTTCCCCCGGGCTGTTAGCATGACAGAAGCCACCTGCAGCGAACACTTTCACAAAAGGGAGGTGACCAGAGCCGGCAAATGACAGGGAAATGCCTGGACAACAAGGACAGGAATACTTGGATGTTATACTCCTGCGTTGGTTTAAGAGAGAGACGATTATTGTATGTTTAAATGAGTATTCCCTAGTTAAATGTCATGCTTTTAAATGATCTGACCTATTTGTTCTGTGTTTGTGAGCCACCAGCCCAGGGCAGAGGGAGGCTCCGGTTTACCTCTCCTGGACTAGACTGTCATAATAATGGGAAGGCCCGGATCTGGTCCTTCTGGTCAGTTACTGGGTTGGAGCGCCTGAGAAGTCGAGTGCCACTGGGTCCTTTGTGTTCTGTGAGGCAGCCCACCGGCTGAGGACACTTCTGGCAGTCCAACTGTCGTGGGGGCTACAGAAGAGAAAGTGGTGACTACCCTTGGGCTCCTCCTTTCTTAGCGAAAACCAAGGAGTCGCCTTCGTCCGGGGTGGATCGTGTGCAATGGCACAGACCTTAGAATCAAACCTGAGTCGCCTGCGTCGGATGCTCTCCTACACGAAGGATGGAGGAGAGTCAGGTCGCTGCTGGTCCTCCCCAAGGAATGATGCCCGCAGCCTCCTCCCAAGCCTTCCCACCCCCGGCCTCCATTTTGGAAGTTACAGGGGATAGAAGTCTGTGTGATTTATTTTAAATGTAATAATCGGCAAGTGGAATATTCTCTTTCTCTCTCTCCATCTATATATCTCTCTATATACTTCATATTTCTTGTTTGGAAATGGTAGAAAATGGGCATTCCTGATACAGGGGAATGAATTTTCTCTCTTCCAAAAAAAATTCTCTGCATTCCTCTTAATCAATACAATTAATGTGGCTTTTATCTAAAGTTACCCCCATCCCCCCGACTTTTTGGAAAAAGCTGCCTTTCACTTGGAATCCAAAATCAAAAGGGTCCCCAATTAAGAAAACATTTTCTGTTGTGCTGAATTCATGTTACCTTACTATGTGCTCTGACATTTTGTTTCTGTGGTAACCAAAATCAGCTGATTAGTTGGCATGGCAACAGAAAAGATGTAATCCCAGCAGACACACTCTAATCAATGCCCCCAGCACAGATGGTCTCGGGAGGATCAACAAGAAAGAGGCTGGCAGGCCTTCCGCCTGTCACGTGCTAGCTCGCGACTAGGCCAGGGACGAGGGAACGAAAAAAGAACATTTCTCAAACTCACTGGTAGCTGTTTAACCCTTTTCTCTCTTGGACTGATTGTGAAGCAATATGGACCATGTAGTTACCTACACCACACTATTCCCATAGAACTCTCGTGAAACAAAAGGTGCTTTTTAGGCATGAGTCTTTATTTCATTGTCTTGGTCTTTGTGCCCGCAACAGTATGCATAGAATAGCATTGTTGTTATTATATTATTATTATTGTTGTTGTTAGTTACTACAGCACTAGTTTATTATAAAAGGATACAGCCCAGGGACAGCCCGATGGAGGGGACGAACAGGGCGAGAGCACTGGGGAGGGGCGAGGGGCTGCTGTACCTCTCCGAGAGCTCACTCCCCGCAGACCCTCTAGGGGTTCACCAACGGGGAGGCACTGAACAGTGCCTTTGGATTTAAGAGCTGCATAAAGCCCGTGGTGTTCTACTCAGAGATGCTGTACGAGTAAACGCACACAGACTCACACACATGCGTATATTAGAGCAATAAGGTCACCGATGTTATAACCAGTTGGTTAGTCACAGTAAGAGTGCGGATGCCCACGGCCCGGAGGACAGCCTGGTGGGGTGTGGCTAAGGCTGGGAGGACGGGCTGACCGGCAAAGGCAGGAGCAAGCACTCAGATAGGAGGCCAGTGCATGCGCACCCCGATGCCTGGCTGTAGCGGCAAGTCATTGCTTAGTGAATCACTGAGGCCAGAAGAAAACACACCTGCAGTTACGGAAGTGACGAGGGCCTCTGTTCACGGCTATGATCACTGTTCTGGTTTGTAAAACCTAAACGTCGCCCAGCGCGCACCCCAGAGGGGGCTCATCCCAGCACCTGCCAGTGTTCACCCCCTCGAATGTCATTTGAGGGTCTTTGGCTCTGAAACCTTTGGCGATTGCTCCTCTGATTCTTAAGCCTTCTTGTCAACTTGATTTGAAACTGAATACAGAGAAGAAAGGCTTCCTGATGTATGTTTTTAAACTCTAATTACATATTTATCCCTAATCTATAATATTCCTAGGATCAGGAAATTGCAAAATGTGTACTATGCTCCTGAGGAATATTAAGTAGTACTGTTGATTAGGACTGTGGCTGATGTTTGATTCACCAGTTGACCAAATTTTCATAAAAGCAACTCAGAACCACGGGCTCAAATGCTCTTTGGGGAATTGGAGTTTATTGATAGCCTAAATTAGAGCAACGTGATACTGGGCCCCACGTAGCGTGCTAAGTAATGCAATGTACTAATAGCCGGTTCCCCTTTAAAAATAAAGCATTGACTTCCAAACTATTTTTCCTCGTGACGCTGAAAGTTCATTAACCCACTGTTTTACACTCAACAGCCTGATTATTTTCTTACTCGAAGATGAGCTATTTTTAATTAATATAAGAACAAAAGAAAAATCGGAAAGATTCTTTGGGTTGTATAATAGTCACTAAGGAGAAAAAGAAAAGGACCCTTTCACATTTTCTAAAAATAAATGTGCATAATTAGCAGCTGGACTACGTCCACAGAGCCACGCTAGATTTCCCAGGAAGTACTTTTTCTCATCGCAGTGTGGAAGTGGTCGTTACAAGACTTGGAGGGCCGCACTGCCGCGGAGGGCAGTCACATGGGTGATCCGAAGACCTGGAGCTTGAGACCCAGATTGCTGAGTGCGGGAGGACGCACAGGTCTTCCCGGCGGCCGCCTCAGATGCCCGGGCAGCCACTCCGCCCTCCGAGAGGGGAACGTGCCCGAATGAGGACGAATGCAGCAGGGAAAACCCTAGTTTCTTCATTACAAACATAAAGGACTGTATCAGTCCACCAGGAGAATGTTCTTGATGATTTGAAGCCAGCCCTGAAGAGACTGCACTGTATCTTCAGAGCAAGTGACTGTTGTCGTTAATACAAAAATCTTGGCCCGAGGAAGAAAGAAATTGAGGAAATTGTGTCAAAAGGCTACCACGAGATACATGTTTCTATCAATGGCCACAGGTTGTATAAGTAGCTCCTTCATTAGGGCAAACGTTTTATGTAATTATCATAGATTTTTTTCCTCTTAAAGTTCAAGGAATTTGTGTGTTTTTCTTGAATTGCCTAAAAGTAACACTAGGCCTTGACAAAAGAATATAAATACAAAAATAATGAAGCAACAGAGAAAGGCTTTTCCTGCAACGCTCAGGCTTCGTAACACCAGAAATCCATCTCTGTATCCATCTGATCTACAACATTCTGTAAATGTTCTACGTCTCCACAATGAAATGAGACCCAGACAAGTTAATCGGCATTGAGTGATCATTCCTTTCCACGTAACAAGACTCTCTTCCCAGCACCAGCTTCTGCACACAGGGGGACTTCTCCGTCTTCCAACGACAGCCTTCCTCTCTGCTCAGCTGTCGAAGACGAAGACAGAGAAAATCCAACTCCCGCCCTACATTTCAAATGTCTATGGACAGAGTCAAGATACCATCAAATCAGTGGCATTTGATCATGTGCTTTTGCATTTTCTAATCTTTGCCTTTGCTTTTTTTTTTTTACACCATCGTGGGCAGCAAAGAGATTAAATTGCACCAACAAGATCAAAGAGTACTGTAAGTAGCAAATGCTTCATTTTTATTTTTTGGGCATATTGTGCCTAAGTTAAAAAACATATCTTCAGTTTTATAACTTGGGCTTTTGCAACTAACTCTGATAATTCAATGTCTCTCAGCTAGGAAGAGAGGATTGTCACTTGTGTTTTCAACTACAAGAGAGAGCTGCTATCATTAATGGAAGGTCTGTCCAGAAAAAGTCCAGCCACTGTTAATATAACAAGAACAGTTTGTGTGACATCGATGTCACCTGGCAGCCAAGGAGAGTGGACTAGAATGTGCATGTGTGAACAATGACAACTTCACTGTATTAGTCAGTGACCAGCGGGAGACGGTGGCACACCGTCGTGTGAGCATGTGTACTGTGTGGCTATTGCATTCAAAATGACTGAGCAAGTAGAGCAAGGAATCTACATCAGATTTTGCGTTCATGCATCATGTCTCGTGCAGCGTCTTTGGTGGAACACCAAATCACCCAGGGGACTCGGCCTCCCTACAGCCCAGATTTGACACCCTGTAACTTCTGGCTTTTCCAAAAACTAAAGTCACCTTTGAAAGGGAAGAGGTTTCAGACCATCCTTGAGATTCAGGAAAGTATTTTGGGGCAGCTGATGGCTATTGGGAGAACTGTGTGAGGCCCCAAGGTGCCTACTTTGAAGGGGACTGAGGCCTCATCGTCCTATGTACAGTGTTTTTTGTATCTTCTTCAATAAATGTCTTTATTTTTCATATTACATGGCTAGTTACCTTCTGGACAGATCTTGTATTACAAATTAATTTCACATTGAATCTTAGTCAAAATGCAATGAACTGGTGTTCATTAAAATAAGCTTCTGTTCGCCAGAATCTGTGGCTGAATATTTGTTCTTACTAGTTTCCTCCTGGGGAGAAGACAAAAAGGGATTGTCAGTAGTGTTCTAGAAAGGTCCCTGCCCACAGGGAGTACTCCATACAGCAGCCATCCGTGTGTGGGAAAGATCACAGGTGTAGAATGTATGGAAGATGGAGTTTTCTCTTTTTTATTTTGATTCCTTCCAAAGGCCTTGAATTCTGCCTCAAAGGTCAATCTGGTCCTCTTCCTCCCCTCCCGTGTGTTTCTCCTTCTCTCTCTCACAACCAGCTTGCTGCCTGACCAGTCACAGAACTTAGAATTCGGGGGAAACCCCGTTTAAACTCTAAACTCCTGAATGTCCTTTATATTTTTGTTCCTTAAAGATGATGTTTAGTTAAGTTGTGGTTAGCTGGATTTTTTCCCCTGCCCTGTTGGTTCACACTGAATTTAGCTTTCAAACATGATGAAATTTTAGTGACCTATAGACTTTCTCCAGTAACAAATGGTACTATGATGATAACTGTGACTCTAGGTGGCCTCTGGATCAACAGGAGCCTGTGTCTGAATCAGATGACCCCCACCAGGAGAACATTTTTTCAGCTGCAGAAGATCCTTCGTATAAAAACCAACATTCCAATTTAGCAACCTGAGTTTACCAGGCAGCCGAACTTGTCTTTCTCTTAATTTTGAGGCTCGGTCATGCCTGAAAATGTTTCATGTCCCATGCACACCGCCGAGAACAGTGTTTGCTCTGAGTCAAGCCATGTCACCCAGAAAAGATTCTCTCACAGTGCTGAGTGTCCAAGGTGGGGGACATCGGCTCAAAGCTGCCGAAGGGAGCTTTAATGATTATCCCTGAACACACCCAGAGAAGGACAAGCCGCGTCGCCGACGCCCCCATACCTTGGTAAACATGGGCTTCCCGTGCTGGGTGACCATGGCGCACTGGTCGCAGTCCACCGTGATGGAGGAGTTGTGGTAGGACTCTTTCGAGTGTTTGAGGATGTAGTACAGGTCAGTCACCCCTCCTTCGAACACAGTGCTGAAGTAGCGGGGGATGAGGGTCCTGCCGATAGCTGGGAGAGAAACACAGACGAGCAGAAATTAATGAAAACATCCGCCTGGTCCCACGCATCCCATGCCATCCCCAGACCTGCGACAAGTCATCTTAAGAGACAGTGTCAGGAGGCAAATTTCTCTCTATCAACAGTCATGACCCTTCTGCGCTGTAGGTAACAAAATAAAGTTCCCAACTATTCAGAAAAAAATTTGTACAGTCATCTCTCCCGAGGGTTAGTATGTTTTTTTTAAAAGAATGGAGACAAACACACGGACTACTTTGGATCTCCTATGTGTTCTCTAAATGAATATATTTATAAAAAATAAAACACATCCAATCCACTTGGATTTTTAAATGGATTGCTACCAGGCCAATTATTCAATCGTGCTCTAGCAGGATTAGTCATGATAATGTACATTTTAATAATGTGGTCCTTTGCAGGGTGTGAAGTATTTTAGCATTCTCTCATTAGATCATCAGAACAACCCCTAGAGCATAGAGGTCTGAGACCCAAAAAGGTTATTATGAAAAAACTGAAAAGGTTATTAGGAATGTTTCGAAGTCACATAATTTACGAATAGAAAATTGGGCTTTCTAACTCCAAATCTGCAAACACCCAAACACTCACTCTTTCTAACACTGTGTCTCAAACTACTTTAATGAATGGAAATCCTTACCACGTGAACCATATCTGCATATACAAAGAGAGCCATAGCTCTGTAAACACTGATCATGCATTCTGCCTGCCTCTGGAGTTGGACAGGGGATCTTTCCAGAACAAAAGGCCCATTTTAAGAGAATTTGGTGCCTTCCACCTGGTCTGAATTGGTCTTCTTTATGTCATGCGTTCTGTCCTGCCCCATTTTAGTTTGAGGGGTTGGTAAGTAGCTGGGTCTCTGATATGACAATGCTCAGAAATAGCTAACCAGCCCTTGCTTTTAGCAGAGATTTTAAATCCTCTTACACTGAAAATCCCAACTCATAATATCAGGAATTTTGCCTATGTGCAGATTTTGAGGTTAAGTACTAAAGCACTCTCAAGAGATCCAAGGTTTTTAATAAATCTCTTACATTCACTACATAGGGGCTCCTGAAAGACAAAAATAGTATTTAAAATAAATAAATTACCAAAGAGAGCTTTAGTAGGAAGGATCATGAAATCTTCACTTGAATGTTTTAAAATATTTAACTTCATTTTAAGAGAATCAGCCTTAATCTACTCCATATGGATCTATATCTCTTTTGTACATGGCTTAGGAAAATATAACTATGAAAGACAATACGGTGCCCAACAGTTTTCTGAAATAATCTCTAAAGAATCCTGACACGGATGACTCATCTGTGAATAATTTATACGGTTGTTATTACTTCATATTTGCTGCGGTTAAAATCAACCAACACGTGTGTTCTAAAGATTCCAGTATCTTTGGCAAGTCCATCCTAAATAATCCTTAAACATGAATGTCCTAAACCCTGCCTCATCCCCAATAGCACGTGTCCATTCACTGAACATAAAATTCAAATGAGAGTAATTTGAGTCCATCATACCCCAAAATGCATGCTTATATTATAAAGAAAACTTTGTTAACTCGAAAAATCCTATTGTACCTTGCTAAACAGATAATGTTCATTTAATGCATTTCAAATATTCTAACTTGACCACAAAACAGCCGTAGCAATTTGACATTTTGGGATCTGTTCTGTGGAGAATAAATGAAAACCATACAAAGTAGATGTGGGGTGAAAATATTTCACGACTATATCCAAGAAATTGTCACAGTAAAAAAGGTTCCTGCAAATAAACACCACAGCACTGGGCACATTACAGTTCATCCATCACGAATCCTGCACAATTTAATTCCTTTGCAGTAGTGTTTGCTATATATTACCACCATTTTCCTTCACAGCGTAAGAGAAATTGATTGAGAAAAAGGTTGAGATTCCTTAACCTTAGACCTAAATTTTTAGGTTTAATTAGCTCTCCAACTCTAGAAAATGTACAGACTATATGTATGATAAATGTACTTAGAGGCAAAGGCAGCTTTGCTTCAGGGAACACTTTCCGGCTCTCTAGGAAATGGTTGTTATGGAGACCTGAGTTTTTTTTTCCAGCCCTCTTCCTTCATGGGACCGTCCCCACCGCTGTCCCCACAGTGCTGTTCGGACAGTCAATCCCGAAGCTCCATTATTATCACTGTGGGGACAGCTCCTCTGGGGGCAACAATGAACCTCAACTACGGTCTCCATGCCCTTGTGTATGCAGCCTCCGCTCCTCAAATATGGGCTGGGTCCGGGGACCTTCTTCAACCAGTAGAATGTGGCACAAGTGACCTTGGGTCAGTTTGCAGCAACACCTTAAAAAAGACTAGAAGCTTCCACTGTGTGCTCAGGGCAAGTTGGTTGCCATGCACGGAGTCCAGCTGCTCTAAGACTGGCCAGAGTGCGAGCAGCTCATCCCAGCTGCGTGGAGGAGCAGCCACGGGAAGAACCGGGTCTCGCAGCCAACGGCCCAGCTGAGCTTCCAGCCCGCAGCCAGCCCCGACTTGTTTATTGTGTGATTGGGGCCATCGCGGAAGTGAATCCTTGGGCTGCAACTGTGCTGCCTGAAGCTGATGTCACTTGGATGGAGCAGAGAGGAGCTGTCTCCCACGTGCTTTGCCCAAATTGCAGAATCACAAGTAAATAAAAGCAATGTTTGTATTTTGAGCCAACGCATTTGGAGCATGTTTTAATGGATCAATGAATAACCATAGCTCCCTTTCAAACCCCTAGGCTACAAAGACGGGCAAATTAGTACTTTTCCCTGAAAGAAAGAGGGCAGTTTTGCCGCCGAGAACACACAAATCACAGAAGTACAGACACTTGTCTCCAGAGGAAAGCAAATCAGAGAGACAGAGCCTTTGTGGATTATTTGGGTCCCCATATCTTAGCTGGGACTAAAGCCACCTTTAATCCTCGCTGGTCCCGTGTTTTGAGATATGCCTCCCCCGACTTCGAAAATTAAAAAAAATTTTGTTTGAGTGAGTTGTTATTAGCGTTCCATTCTTTGCACACAGAGGAATCCTGATGAATGCTGCCCTGTTCCAGCATGCAATGGGGTGGCACACAGGGATGTAAAATACAGTGACGAGAATGAGAATCTGCAAAAGACAGGAGTCTCCCTTTGAGTCCGAAGCTGAAAGGGACAAAAAGTGTGCCAGGGGCTGTACTAGTTTTCTACTGCCACTGTACCACATGACCACAAACTTAGCGGCTCAGACTCTATTTACTCATTCATTATCTCACACGGTTCTGACAATCTGGCGAGGGCCTTGCTGGACTCAAAGGTGTTGGCCAGGCTGTAAGCCAGGCTGCCTTGCTTTCTAGAGGCTCCGGGGAGAGTCGGTTTTCTCGCTGTTCACAGCATCCAGAGGCTGCTGGCGCACCTGGGCTGGGGCCCCGCCCTGCATCCTCACGGGCAGCAATGGTGAAGGCATCACCCTGGGACATCCCTCTCGCTCCCTCTGCTGCCTCCCTCTTCCATTTTAAGGAACTCCGCGATGGCCTGGGACCCACCCAAATAATCCAGGATCCTCTTCTGCCAGAAAGTCCTTAACCTAGTCAAGTCTTCAAAGCTCCTTTTGCGATGTAAAGTAACTTATTCACAGGTACCAGGGATTGGCACTGGACAACTCTGGGGGTGGGGGCGGGGGGTGGGGAGGGAAACTGTTCTGCCTTCCCAAGAGAATATGTTTGCTAAAGAGCTCCTGTTCTGCAAGGGAGAACAGTAAAAAATATAACACACACACACGCACACACACACTCACTGAGCAATATACAGATAATTTTCAGCGAATGGGACAACCAGAAAAAAAATCACATGTGTTTGAGGAAGTCACTCGGTAGCTCATTCACTGATTTCTTCTGTGTACGTTCCCGGAGCTCAGAGCAGAGCAAAGCTCCGGGGCAGGTGCTGGGCCCACGAAGGTAGGTTTTTGGCCCTACCTTTCAGACACATTTCCAACAAGAGAGTTACCCAGTATCCAAGCAGCTACAACACATGTGATAATCAAGTTAGAAGACAAATTTGTGATTTTGAACTCTTTGCCATTTTCTCCTGACTCCTGAATTCCACATACTGCCGTGTTATTTCTGAAGCACTGAGATTAAAATATCCTTTTAATTTTGCAAAATCCTGTAACCGCACCGCACAGCCTAATATAAATGACTTTAAATCGGTGAACGTCCCAGACTTAGCTCTGGTGATCCCCTAAAACTCACTAAGTCTGCATCTATTTAAGTTTTATATTGTCACATTCCTACGCTAGACTTCCACGTTGCATTAATACTTTAATCCTTGGAATTAAAATTAATTTCAATATTGATATACATAAATCTACATTGTGTTGCATGCAGAGAATTACATCTTATGAATACCGCTGAAGAGATGAAAATAGCTAGAGCAGATTAAAACCGAGCGTCTACCTTTCGAACACACTTAGGTCAACGCTCCACATGCTGGAGGCGGAAGTGAGGTGAGGGAGACCGCCCAGGAGAAGTGTCCTGTGGTGCCAGGTGAGTGGAATGTAGTCTGCATTACTTATCCAGGTATTTATGAAAGGGAAAGGGAGATTATTCAGATTAAATTATTCAGACACCTGAAATGCGTACAAAGAATCTCTAAGTAATACCCTACTTGAAGATGAACACTAGCCCAGAAGTAGTAGCTAAAAATTTGTCCGTGGCTAATGTGGATGTTGAGCTCTGAGCTCTAGGCTCCTTGGGAAGGGTTTCACGGTTCTGATTTGCTCCAGGCCACTGACCTGCACTCTGCAAAGGTTCTGCTGCTGGAGTTGGCAGGCTGATGGTGCCGTGGAGGCGAGGTCTCGCTTCCACCTGTTCTTGCAGGTGTTACTTGTGGATGTTTGGATACGTATACCACACTTACACATAGTAGGTGATTTTCCCCACTTAGAAAGTAGATGGTACACATTAGGAACTCTTAATCGTTGAGGAAATATAAGCGACTGTGCATCTATCTTTTAGGGCATTGCATCTCATTTCATCTTTATTCATCTCTATGTGATTAAGAAATGCTTTTCTTTAGTTCTTAAGAATATTTATAGGTAATTCACATGGAAGGAATTACAAGTAGAAAATAATCATATGGGGAAATATTCAAACCAGTAATCAAAGTATAAATTAAAATAATAAAAAGATTAAAACTTAAACCTGGTGAGGTTGTGAAACAGGTTTCACTCAAATAATTCCAGGGAAATCAACGGAGCAATTACGCCTGAACTTGAGAATCTGTAAGTTTATTCTGGTAGTTTATTCACTATGACTCTAATCTTTTTGTACACGCTTTTGCCAAATTGTAATTTTAATGTCCAGATCATAAGTGCCTTGAAGTTCTTCAAGTCCTGATGCTAAGACTTTTTAACTTGGGTTTATCCATTATTTACTACTATTCTAAATGCTTATGCTTTCTATCTTTCGAAGACAATTCACTTAAAAAAATGAAAGAGGTCGAGAACTGTGATTAAAATGGAAAATAAGAGGAAGGTTCACAACTAACGATGTGTTAATACCACTTAACATGTGGCAATTATTTAACTAATGAGTTTTTTTCTTCATTGAAGAGAAAATCATGACCACACATTTGTGTTTTTAATTTGGTGAAGTTACTTATAACAAAATAATTGATGAATATGATTTAAAAAACTGTCCATAAACATAGTAATGGATAAATTGGTTGTCTGAATCTAAGTAGTTTTATATAGCTGTTCTAATGCTCAGAAATCCAAATGGAAATTCTACCACCGAGGTAGTTCATAAACACAAAGATTCATTAAACTTTAGACTGATCAGTATTCAGAAATCAATGAATGCATTATGCCGACATGTAAATGGCAATGCTCCTAGGAGTGAAGTAAACATTATCGATGACTTCATTTATGGTAAACAATCCTCATAATTAGCCTAAAGTGTGGAAATGAAACATGTTCAAACTTTGATGGGGGTGATGAGGGCCCAAGACAGATCCCTTTGTCTTGGTGAAGGCAGGGCAACTCAAACTGACTTTACTTTCATAAATTGATGTCATTTTCAATCTGAACTCCCTTTTTTTTTCCTCAACCAAAGCAATTTGACTTAAACAGCCACCTCTCTTGTGATGTCAAAGATTCATTCATTGAATCTTTTGCTTAGTAAGTATCTGGGCCTGAGGTTGCTCCGGCTGCTGGAGGTAAACAGCAGACAAGTGGAGCCAGGACGACCTTGGAGACAGGGAACGCAGGCCACTTTAGACAGGCAGGTGTGGAGGCTGCAGTGAGGAGGTGGCTGCCGAGCTCGTTTCTGATTGAACGGGGCCATGTCAAGATCCAGGGAGAAGAGGTGCAAACCCAAGGAAAAGCAGGGGCAAAGGCCCCAAGACAGGAATGGGTTTGAACTGAAAGAGCTTAGTATGTCCCAGAAGGCAAGGCCGTGTGGCAGGAGCACCGTCACAGAGCACGGTGATGGGTGAACTCAGAGAAGGAGAAGGAACAGATTGCATGGTGCTTCCTAGTCCACGGCAAAGCACTTGCATTTTATTCCTAGTGCAATGAAACGGCAGTGAACGTTGAGCCAGTGACGTGATCTGAGGAACCTTCTCTAGTCTCCTTAGATGTAGTATTCATCTGCCAACAGGGTCCTGAAAACCCACAAAATTTTCTGATCCTCCCAGAAATCTACTAGGCATTTTCCCCTTCATTTTCTACCTACCAAACTTGACTAACTTAGCTGAGACTTCAGCCATACCAGTTGCACCAGGTGCTGGAGAAAAAACAATGACCAAGGCAGACCCTACCTTGAGCCTAGGGAGCTTCCAACCAAGCAAGTCTTAGAGCTATGAATTCGTGGATTCAGGACAAGTGAGACGCGAGCCATGGCTCCATCTGTTTATCCACTGCCTGACACGACCAGGACCCGGTACAAATTTGCTGGATGAGTCCATGCCATCCATGAGCGGATTTACGGTTCCAAGTTGTAGGAACTTACATGTAAGCCTGTCTTAGTTCATCTCGTTCAACCAGGGTTTTGGCATATTCAGATAATTTTGGATCCTAATTCTGTCAGCCATCCCGCAGGCTATTTTCATGGTGGGCAAGATTCCTTTTTCCCTTTGTCCAAGGGACTGACAGTTACATTGGGCAGGAGAGCCCACAGCCATGGCTGGATTCTAACCATACATCAACGTCCTGTGGGCATGAAACTGAGGACCGTGACTGACTTCCAGAATAAGCCCATGCTCTAGTAGCTCATGCCTCACAGATGCAGTGCAGGATCCACGGGGGGAGAGTGAGATGTCACAGAAAGGTCCACATGAAATGATGCACGGACGACTGGGCGCAGGTGACCAAGGGCAGCGAGATGTCCAAGCTGAGCAACAGCCTGTCTCTGGGAGCGTGGTGCAGGTCTCAGGACTTGGGCTGCTGTCTTGACCACATCTTATGTATTTAATTATACCTTGGAGGAACTTGTCTGGATGAACCACTCCATTACACAGAGATTTCTCCGTTTCTCTTTATGGCGGTACAACATTTTTGTTGTTGTTGTTGTCCTAATCTTATAACGTAGTTCACACCTGGTAGGTTTGTTTCTGTCCTCTGGACCTTTATTTCTATATTTTCATAACTATTATATTTATTCTTCAAGATGAACCTTAAGATAATATTTTCAAATTCCAAAAAATGGGAGAAGATTGATTTAAATTAAATTGAACTTATTAAGAAAGAGCTGACATCTTTAAGATGTTAAATCTTCCTATTAAATACTATGAAATGTTTGTCCATAAGTTTAAGTCTTTATTTCTATGTCAAAAAAGTTCCACAGTTTTTAAATGCACAGATACCTAAAATTTAAGGTTAAGATAATTCTTGCATACTTGTTATGCTGAATTGTTAATATATTTTTAATTTATTTCTACTTGGAGCCCAGATAGTTAATCAATGTTTTTAGAATTTTAAAAAGTTTTCTAGATAAAGAAAACTATCACTCCCAAATAGTGGTAATCTTTTTCTTCTTCCCAATATTTACCTCATTAATTTCTCATCTTGCTGCAATGGTTAGAATAGAACTTTCAGAAAAATAAGATTAAATAATGAGGAAAGTTATAGACTCCTTTCCCTGATTTTTCTTCTTTAGAAAATGCCTCCAAGATCAAGGAAACGCTATATGTTGATTTGACATCTTATTTATCATGGAGAGAAAAACAAATTACTTTTCTAATCTTTGTTTTTATGATTTTTTTCTTTTTTTTATCCTGATGGAAGTTTAATTTGATCAAATGCCTTTTCAGTAACCATCGACGGTCTAATTTTCTTTAGAAAGCTCCCTATTAACATATTTTTAATTGTTGAACAATTTTTGTACTCAGTATAAACCTTAGTCTCTCTTGTGCACACACACACACACACACACATTTCTGTATAAATCCAATGTACAAATTCACCCCTTTAACAATATCTATGAAGGCAGTGTTCAGGATGCTCTGTATGAGGTTCTGTCCCAGGTACTAAATTACCATGGCAGAGCCGGAGAAGGCCCCGAGTTTAGTCCAACGATTCCCAAGGCGTTTTGTAATCCCAGTGGGTTTCTGGAGGTCTCAAAACACACCTCTAGCTAGTTCTTTCTATATATATATCTTTAAGAATTGTTAAAAAGAACACAGTGAGCATGTTTCTCTGATTCTAGTAGGAATGATCTTGGCTCATGGTAATACCAATAAGCTCCTGGTTAGTGATGATGAACAGCACTTAACATATGAAGAAATGATATAGTACAAAGTACGAACAGTTACTTAATAGATGTGTTAGGTTGCCCATGGTTATATTCCCCACCCTCATTGTACAGGAGAAGAGCCTGATGGCCAGAGAAGTGCAAGTGCACAGGCACTCAGAGCCATGGTGGACTACCACAGACCACTTGCTGGTTTCAGTCAACCATCACTGGTTTATTTCTATGCCCAGATTCAACGTTTATTAATGTTTAAATTATTTAAGTAATATATGTGCAAACAATGAATATATTCCTGTCCCAGAGACTCACCTTCTGTTCCCTAGATCTGATTCCTCATTCTAGATGTGGAATAGACCTCACTTCCTCAACAGCTGGGTGCTGCCCTGCTTCGGGGTTGCCACAACATCCAATGGGCATTTCCACTGCTTTCACTTTTTCCAACCAGGTAGACCTCTGACAGCCAGTCCTGAAGCCCCAGCAGCTGGTGCCATACACGCACCGCCCCCCCCCCCACCGTGGATGGAGATGGGAGGGGCCTGAGTCTCTGCATTACCACCAGGGGACAGCGGCCGTATGTTGGGAAAACCCACTTGGACTTTGGAGCGAAATGCACGTTTCCATTGTGCCAAGGCACTGACATATTTATTGAAGGCACAGTCTATTCATTTAAGTGTCTAGGGTTAACTAATATAATCACTCACAAGCCCAGAGTTCCCCCGACCACCGTGTCCTCACCAATGGCAGTGCCTTTGCCCCTCCCTAGTCCATCTTTGTTACTGGTAAGTTGTATAGCGGTCTGGAGTTTTCAATTATATATTCATCTCCATATGTATGACCCAGAGCAAAGACATGCCATTTTGTGTGCGTGCCTTTTGTTTTGTTTTGCCTTAAAATGGTCATGCTAACTATATCTCTATGGAACTTGTCTTTTTTTTCACTCCAAAATACATTTTTGAGCTCTCAAACTAATTCACTTGTAATCCCCGCACTATATTCCAGAATATGGCTGTTTCACACATTATTTAGACATTCCCATGTTAAGGGATTACAAATTCTTTTTCAGTTTTTCCCACCAGGGTAGACATTGAAAAAGGAAAACCAAAAAAATTTCATTTAACTAGGTCCCAGTACTCACACCCTTCAAAGTGCTGTGACCAGGTGACTGTCTCATCGCATAGATAGAACATGCCTTACCCACGACGCCGCCAGCACCGGGTATGGTCAACGCCCGCATTTCCTACCACTCAGATCGCACAGTGTGCTCCTCACAAAGAGGTAGCCTTTCAGGAGTCAAAGCATTATCTACCCACACATTATGAAATTAAATGGTTAATCACAGATATCCTGCTAACGTGGTTACTCCTCCAAGTCAATCATTCACATTCAGTGTCTTTAGATAGTGTGCAGTTTTCTGGAATATTTTCTTTAACTCCAAACCCATTCATTGGGCGAATGGAAGAAAAAAGGGGTCCAAGCTAGAGAAATAAGAAAATTCTACTCCTTGATTTTTTCCAAGGTGCCGAACTTAAGGACCCTTATGAAAGTATTTCCATATGATTTATTGGGGCTTCTCAAACTTAAAGCCATGGGACCCCCACAAGTCATTCAGTTTTGTGTTTTAATATGAGCACAACTCAACTGCGTTGGAGAAATGTCGCCAGAGAAGCAGAAATATGCGTGTGATTTCAAACGTAATGGAAACCAGGGCTCGGCGCCTTTCGCCATGCCGACAGGGGTGAATGGGCCAATTCGCCCGCCTGCAGAGGGAGGCAGACTTGGGGTAGAGACTGGGCCCCCCACCCCAGGACTGGGAATTGCACAGATATTCCCTCTGAGGCGTTAAGTGGTCACTGCAATAGAAGCTAATGAAACCTGACCTTTTCTGGTGGGTTTTGAAGTCCAAGGGAAGGTTTGCAGAGTTAAAGTAACAAACTGGCCACCCCGCCACCCTTCTCTCATCTCCATTTCAACCTCGCTCTCCCGCAGGCACGGAGCTCCTCCCAGCCTGTGCTCATGCAGCGCCCGCCATCCAGGCTGTTCTGGTCCCCGCCTTCTCGGCTTCACCCCAAGTCTCAGGCACCCTCAGATCCCAGCTCCAGCATCCCGCCCCCTCTGCTGAGTACCTCGCTTTTCCTATGACTTTTCCACTTCTTTCCTCTAAATGCAAAGTGATTATAAACGCGGGTGTCGCCATGAAAGTTCCACATCCATAAACTGGCCGTGCCATTGCCTTGCTTGGTGACCTGGATTTATGCTGTTTAAACCCCAGTTTCTTCATCTGTCAAATGGGCACGGAGCAGTCAGTAACTCGATGGGCAGTGACAGGTGTTAATGACATCATGCCTGCGAAGGGCTGCCCCAGAGCCCGGCTCTGCTAAGCACTTAAAGCACGTCACTGCTCCCCTATCACTCTGCACGCGCACAGGCTAAGCGACTTACCCCGCTGTATTGTAATCGTCAGTTTTATTGTCTTTCCTTCAGTGACTGTCATTCCCTGAAGGCAGAGAACATTTCTCGATCGTTTCAGTATCACAGCACATTCGCAATGTAAATAGCTACTTAAGCGATGTTTGGCAAACGGAGGCGTGCGGACTTGGCACGTCTACGCGGACAGCCTGCCAACCTCCAGCTGGCGGCGCATGCGCACGCACGGGTTTCTGACGCCGAGGTGAAGCCACTTCCACAGCTCGGGGCTGGGGTGCCCACAGCACCCGAAGAACATAAGCTTTCAGGGGCGCCGTATCTGGCGTTTTTATATCTGCATGCTCCCGTTCAGATAATCAAGGATTAGAGAAGACTCATTTTGATGGTTGCATCTTGGGCTGAAAGTCACTTTTGAGTTTGCCAAGTAAGAAAAGCATCCTATCTGAGACGACTTAGTTTGAAGAGGGACGTCCCCCTTACCGTATCTGTGTGCACAACTCGTAAACTTCCCAGCCCCGTGAAGAAAAGCACACTCCTCTGAAGAAGAGGGAAGAAAAGAGAGAGAGGCTCTGTTGCATGCCAAACCAGCATTCCAGAGGCTCTCCACGGGGAAGTAAAACTTCTTGGAAATGCGGAGTACTAAAAGGGGGTCAGCCTCACATTCCGCGGCAGTCCGCGGGGGGCTGAGCTTCTGACCCTCAGACTGTGTCTACAAGGAAAGGAACAAGGGTTCTGACAGGGAATTAAGTGTTGCATAGGCTTTTCGACAGCGCGACTTAATAGCCCAACTGCACCCACACGAGTTGGATAAAAGTGTGTGGGCCCCGGGTGTTGGGATCTGTCGTTCTCTGTGCAGATTTTCGGAAACCCCAGAGGGATTCGGTCAGGGAAGGCAGCCGCTGGGCCTTCTGTGGGTTTTGGAGTGAGTCTGATGGGCGCGAGCCTGGCAGCTGGTCACCAGTGCTTGCACACAGCTACCATTTCTTGTGGGTTGAATGACATAAATGCCCCCTCACTTGTCACCGCTATCTGACAGTCCCTTCTCTGAAGCTGTCCCCTCTCCTTTCAGTGAGGGGACCGTTGTTCCATTCCCCGAGGTGACATGTCACTCTGGCCTCTGTCTGGACTTGTCTGTAGGAGGGGAAACGGTGCTCTTATCGGGAGACAGAGAGCACCAGGCACCCCCTGGGTCACATGAACCTGGAGCAAGGTCACGGCCTCTGGACCTTGCTCGCGCCTCTCTCTGGTGTCCCTCTTTATCCTCTGTCCCTATTAGGAAGTGATAAGAAGGTCCAGGGTCCTCCCTGGCCTTGCTCCTCACCAGGCTTGGCCTCCTCCCACAGGTGGGTCATGGGTGCTCAAACGTGGACCTGGGAGCCACCCTGCCTGGGCCTGAGTCCGAGCTCTGTTCCACAGCAGCTGTGTGACTTTGGGAAAGTCACTTAATCATTCTGGCCTCAGGTTTCCATCCATCAGACAAGGATGAGAACAGTGCCAGCCTCCCAGGGATGCCGCACAGAGGACCTGAAATCACCCGCGAAATGATCCAACCTCCGGCTAAACTCTATCCCTGTCCCCTAGTTCATTATTTTTTCTTCATAAGGTTCAGCACTACTCATATTATGTTACAGTTGAATGTTGTATCTGCTCCCCTAGAAGAATACAAGCTCCAAGAAGGGAGGAAGTGTTCTTGGCTACATTCTCAGAAGCAAGAGCAATATGGAGCATGCAGTAGACACTTACTACTGAATAGGTACTGAGCAGCTAAACTTTGCATTGGTGCCCATCAGGACACTGAAAATAGTTATTTTATTATTTTATCATCATTATTATTAGCTTTGCCATAATGATTAAATAGTATAGAAAATACTTGGGTATTGAGTGTGTGCTCAATGCATAGAGAATAAAAGCTAGAAAAAGGGAAAGAAAGAGAGACAGAGATGGGGGAGGAAGAAAGGAAGAAGAAAGAAAAAAGGAGGGAGGGGAATGGAGGACAGATGGAAGGAAGGAAAAGAGCGGGCATATTTGCAACAGAGGTGCTGAGGATATAATCAATGTAACGTTTGGGAGGCAGTGAGGGAAAAGGGTGGTCAGTGTTAGGTATTGCATATTTTAAAATGTCTTGCGCCGCACGGGTTGAACATCAGTGTGCTAGGTGGTCAGAGAAGAACCAGCCTGGGGTGGAGCAAGAGGCACAGGCTGTGCAGTCGGACAGGGCCAAGTCCCTCTCCCGCTGCGGCAGTGCGCCACAGTGTACGACTCGGAACAGGAACCGGCTCCCTTGTTCCTTGTATCTCTGTGCTGCCCCCTCCCCCGGCCAGACGCACCATTATGTAACTTGCATTATTACGTACCTAGGTGGCTGGCCATTGCTACTTACATGAGGATAATATCAGTTGTTTTTCCCAGATGACCTTGAGGACGCACGGAAAAAGAACAAGCATGTTGCGCGTCTAGCTGAGCTCTGAGGACACGACAGAGCTCTACCACCTCTCTGAGCTGGGCAGGCAGAGCTGCGGCCCGCACACAGCGAGCCCTCGATCGCTGCTCGGTGCAGGGGGAAGCCAAGGTGGGAACACCGACACCACGTCAGGATCATACAAACCGTGTGTGCATTCCACCGCCTACAGGAAGAACGAGAGAACCGGAGTCGTGTTCGGAGGGACTTGCGACGTGGCCCCCGCACGGGGCTCAGACGCAGAGCGCATCCTGTGTCCCTACGCCATGCCACGCTCCCTCCCTGGGTAGCAGGCCGGGGACTAACTTGTGCAGCTGCCAACTTGTCCGTGCTTCCAAGAATTAAAAACAGGGGGGCAGGGTAATCTAGGTACATTTCTCCTGCCAGTCTGTTATTATTTTCTCAAATCTTTGAAAACTCCATGTATCCTTTTTTAAGATTGCATTTGAATGGCAGCTGCTATGTAACTTGTTACTTTAACAGCATCTCTTCAGACTTCTTTCTCCCTTTACCCCTCCCCTCCTCCTCCTCTTCCTTCTTCTCCTTCACTCTCTCTCTCCCCTCCCCCCTAGGCCTTTGTTACCAGAATTTCAGCCCCTTCTCAGAGGAAACATTTTAGCAGCGAGGGTTTATGGCTACCGTAAAGAAGAAAGTTTGAAAGGCAAAGCCAGAGACGTGATCCCCAGCTTTATAACAAACTCCTGTCAAAACATAACAAACCACAGCCAGACAAGAGCCGCAGTGACAGAATGCAAGACCATAAAGATGATGGAGATCAGACGGGACAGGCACTTTGGAGAAACAAACACCTTCCTTGCAAACCGACAGAGTGAGAGTAACACTGAAAACCCTTCCTGGGCGCGGGGGATGGGTGGGCGGACATGCTCACAAGAAATAAGGACAAAAACATAAAATTCAAATGTCAACCCAGCCCAAGGAGATAAGCCCAAGGCAGACAAAGAACCCAATTTTACTAAATCAAGCTGACACCTCCTTCTGACTTTAATTGAACTCAGAAAGCTGGATCCTGAGCAACCATAAAATTAAGAAGTGGGTACATCCGGTGCAGAAATGGAACGTCGGTGCGTAGCTGCTTTAAGTGTTACTCTCTCTGGACATTCTGGGTTCTGAAAACAAAACGTGACATTATCCATTCATGGGGAGCAGCTGGAGCACCTGGCTGGAGGTCAGGGATTCGGTGTCCCTTAGCGTTCCCCATGGAAGGTTCCAGATCTGAGGTCAAGGTCTTGCAATATGTCCAAGCATCCATTCAGGTTTCTATGGTGCTGTTGTTATTAGAAAGAAGCACAGGAAGGGGAAGCAAAGCTAATGAATGCAGCTTATCAGGATGCCAAAGAAAACCTGTCTTCTGTTGAACCGGAAGATTCTCGAATGGAGGGAGCACCGCCCTGCTCTGTTGGCTGGAGTCCTTTAGATATGGAGGGTGGTATGTTTTGAAAAACTTCCCCTTAGCATCTGGCTTTCCTCTGCTGGACTTTCTTTGTGGTCCTTTCTCCTTTCTTCCTCTTATCTGAATAACTCCTCCTCTTTAGCTCCCAACTCTGGAACTGCTTCCTCCAGGGTGCCCTCTCTGATTCCCCCAGGGCCAGCCGGCTGGGTGTATCTCCTGCAAATTCCACTGACAATCTACACGCCTCTGTCTCAGTATTGATCACGTGACAGTGGTTCTCAGACAAATCCACACCCGGGGAGTGTGTGAAGCTCAAGATCCCCAGGCCTCACCCCCCAGAGCGTCTGCATGAGTGGGACTGGGCAGGGGCCAGTGCCGGGCATGGTTAACCAGTACCCCAGGTGCTTTGGATGCAGGTGTGCCCTGGGCTGTGTTCAGAGACACCGCCCTATTTCAACTGTCTTTATGCTTCTTAGTACAGAGCTTCCACCAGAGCTGTCCCCTGAGCGGCCTCGTTTCGGAGCACCCAGCACCTAGTCACAGCCATCCACCACACATAGCATGTGTACGCGTTTGGGTGTGTGTATGTTTGCCTGTGTGTGCAGAGTTTGTGTGTATATTTGCATGTATGTATGGTTTGTGCATATATTTGTAGGGGTGTGTATGTGTATATGTGCATGTATGTTAGACTGACGGTGACACGGAGTGAGTGCAGTGCATTGGCGTGTTGGCTCTGTCCCACTGAGGCAGTGACCCTCGAGGAGCACCAGGGCACCCCAAAGCCTCCAGTTGTCACAGGTCTCCTCTGCCACATGCTCCAGGAGAATGGGCGGGATCCTCAGAAAGCAACAACGAACCCCAAAACTTACGTTTACCAACAATGAGATAACGTGCTGCCCCATCTGTCCCTCCAGGCTTCCCCTGCTGCTCCCTTCAGGACGCAGACTCTGCTCAGGGGACCGGGGACCGCCCAGAGGGGCCCTCCCCGAGTGGCCCCTCTGCCGAGAGGACAAATGCAGCCATCTCCAACAACCCAGGCTGCCACGGGGCCGCGTGGGGAAATAATTGTGGGAAACGGATTTGAAAGGTGAAGTCTCCTCTCTTACATTCTCCAATAGGCATGTTTCCAGACTACCGACACTCCACTTAACGCGTTCAAATACAATTGGGCACAGAGCTTTACCCAAGGTTCATTGCAGCGGGGGCTGTGCATGATGAATTTGCTGGCGATGAGGGATTTGCAGCAATCCAAGAAGGTAATTCCCGGAACCACCAGGCCATGTGAGCCTGTATGAATTGATAACCGGCGTGATCATTCGCACAGTATCGGGCTGTGGAGATATGAGCTGTATCTCGCTAGTGGATAATATCAGTTGTCAGGCATATGCTTTATAATCCCCAGGACGCCCTCTTGTTTTTACAAGCTGCTGGTGGTTATCTTTGACTTTCTCTCTCTCTCTTTTTTTTTTTGCCTGCATAGAACTTTGGGAAGGTTTTATTCTCCCCCGCACCTTCACTCCCCAGAGAAGTTAACGGGTAGAGAAAATTTAACAAGAAAACAATCAAGATCGCAGATAACAACACTGTGAATAACCACTTCATCAGCACTTTAAACGCCACTGAGCGGATTCTACATGCACGTGTTAATATCCGTAGCCAGCGCAGGGAGGGTCTCGCCCGTTTCAGATGCCCCGCTTTCTCTGCCTAGAGAATGATCAGGCTCAGGATGTAGCCGTCTGCTGCAACTCTCTGGCCCCAGTCCTCTGAAAGTCCCACAAGGGGAAGGGTTCAAAGTCCCACAAGGGAAGGGCTCCCATCTATCTCCATTCTCTCCGTACTGTGAATGTTCAGAACAGGGCCTGGCACGGTGGCCCATAAGTACTGTGTTTGTTTACCACGTTGGGGCGCTAACAAGTGGAAGGCAGAGCCCATCAGGCAGGCTGGGATTAGGTACCACACCAGGCTGATGTGACCCAGGAGAAGGGTTGAGCCCAGGTGGAAGGGGTAGACACGAGGCATCAGGCGAATAGGAAGTTCCGAGGGGTAGAGTTAAAAGACTACCTCGAATTGGAACGGGACACTGGTGTCAGGATGGGACAAACATGGAGACCACAGGCACGATGTGGGTGAGGGGTGTGTTCCAAATCAACAGAGATGTGGTGTTTGTTGCCAGGACGGGTTTTTCCAGATTCTTGAGGGTTCTCCCTTGTGGCTGAGGGAAGCCCCATCAATGTGATGCTTCTTCACTGCACTCTGCCTCTTCGTCAGCTTCAACGGCGGGGAAGAGGGGAGGTGGGCAGAGTGAGGACATCTCATGGGAGAGCTGAAAGTTCAGTAGGAGAACCGGCCCTGCGTGGCCCAGCCCAGCCCCTCCCTTCTCTTGCATACAAGCTCTGCTGAGAGTGAGTGGATGAAGGAAGGCAGGAACCCCCAAGCCCGGAATTCATTTACAAACATTTGAATATTTATTCTTACATGTTTAAGCTTCAGTCCCCTTCAAAGTACTCTCCATGTGATGCGATCCACTATAGAGACGTTTTTTCCACTGCTCAAAACAGTTTTTGAACTCCTCGATTTTGATGCCTTTTGGTGCCTCCGCTGCTTTTTTGTTTCAGCTTGTCCACCTTAGCAAAACGTTTCCCTTTGAGGGCTTTTTTCATCCAGGGAAACAATAAAAAAAGTTGCGTGGGGCGAGATTGGGCGAATAGGGAGGGTGGGGCACGGGGGTCATGCCATCTTTGGTCAAAAACTGCTGAACACTCAGCGGGTGTAGGTAGGTGCATTTGTAAATCACCCATCAAGAAATGGGGAAATGGCCCTGGCTGGCGTAGCTCAGTGGATTGAGCGCGGGCTGCGAACCAAAGTGTCGCAGGTTCGATTCCCAGTCAGGGCACATGCCTGGGTTGCAGGCCACGGCCCCCAGCAACCGCACATTTATGTTTCTCTCTCTCTTTCTCCCTCCCTTCCCTCTCTAAAAGTAAATAAATAAAAACTTAAAAAAAAAGAAAAGAAATGGGGAAATGCGTTGAAAGAGTCTTCAAAGAAACTCTTTGAAGCTGAACACAGTCTCTTACAACAATGCCAGCTGGTCCAGAGGGGTTCCTTGAACACTTGCCTGGCAGGTTCCCCTACACTACAAGTGACCCATTCTCCAGAAGGTAACTGTGGTTCTAGAGGTCCCCCCCTTACATTGTTCAGTGTCTCCAGAGGCTGACCCCTGTCCTAGAGGGGAAGCAAGCAGCACTGGCGACTGGGTGGGCAAGTCTATCTTGTTCTTGCACTTGATGTTTGGAAAGCCTTTTGCCTATAGGTATAAGCCATGCTCTCCAATAACTACCAGCATCACAGACAGAGTCTTTCACGTTTGCCCTCTTCTTCGTCTTATTTCTCAACTGGTTCAGAACTTAAGGGTTCAAAAATGTGTCATTTATTGGAGTCTCAATTCACCAACAAACAGTTGGCAGGTGGCAAACAAATTTCAACCTCATTTAATTTCACAGATGCTTCCCACATACGTTGCATGTGTTCAGCGCCATGCTGCATGTTGGAATGAGTACAGCAGCAACCAAGACAAGATTTCAGGCCCGGGTCTATATGACATTCTAGACTCAAGATGGAGGAAGCGTGTCTCTGATGTCATAGCAACCGATTCAGTCACAAAAGGTATCCACACTCTTCAATCTACACCTGGGACTTTCCACAAATTCAAGTGCATCTTGGCACGTGAGCTCCTTACATTTAGGCAAGAACACTGCCTTGGTCTTAGCCTTGGTCCCTGCGTCTAGATAAAGGCTTAGCATAGAGCATCATAACGGGTTGGTTGACTAGATGGACGGATGGACCAAAGTCCTACTGGATATCAGATGTGTGTTAAGAAGATAAAAACCACCTCCACCACAAGTGGTCAGAACGGCAAGTTAGAGACGGTTTGAGCTCTCCTAGACAAAGTCTATAAATTTCTAAACAAACTGCATAAATTTAGAAAGTTGTTTTCAAGACTACTATAGTGGGAATTTTTCCTTGATTAAGAACCGTATTTCAATGGTTCAAGTGAAGGTACTTTGAAATGAAGACAGAGCATGCCTGCGGGGTAGGTGGATAGCAAATCTATACAAAGAAGCTCCTGTCTCTTTCTTCTTGAGTCTTTTCTTTTTCTCAAGCAGCCAAGACATAATCAGGGCAACAGTGAAACCTGCCTTTTGATAGGGAAGTCCACTTTGACTTTCTAGACGAGTGGGCCAGGTATCCGTTGGAGAACCAACCAAGAGAAAATGCTTATTTTGACTCGGAGACACCACTTATTGGATTACATATTTTGAAGGGGAACAAATAAGGCGAAAACCCAAAACTATGATGCCTGGTACATAGGAGGCATTCAGTAACTAACGGTTGAATGACATAAATGAATGAGACACACACTTTACTAAGAAGGATACAAGTCAAAACCCATTGAGATGAGGCAGTGGCTGAAGTTATGGGCAATAGCTTTTGAATCATTTTCTCTCTACACCCAAAATCCCTTAAATTTCCAGGAAGTTTTGGGGACTAAAGAAAAGATATTAAGAACAACAGCGATTGGCTAACTTCATGTGACAGTTTTGAATGAAAAACTTTAGAGTTCAGTTTTTACTCTGCAGACAGAAGTTACAGAGGATTTGAGCAAGGCAGGAGCAGATCTGGATGTCAATATTTCTTAGCTTTAAATATTTTAATTTTGGGGGTAATGGTCAGTAATGCTTAGTTTTCTCTGTTAGTGTTTATGTCAGATCACTGAGAAACTAAAAAGGAATTGTATAAATTTGGTATGGGGCGAATATGTGTGTTCAAGGAGAACCCCCTTTAAAGTCTCTATGTGCAAAGAGGTATTCATATAATTTGGGAGCGTCGATGAAGACCTCCACCAAAACACTGTCCAGAGGTCTATGATCCTGTACAACAGCCTGCATTCCCATTAATTTATCATCTTATCGATGTCCACTTTTTCCATGTTTGTTTTTCCATACCTCCCACTGGTCACTTCTAACAAACTCTCAAAGACTGCCACTGCCCCATTGCAAAGCCAAGCCTGTGAGTAGGACGGATGTTCTGGGAGTGGGGGGCCTGCCTGGCACAGAGCAGGCACTCAGTAAATGTTGAATGAATGAATGAATGAATGAATGAATGAAAGAACGAACACTGGCATGAATTTAGCAAAATAACACTCATTGAACGTAACTGGAGAAAAGTGAGAGGGAAAAAGGACATGCAAAATAAATAGAAAGGACAAAATGTTTCTCAAAGAAACTCCATTCTATTGCTTTTAACGAGTTCTTTGAAATCAATGACTCTGAAGGGCTAGCAGTTTAAGTGATACTTGAAGATACCTGAATAAATCAATACAGCCACCCTGATAATTATCACGTGGCAGACATGCCTAGAAAGCAGCTCAACATACTTGAAATCTGCATAGATGTTTTAAAAAGAGTTTAACGCCCCCATATTTCCTACCATCAGCAGACTTCTCATTATTCACTTCTGAGGGCACTGTTTTTGGTTCCATTGAGAAAGCATTTCATACTAACTCAAATTACGATGAGTTTGAATTTGGGGTGCCCCAGTGTGAGACATTTTCTTACAGCTGGCAATGTAAGAGTAGCACCAGCCTCTCATCACTGTCATCCCGACCCTTCCTGCCAGCTACTTGCTGCTGCTGCTACCGCTGCTACAGACGGTGCCACTAGCTCACTAAATTTACGTTCTTCTCATGGGCCAGCCATTGGATTAAGTTTTTTTCCACCTGTGCTAAGTCCTCCCATACTCTCAACAACCTTACACAAGAGATGCTACTATTATCCCAGTGTCGCAGATAAAGGGACGGAGGTGGGGACAGATACAGGTCACATCTAGAACGCCAGACTCCAAACTCGATCGGTCAGTAAGATTTCGTGTGCGATTTCTTTTACTGTTCAGACCACCATGTGCCCCTGGCATTTTATTTAACCGAGCGCCCAGCTGCACCCACCGTATTCGGCACGGCGTGATCCATGTACTAGATGAACAATGCGAGTTTTGCTAGATGGACATCATTACATACATAAAGGTTCCAAATGTACAACCAGTTATTTAAGAAATACTAAAAAAAAAAGACTTTTGTGGGTAGCATTTCAAAGGGAATATACAGTATCTGTTTAGGATAGTTTCAATATACCTTGAAGATCACTTAGTCTAACCATGTGCCAAAAACATCTGGCCAAGTTCAATAGTCTTTAAAATCTTTTGATGGCTGTCCCATTGTCTTCAAGACAAAGTCAGGACCTTTTAATATGATCCGTGAGGATCTTCATCATCTGGTCCCTGCGTATCTCTCTGATCTCATGGCTCTGCCGCTGTTCCTCCGCATCCTTTCCTGCCGCCCACTCCACGTCACAGACACACACACACTCCTGGCTATAGCAGCACGGAACTCCTTACAGCTCCCCTGACGCTGACAGCCATCCCTCGCTTCTGCACTTCAGTTCAGGAGGTCCCATCTGCTTCAAAGGTCATTACCTCCCTCTGGTTCATCTATCCTTTAAAACCCACCTCCAGGACTTTGGGAGAAAGTGTCTCTTAGCCGTACCTCTGCCATTCCTTCTGCTCTTTGTGACACAGCACATCCCACCCTGGTTGGCAGGAAGCGTGCTTGACTCCCCCTGAGATCTCTGAAGGTGGGGCCTACACCGGTCTGTTTCCTCACTCTGCCGCCATAGTGCCCAGAGCAGAGTGGGCTGGAAATGCATCTGGTGAGTGAGTGAGTTAGACTCAGGAACCAGGATTTCTGATGCCCGCTGAGTCCTCTTCCATGAATACAAGGAGGGACCCCGCCCCCACCAAAAGCCAGAATTATCTTCTGGAGAGCGGCGGGCCCCTGGTAGTATAGGCTTCCCCTGCTAGGGACCATATTTTTCAGAATTTAAGATGCACCTAGGTTTTAGAGGCAGAAAATAGGAAAACAATTTTTGCAGCAAAAAAAATGTGGTAAAATATTTAATAACATAAATAACATAATATTTCACCAATGTACATGTAAACGGAACTCAACAGCAGCAGTGACAACCATTATTCTTCCCAAATTTGGGGGGTGGGGGTTGAAAAAGTGGGTCTTATAGTTCGAAAAATACAGTAAGTGTTCTAGGAATCCATCTGTATCAGTGTATCAGCTGGTGGTGTTGTGAGAGGCTGCATTTGTCTTCAGTGAATTTTTTTCTGTAAGACTCAGTGCATTTGCCCATTTCACGATGGGTGATTTACAAGTGCGCCTGCCCACACCAGGCTGAGGGTTCAGCAGTTTTTGACCAAAAATGGCATGATTCCCATGCCCCATCCTCCCTATTCACTGGATATCACCCCAAGGGACTTACTTGTTTGTTTGTTTCCCTGGATGAAAAAAAGTCCTCAAAGGGAGACCTTTGGCTGATAGGGAAGAGGTGAAACAAAAAAATGTCAGAAACACCAAAAGGCATCAAAATTGAAGAGTTCAAAAACTATTTTGATCAGTGGAAACACCGTCTCGATAGGTGTAGTTCATTAAATGGGAGGGTAATTCGAAGGGGACTGAAATTTAAACATGGAAGTTTTGGGGGTCCCCCTCGTATATCAGCTTATCAATGGGGAAAACACAGACACAATCACGTCTTCGTGCAGGGATGCTCTTCTGAATACCGGACACGGTGTTCACGTGGGAAGCCGTCTCAGCGGCCCCGAGAACTCACAGAAGCTGAACCACAGCCCCAAAGCCCACTAGCCCCCTTTAACAACGGGAGGCGCTTCTGGATGTGGGCGTGCTGTTTCTCCTGGGACAGCGCCCTTCGAGGTAAATAATGTTTCAGAGCATCCCAGGGAGGCAGGCCACTCCTGCTCCCCACGATGTCTGCAGGGAATCCTCATTCCCTTCTGATCTGTGCTGGGATGACAGATGGCTCAGGAGCCATGGTCTCTGAAGACCATCTTGTCCAACACTCTTTCTGATCTAGGCTGATACAGGATGGGGGACTGAACGCTTGTAAGCCCATGGGGTGGAGGGCAGCATGCCACATATTTGAACTGAGCTTTTGTGCATTACCATAATTTATCCACAATGTGCTCGTATGAGGTAGGAACTGTTTTTAACCCCTTTGTACAAATGAGGGGGGTGAAGCTTAAAGATGACAGTGATTGTCCGAAGTCACACACTGGCTGGAACATTCGTGTTCTGTCTCCATCCACTGCTCCGAACCACTGCGTTCCAATCAGACGACACATCAGTCACTGGACTACCCGGAGCAGGTAAGACGCCTCCTTCACTACCGGTTGGTTTTCATTACCAGCATCTCATTCTTTCTCTCACTGCTCCGCAGTCACCCACAGCCAGGTGTCATCATACTCCCTTTCAACGTACTGCCCTGGGAGACAAGTCGTCATAAAGCCCGAAGTATGAAACGGGTCACGAGTGACCAGCATTTGTCAACAACAGCTTCGAAAAGCCCTCACTCCTGATTTCTCCTGGCTCTCTCCTCTAATCTCACCCACCTGAAACCCAGCCAGGTCATCCGGGGAAAATCAGGTAACTACACGTACTCTTTTGTGTTCTGCTCTCTGGGCTGAGGACTAGGTTACTGCAAACCATCACAAGCATCTTTTCACTAACTAGCTGTTTGGCCTTGGGTGAGTTGCTTATCCTTGCTCGGCCCCAGTTTCCTCCTCTATAAAATGGAATGATAGTGGTGTCGACCTCAAGCGGCTGCCACGAGTTTTAGACAAGGTAGCTTATGCAATGTCCCCGTAAGAGTGACACTCAGGTTGGGGCCAGCTAACCTTGTATTTAACACACGTGAACTTTAGCAGAAAATATTTCCTGCTCTCTTCTCTGGAGGGACGCCAGCACCTGGATGGAAAGGCTGGTGAAACAGATCCACATGGATGGTCATGCACTAAGACTTGGACTATGGACAGGATTCTCCCAAGAATGGTGGAAAGACAGCACAGAGAGCTGTATCTCGGCTAATTAAAGGCTGCCGCTGCTATGCAAGGTCATCCTCTGGGGAAGCTGTGGGAAAAAGGACCCACTCTCTTCACCTTCTCCTTCCCCAGTGGCTGCATATTCACAGCCAGGGCTTCTTGGCAGTGAGATACTCCGGAAACCGTGTTGAATGGCAGTGTCGAACTACGGAATTAAAGAAAGCACATCCATCCAGACTGGTAGGAGGGGAGAAGATATGGAATGGGCTGGTCCCACATCTCTGTGTGGTGGATAACAATGTGGGAGGGACATCTTAGGAATGAGGAGTCCCAGCCCTGCATCAGGACCCCCAACCCAAGGTTCCAGTGCCAGGAAGGTAAGTCCCCACAACTTCTGGCTGCAGACACCAGTGGGGACGGAGTAAGCAGAAGAAGCTGCTGGAATCCCAAGCAGTCCCCCTTAGAGAACCCCCACACAGACTTGCTCGGACTCACTCCCTCTGAGCTCCAGCGTCAGGGCAGCAGCGGAAAGGGCACCAGTTGCACACGGGGAGGAACTGAAGTGTCTGGCAGCACGGTGAGAGCTGGGGGACGCTTTTCTCTCAGAAGGAAAGGCGGGCAGAGACCATTGTCCCTTTCTGAGCCCTCCCACCACACAGCCACAGAACTGGTAGGCCAGTGCCATATCTGAGGCTGCATCTCTCTGGCTAACACTGCTTGCCTCACCCTGGAAACCCCCTGAGACTTCATCCCACCCAAATTAGGGGACCACCCAAGCCATTAACTGTGACTTTTCCATATGAATGACTGGTCGTGGCTCATGCTTCACAATGTCCTAAATCCTCTCCAACAGGCAACAGCCAGCTTCAGTGAACCCCTAACCCCTCTACCTCTTGCTAAGTAGCCCCAAGCCCAGTACTAGCAGCAGTTAGCCTAAATTCAGTTTGGCTTCAGCTGGGAATCTCCAAGCCTAGCACAAGTAGCAGCCATCTCGGACTGCCTTATAGCTCATGTAGAGTGGCTCTGGGCAAAATACAGATGGGGGCTGACCCTGGCCTGCAACCTGGGAAATCCCGGAGCCTGCGCACCCAGGGGACAACTACAGACCACATCGGAGCACCACCACCATGCCCTTGCACAGCTGATGCTCCGAAAAGGATGGAGGTTGGTGGTCAGTGGTCACAGCCAGTTCTTGCAGCTGACTGGCCTGGCTAAATCCCTCCCTTTGACTTGCCAACAGCCATCAAGGCTCAACTACAAGAGGAGAGTGTACTCAGCCAACATGAAAGGTGTACCTCAAGGTGTTCATGAAAGGTGTTCATGAGGTATACCCAGCTTGGGTGATATCAGAGGCTGTGCCACTGGACTCTGCAGGACATGTACTACATGAAGCCATGCTACCAAGACAGGAAGTCACATAAGCTCTACCTAATACATAGGAACAAACACAGGGAGGCTGTCAAAATGAAGAGACAAAGAAACGTGGTCCAAATGATAGAACAGAACAAAACTCAAACAAACAAACCAAAAAAAATCTAAACAAAATGGACACGAGCAATCCATCAGATGCAGAGTTCAAAACACTGGTTATAAGGATGCTCAAGGAACTTAGTGAGGACCTTAACAGCATTAAAAAAGATCCAGTCAGAAACAAAAGAGACACTAATTGAAATAAAGATTAATCTACATGGGAACAACAGTTGAGTGGATAAAGCCAAGAATCAAAACACTGATTTGGAACATAAGGAAGCAAAAAACAACCAATCAGAACAAAAAGAAGAAAACAGAATCCAAAAAAGTGAGGATAGTATAAGCAGCCTGTGGGATAACTTCAAGCATTCCAACATTCACATCACTGGGGTGCCAAAAGGAAAAAAGAAAGAGCAAGAAATTGGAAATCTACTTGAAAAAAATAATGAAAAAAGACTTCCCTAATTTGGTGAAGGAAATAGATATGCAAGTCCAGGAAGCACGGAGAACCCCATACAAGATGGATGCAAAAGGGCCCACTCCAAGACATGTCATAATTAAAATGCCAAAGGTTAAAGATAGAGAATCTTAAACACAGCAAGAGAAAAGCAGTTAGTTACCAACAGGGGCATGCCCTACTATCAGCTGAGTTCTTGAAAAAAACTCTGCAGGCAAGAAGAGACTGGCAAGAAGTATTCAAAGTCATGAAAGGCCGGGACCTACAGCCATGATTGCTCTACCAGCAAAGATATCATTCAGATATCATTTAGATATCTGTGTTGAAGGACAGACACAGAGCGTCCCAGATAAGAAAAAACTGAAGGAGTGCAACACCACCCAACTATTATTATATGAAATGTTAAAGGAACTTATTTAAGAGAAAAAAGAAGATCAAAACTATGAACAATAAAATGGCAATAAACAAATATTTATCAAAAATGGAATCTAAACAACAAACTAAGCAAACAAGAGGAACAGAGACAGAATCATGGATACAGAGAGGGTTTTGATGGTTGCCAGATGGGAGGGGAGTGTGGGGGAGTGTGGGGGAATGGATGAGCAGGTGAGGGGATGAAGAAGTACACACTGGTAGTCATGAACAGCCATGGGGATGTAGAGTACAGTATAGGAAGTGGAGGAGCCAAAGAATTTACACACAGGACCCACGGACATGAATGATGGTCGGGGGGGGATGGCCTGAGACAGTGGGGGACGCTGGGTGGAGAGGGGGCAAAGGAGGAAAATTTGGGACAACAGTAACAGCATAATCAATAAAAAATAACCTGAAAAAAAAAAAACAAGACTGGAGATGAATGCAGCCCAGCTGACATCGTAATTCCAGCTCTGTGAGAGACCCTGGCCCAGGGGCACCTGGCTGAGACACGCCTGGGTCCCTAAACCACAGAAACGGTGAGATAATAAATGTTTGCCCTTTCAACGCATACATTTTGGGGTAATTTGTCACACAGCAATATTGAACTAATACACCCACTCAGTGCGGTTGACTCCCAAAACTGTGAGTCGGGTGCTCTCTGAGATGCTAAACTGGGGGGCTTGGCGCACCCCATCTTTATTCGTGATGCTGCAAGCCCATGTTCTGGGGACCTGGCGCAGGTTTGCTCTCCCCACCTTTTCCCAGAGATGGTCCACAATGGGGCACGATGCAGCGGGGCTGGGAGCTGGGAAGGAGAGAAGAAAGAGCGGAAGGAAGTTGGTGCAGAACTCCCAAGGACTGGCCTTTCCACTCTACTCCGGGCTGGGCTCTGAGGAGGAGGGCCCCTGCTGTGCACAGACCAGGCCTGAGAATTAAAGCAGTAGGTACGGTAGCAGTCTCCGAAGCTAGGCTGCAGCCAGGGGGCACTCACTGCGCACAGGCACCAGGCTCCAGTCGGCAAGAGTGAGCTGAAATCGGCTACATACACCCAAAGGGGACACCTCCTAAATAACACATGGGCTGGCCGCGGCTGTGGTGCTGCTCAGGCTTATTCACAACAGGTGGACGGGGACAGGCATTGTCAAGCCTAAAATCAGCCCCAGTTGTAGCAGCACCAGGGAGCTGCGCCCTGTCATTCAACTGGGTTTCTGTTTTCCATTTGTGCCTTCTTGCTGGTTGGTGAGGTTTTTGTGAAAATCACAGGCAATCCCAAAGATACTAATGTTGCTAACCAGAACCAAGACAGAGGTGACTTTTTTAGGGTACTTTTAAATCTTTAATTGGAGCCCTGGCTGGCGTAGCTCAGTGGATTGAGCACAGGCTGGGAACCAAAGTGTCACAGGTTCGATTCCCAGTCAGGGTACATGTCTGGGTTGCAGGCCATGACCCCCAGCAACCGCACATTGATGTTTCTCTTTCTCTCTCTACCTTCCTCGCTTCCCTCTCTAAAAATAAATAAATAAAATCTTTAAAAAAATCTTTAATTGGTGCACGGCATTGAAGGGTGAACTGGGTGATAGTCCTGTGGGGTTAGCCCAGTAACAGCCGTGGGTGGGGGTCCCTGGACGAGATCCAAAGGAGAGCACGACAGTCAGAAAGGGGGCCACTGAGAACACTTCTTGTCACCCTCTGGAGGCTGCCCCTGCAGTGCCAGAGCCGTGGCACTGCTGTATCCTCCTAAAGAGGGGGCTGCACGCTGTTTCCTTCGGGGGCAGAGAGGATCCTGGGTGCGAGGACATGCCTGAGGCTGGCTCCCTGGTAGGCTGGCCGGGGGTGCAGGACAAGTCCGACTGGGTTGTATGTTTGGGAGGTAGGGAGGCTGATTCCAGGGCCTGAGGCCAGACACAGGTAGGCCTGAGAAGGGTTGGTTGCCTGGGCACCCCTCCATCTCCCACCCAACCTCCTCCCCCCACCTCCTGGATCTGTATCCAAGTCCCACTTTGGCTCTGAGCCTCTGCGCTCCCCTCACATCAGGGCCCCCGTGGCTCCTTGGGACTCCAGTTCAGCGCCTCCTAGTGGCACGCGGAGGCCAGCATGCCGTGCTCCCTGAAGCCTCACTGTGTCGCCTTCCACCCCAACTACTCTCTCTCCATCTCCCCTCTTCCTCCCCATAGTTACTGTCTTTCTGATGGACTCCTATTACATACCTCCAACCCCAGTTCCCAGACCATTTCTTTTAGGGAGTCTTGACTGACCCTTGGTGACCCACGTGCACCCTAGTGTCTCAGGCTGGGTCAGAGGAGCGAGCGGGGTGTTCCCACAACACCAAGTATTTCCTCTCGCATCACATGCACCGCACTGCACTGTGCTTGCCTGTGTCTGTGCCTTATTTCTCTGTTCACTGAGAGTGCCCGAAGGGCGGGGCCCGCAGCCTATACTGCTCATCCCCGAACGCACAGTAAAGGAAGTCACGGTGTTTCTGAAATGAGTGCATAAAGGTGAGGGGCTCAAGCAAGCAACCCCATGCAGGAAGACAGAAGGCTCTGCCCCTGGGGTGTGCCCCCCCCCAAGGAGGCAGGATGCTCTCCGGCCCGCTGAGTCAATTATTACACATCCCCCCCAGGGGCGGGAGAAACTGACTTCTGAGCACTGGCTAGAAGGCCCAGCCGCTGCCGACAGGGAGGGCCAGGCAGCTGAAGTGAAAGGAACAGGCACCGGCAATTTACGAGCTGGATTCTTTCCCTCTCCGCTGTGTACACGCCGGGAGAGAAACACATGTTTATCCCTGCGTGGGTAATAAAAACCCAGAGGAGACTGGAAACGTTCATGCATGGGCCAGCCAGTCCCCGGGCTCCGGGTTAAACACAGGAAAGGAAAAGCGGGCTCTCTTTCCAGCGTTTTAGGGTGAGTGAAACTGGACGATACATCCTGCCCAGCACCTCTTCATTCAGCTCCGAAACCCTCATAAACGTTCTGTGAATCAGAAACTTACGGGTTGCATTCCTCTGGCTTAATTCATCAAAATATTGTTTTGTAGGAATTACGCGGATTCCAGGGAACCCTTGAAAAATGGCATTCCTTGACCTCGTGCCTGCAGAGCTCCCCCTGGGTCCCCGCCGCACGGGAGGGTGGCATGTCACTTAGAACCTGCCAGGGACCATTCACCCTGCTCTGGGCTCCTTCGGAAGCCGTGGCCCCCGGCGGCTGCTGCTCCCCCAGACCGAGGGCCAGTGAGTCTGCCTGAGATACATTTGCCACGCCCCATCGTCCTCATGATTTTAGGGTGAGAAAAATGACTTGGGGAAGGTCCTTCTCAACTTGTTTGCTGAACAAAATTCTCACTCATCCTTCAATGATGAGTCACATCTCTTTTTTTAACCAAACACCCCCTTAGAGAAAACCTCTCTTAAATGTGGTTGCCCAGGTCCCCATCCTTTTAAACAGACATCACTCGCACAGAGATGGTCAGTGGATTTCAGTTCCGAGGAGAGGGAGGTAGGTGTGTGAGCACTGTGTTGAGAAAGAGTCTGGAGCCTGTACAAAGGATGTCTTATATCAGCATCCATTAAAGAAGCAGCAAGACTGAATTTCAGGGTCTGCCTTGGACACAGGTGGAGGGGGCGATGGGGTACCAGGCGTTGCTCTGCCTGGTTTGTGTTGTCACGCAGTCAGGCCCTTACAGGCTAGGGACCACTAGTGGGGGGCGGGGGTGTTTACCTCTATGAGACCACCACAGAGTTCACACTTCTGAATTCTTGTGTTGGGGAAAGGAACGGGAGAGAAATAGATGCTGTGTCTTCTCCTTGGTTGTATCATCCCCTGACTCTTTTATGCTGGTTTGCCTTTGGGAGCAACCCAACTCTCTTTTGTTTGCTTTTTCTAACCTCCTATCAGTTAGCAAACCAGGTAACCAAGACTTTTGGGAACTCGTAAAGAGTGAACACGGTTCTCCATCCAGGCTCATGGGCTCCAGTATGAGTGAAGGCCAACAGTTTTGCTGCATGGGATTTATCATTCTTCTTCTGGAGGCTCTGAGCTCCATTTCCCTTGTCCTGGTTTCTTGAGTATGTTCCAGACAAGGTGGCCAGCCATCTAGAACTCTTGCAGGGGGTTAGGGTGTTTGATTTAAAGGCATATGCAGTATCAAACACCATCGCCAATGACGAAAGCCCCGGCGGCGTTAGGCTGAGGGCCCAATCCTGAAAGTCACCATTACCTGCACCCGATTCCCCAGGTGACAACACCAGGGCCCAGGGAGCTCTGGGAGAGGCAGAGCCGAGACTGCCATCATCCGGCTACGTGGGGAATGCCCCGTCGATGTATAAATGCCTCCTCACGCTCCACCGTCCCAGCTGGCTGCACTTGGCCCTCTTCTCCCAAAGTCCTTAGACCAACAGAACAGAAACTGGAGACATGCAGAGATTACACTTAGCAGACAGCAGGCCCCAGATGTCTACCCTATCTGAGGCCGCTGATGGGTGGAGGTGTGGCGGCCTCCGGGGGCGCTGAGCTTCTGACGGGGTTCTGATGATTCAAGAGATAAACTAACCCCCAGACAATCAGATTCTGTAATTCACCTGAAGATGCTTCCGGCCACGCGACCACTTCTCTTGATGTCTTTTGCTTTCAACTCTGCACCTTTATTCTTTGAGGTTCATAATGGAATCATTTTATTACAGTAAATCCTCTTACATTTGGAGAAGGGGGAGGCGGAGCGGGGCGGGGGGGGGGCTGGGGACCAAGAGAGCAGTTGGAATTGGTGAGGAACTCAAACCACATCAGGAGTTTAGAGTGATGACATGTTTTTAGAATTTATAATTTATTTGCCGGCTAAAACAAGAACAAAAGGGCTCCGGAGCGGCTCAGAGTATTAAAGCTCCTATACGTCAAAGCAGCTCGAATAGGATTTGCAAAGAGGAGCGCTGAGGGGCCATTTAGAAGGAAAAGCAATATAATTGCCCAAAGACTTTGGGAAGCTCTGCCCGCCCGTGCTGCCTGGAAGTCTAATCTGCAGCCGGCACTCCTTGATAACGAAGGCTCTGCAGAGCAGTCCGGTGGGTGCTGCTTTAATTGAAAGCGGAAACCCCATCTGATCACCACCATTTAGGCGCTGAGATCCCTCAAAACCATTTTGCTCCAGGAAGAACAAAAGCTCCTAGTGTCCTGCGGTTGTAAATCATTGACTTGGAAAAAAAAAAAACGCTTTCTTCAGCCCCGTCCAGCCCAGGTAAAATATTCACAGTTCCTACCTGGGTGGAGTCTAAATGAAGGCGGTTGAGGCACAGAATCGGCATTGTTTTTTTCTCACGCTCACAAGAGGAACCCCACTTCTCCGCGAGGGAAGTTCACATGCTCCACGAAGTCCTGTTCTAGCTGCCGTGTTGTTTGGCACCCCCTTCCCTCCTAGGGAAGGTCGCTTTTGATGCAAAGAGAGCTGCCGCTTGTGTAAACAATTATGCGAGTGCTTAAATAATAAAATGCAAGTGCTTGATAAAGTTAACGATGCCTTATTCATTAATTCCACAAGTATTCGTGGAGTGCGCACAGTAAGCCAGCTGTGTGACTGGATACACCGACCGATGGACCCCATCTTGGAGTTTAACACCTACTTGACAATGAACAGATGATTGTACAAATCAATGTGTAGTAACGTGTTGTAATCAAAGCTATCGAGGGAAGCCCTGGGTGCTCTGTGAGGTAGCAGGGAGATTTAATTAAGACGGGGGTGGTGGGGTGTAAGGAGAAGCTATGGAAAGACATTTGGGAATAAAGTAGTGGAGATACAGCGGAGAATAAATTATTCTTTGATACTTTAATTATGGAGCTTTTGTCTTCCATTGTTTTATCAAGAGTCAGCCAAGAGGTAGTCACCCTGGCAGATGCCTGAGATAAAAGTTGAAGAAGCCACGCCCTCTCTCGAAGGAGAGGGAGCGGAGTATACTGGACTCCGGTGTCTGGTCCCAGGTACCAGGGTTCAAGTCCTGACTCTGCTATTTGCCAGCTGGACAGCTGGAGTAAGTGGGTTCAAGAATCGCTGTTTTATCTCCTCTTTTAAAAAGCAGAATGTTAAAGGGTGCACTTCCAGGGAAGACGGGGCTATAAGGATGAAATGATTCATACTCTGTGTTTAGAATACTCCCTGGCACGTGAGAAGGGCTCTGTGATTCCAGACATACATGGATTTGCGACCTGGGGGGAGGGGCAGCTCCGTAAGCGACTTGCTGAGGGAAAGGGCAACCTAGCTAAAGCTCCTGTGAGTGCAAGCATGGAAACGCAGTGTATTCTGTTAGAAAATGTACCCATAAAAGGCTCTGTTTTGCAGAAAACCAAAAACCAAAAACCTTGTACCATGCCAAGAGAGCTCTGTTGTCTGATGTAACATCTCCCGACTTCATCACAACCTCCTTGGCTGTGGTGGCTCCAGTGTGTTAGCCGGTGGGAGGGGCCCAGGCAGGGGCACAAGGCGCCCAGCAAGACGCATCCCTTAAAGGTTTGTTGAATGAACACAGGAGGGGAACTCAGGAAATCAGCTGACCCTGCTCAGCCAAATCCCACGGAGGCTTGCTCAGAGAGTGAGGAAACCCCAAGAGAGGAGGAGCTCCCTAAATGACAATATGAGCTCAACTGGAATGATATCCAACGTGCCAGTCTGTTCTCTTATTTTCAAATTACTTTTTATTGCTTCTGTGTTTTGCCAACCCTTTTCATACTGCCCTTTTAAAATGTGCACCTCTTGTCATTTACTCATTCATTTGGTAAAAATGTATCTGGTGAATTACCGCTACCTGCTGAGCACTGTGCCCGGCATCAGGCAACACAGAGAGGCTGGTTCCAATGGCAAGAGCACATGCTCTGAGAGAAACCCGCCCTGGATTGTGTGGGAGCCCAGAGAGATAATCTCCGGTCTGCAACCTGTAAGAATTTGCAACGGGCTAAATGCCTTATTTCCTCGTGATGCAAAAGCACTTAGTGAATTCATGCTTGGACTCTTCAGTTTTGGAGTAAAGTTTCAGAGAAGCTTTGGGAGCTTTGAAAGAAATTGGTCAAGTTTGCAGGGGGAGGAGGTTTCAGATTTCTCTCTCTGAATAGTCACATGGAATTACTTCTAGGTAAAGTGTTTCTAACACCTGGCAATAAATAAATAAATAAATACATACATAATAGGCCTCCCAAATTTCTGTTTCCATAGGAAATAATTTAAAGGAAGTTGAATCGTGCTCAGTTGGGTCTGTAGAAATCTGGCACGGGCGTGACTGGGCTTTAGAAAGAGCGATGACACAAAACCAGCGAGAGGTGTAACGTTCTAAACACAAACCCGGCAAAAAGAAATCTTCTCATGAGACAAGGACAGCAGTTAGGATGAAAGAAAATAAGTGTACAGGAAGCTGAAGTCAAAGAAGTTTTTTTAAAAAAGATATTGAATGTAGATCTCATTTCACATTAAATTAATTCCTTCTACCAACATGGGACCAGCAGTCTGGCTGGGCTCGGAGCAGGTGGAACCCATGCACGTCAAGGCACCGGCAGACATGCAAAACACCCGCGGAAGGCAAAGCTGACAACCAGCATCCATTAGCCATAGGTTTCCAAATGACATTATAATGTCTCACTTATTGGAGTTGGCTAATCCCCAAACTTCTTTCTTTCTTTCTATCTATCTATCTGTATCTATCTATCTATCCATCCATCCACTCATTCATGAATTATTTGTTTAACATCCACCAGGCACCCCCCTATTTTGTACACTTTTGTAGTGACCTTGATTCCTTTACAGTACTTATCTCCGTAGAAATACACAACTTATTAGTATAATCACCTTTATTCTGTAAGGAACATGAGGATAAGTATTCTAACTGGGGGGTCTGCAAAAAAAGTTTCAGGATGAATTAACAGACAAGTGAAGAAAGTGATGGGTAAATAGAGAACAGCAGTATAACCTAGAAGTGCAGTAATAAAAACCCTTTAAATGGTTAATGGATTACAAATGGTTAACTGAAATATCAAGGACCTCCTGAGTGTGCCGGGCTGTTAGAGAGATGGCCCTGACCCCTAGGAGAATGGATAAGTCATGAAATATTAGAAACAGATGCTCAATAGATACTCGACCCTTCTTCCTCCTTATTGTTTTCCAGATCTATGGGATAAAGAAAAATAATAATAACAGCTATTACTTATTAGGAGCATATACTCTTTAAAGCACTTGTTATTTGCTCATTTAATCCTCACCACAGAGTCTATGAAGTGCGGTTAGTTTCACCCCCAATCTGCATATGAGGAAACTGGCTAACACAGGGTGAAGGAACCTGGCCTAGATCTCACAGCCAGCCATGGACTCACACAGCACTCAAGCCCAGGGGGAACGGCTCCAAATTTCTCTCTGGCAAAGGCAGCTGCTAGTCCAGGGGGTTCCTGATGAACTGAGTATTTAACGTCTTGTGTCTAATATAAGACTCATATTTGGAACTGCTCCTTATTAGGAAATATTGCCATTTTTAGCTCAAACTCAACCATGATTTTTAGAGGAAAATTTTGTTTTCCTTTAAGCTGGTTCCATTTCCACTCTAAGCTCAGACTTCTTACTCCGTGATGCAGTGAAGCAAACTGACAGCTCACTGCTCTCTCTGTGCAGACAGCCCAGCTCTGGTTCTCAACATCAGGCCCTTAACATGGATATAATCCTCACTGTTGGCTTAAAATGTGTGTGTACATGTGTGTGCACATGCATGAGCACGCTGAGGTCACACATGTAGCACAGAGAGAATACCAGCTCCAAATGACAGTAGGAAGCTGAAAACCAGGAGGAGGAGGAGAAGCATAAGCTGAGGAGATGGGTTTGGATGCAGAGAAGAGGGAGGTGCATTTCCCCGGTGAGTGGGCAGCATTGTAAGAGAAGGAAACAGAAAGGGCCTTGTAGGAGATTGCATTTTATAAGATGGCAAGCAGGGAAGTTGGTATCTGAGTATTTGGCATAGCCAGCAGCTTTTGCAAAAGGGGCTTCCCTTTTAGTGTCGATGGAAGGAGCGGGAAGTGAGCCTATGCAGAAGAACGCATGCTCAGTGAGGATGGGAGACGAGGTGAAGTTTGTAGGGGGAGAGTCCAGGCTCCCAGGGTAGCTGCACTGCGAAAGCAGAGAGTTCTGGAGCCAAAAGGACACACACAGTCACAGAAAAGAAGGCTGGGAGGTAGGGCCAGGGAAAGGGGCATGCTCTCGCAAGAAATTACATTAACAGAGAAAAGTAAATACCAGAGAAAACCAATTATTCAGAGTCACAAAAGAAGCGAAGGGACGTGGCTTAGTGTCATGAAACTCCCACGCGCAGTTCTGGGGTGGAATGGAGAGTTGCAGCCCAGCAAGGCTTCCACATCGGCCTCACCTCCCAAGGTCAAACTGCCTCAGAAAGGAGGAACTCTTGGAGGGGAAACCACAGCAGCCTCCGGTCAGGCAGGAGAGAGCAGAGGCCACGCCTACTGTGTCAGACCGACCAGAAAGGCTGAACCTCCCAGCATAATGGATGTGACAATGAACTACATGGTAAGTACTATAGGAAATATACTATATTACTATCGGAAATATACTATAGGAAAAGAATACTTTTAAAAAAGGAAATGAGAACACAAGATAAAGGACAGCACTTCTAAGAAAAAAAAACTAAATGAAAAAAACAAAAAAAATGTTCTGTGAAATCTTCATGATGTAGAACGATTTGGTAAGAATGGGAATTCAAGTAATCGAAAAGCTTGAAGATGAGATGAGGAAATACCAGGAGATAAACTAAAAACTTTTCCCCATAAAGAAAATCTAACAACACACAGCCAGGAATCATATCACATTGCTGAGCTAATAACAGTCCATTGAGACTTCTTTTCCATGAACCCAGACCCAGGGTCTGTCTCCTCCTCAATCCCAGTGACCCTCCTTCAGGTACCGACGGCCAGCCATCTGGAGGTGGTTCTTGCAGCGACACCCGTGGGCCTTGATTCCGTATTGTCACTATGTGCGTAGGTACTGCCCCACCTAGACCCAGAGCTCCCGGAAAGAAGACGCCCTCTTCCCACCCGTTACAGCCCCGTGGACGAGCGCACACACGGAGCAGACCCGCAGTGAATACATGTTGAATAAAATAAACGGGTAATTGGTTTCGAGATCAATGCAGTGTTTCACTCAGGCTTAAGGCTGAATAAAAAGGAAACATGGGAGGGAAAGGAGCGAGCAGGAAAACGGTCCCTTTTTTACTTTCCTGGGAAACGAGAACGTTCCCCTGCCTGAACTGGAGACCTGGTGCGGAGCCCAGCAGAGCCACCTCCGTAGGGGACGCCTTTCGTGTGGCACCCTGGACATCACAGGCACGCATTCCAACAGCCTTCCGGTAGGTGGCAGCAAGCCGTCTTGGTCTATACAACCAGTTTCTGACAACGATTTTCTACCAGATGGAGATAAAATTCTCTTGAGGGAGAGGTCCTTTTTTCTAATTCCCACGGAGGCGCCATATGTGCCAGCTGCAGTGCCCCAGGCATGGATTCAGACACACCTCTGTTCGAATCCTAATTCCACTGCTTGCTGGCTGTACGATCTCGGAAAAAAATAACGTGCCTCCAAATTCAGATTCCTAATCTGTAACGATGTTGATGGAAGTTCCCTTCTCATGGAGAGGTATCAAGAAGTCATTAAGACGACATAAGCAAAACATCCGGCATGGCTAATTGGAAAGGATAAAACCTACGTGATATTTGATATCATCATGATTACTACCATTATCATTACTATTGTAAAACGGTGCTAACACCCTGATTTTTTTTTTGCATTTTCCAAACTAAGGCAAATTATTCTCAAAGTAAGAAGAGTATGCAGATCATGCCTGAAAAATTAGTAATTCTTTCAAGCTAATAAGATACATTTTACATTTTAAGCACTTCAAAGTATTTTGGGTACTCCAAGTATTTGCATATAGACATCTAAAGATAACTCACATATATTTTGGTCTTATGTGAAGAGTAATTAGTGCTCTGAAAAAAACAGCTGTCCAGTACTCACTGCACCTCACAAATTAAGTGTAAGCAATAATACATTTATTATATTTAGTATATTGTATAAGTTACTAACCTTTTAAATTACAGATAGTCTTGAGATGCATTCTGAGAAATCATGTTTCCGTGCCGTGGCAAAAGAGCATCTAATTTGTTCTATCTCTGTTTCTTTGGTATCTCCGAAACAACAAACCACCTTTCCCAGTGCTGCTCCTTAAGCCATTGTTCTTCGTCACAGTTCTGCCCACTCATCAGTCGCTTACACACAGTTCACGAACACTCGCATGCACAGCCGTCTCAGGGACCAGCGTCGAGACAGAAGTGCATGGTGCCTGTGCCTTCAGTAGCGCATTCAGGAAGGGCCGGTCTAACGCCATGCGCTCCTATCGCCACTGAGGTGCCCTCTTTTCACTACCAATCTCATTATTACGCTGCTCCACACGAACCGGTCTTTGTTTTATACTGTCTGATAAGGCTTCTCTCTTTTGTAGTCCTCATTTTAGATTCCAACAGTCCTCTCTTGTTAAACTGTATCTTTTTGTTCACCTTCCATATTGGATGCCCAGGCTAATTCATGTTCCTTTCTGTTGCTTTTTCTTTCTCTCATCTTCACCATCACTGTGTTACCACTAGGTACCCTTGGATAATCTCACTTGCTCCCAGTGGGCCACTGATATAAGGACGGAAGTACAAACACTTAATTTGGGAAAAGAGAAAAAAATCACTGTGATGTTGAAATAAAATAAAACAACTTTGTGCTCTGTGTATCACTTGTGCTCAGTTCAGGCTGTGTTGAATTTAGGGAGACGGATGGACAACTAAAGCCCATTGATCAAGTACAAGGCCTTCTAGGCAATAGACCAAACCCCCGTGACCCAGACTCCTCCAGTTTAGAACCTAACCTAATTCACAGGATAGTTAGCTTGCCTTTTATCATAGCTCTGATTTTTTTAGAAAAAGGATTGATTAGGTAGCATTCAAGTACAAACAAGACTAAACGAGAAATGTTTTCCCTACTTAAAAACAAAGAAAAACCAGGAAGAATGAAAAAAAAGGAGGTAGATTCTGGCTCAATGAGGTGGACTCAAGTTCAAAGCAAACAGGGATTTTTCCATCTGGAACATCCAGGGTCGCAGATGGTCACACAGGCATTGGAGTCGGGGCTGCAAGTTTATGTCTCCGAGTAGCTATGACTCTGGCCTTAGTCTTCCTAAGTCTCATTTCCCTTGTTCGTACAATGGGATGGTAATGACATCTACTTCAAGGGCTGTCTTAAGAATAAGCAGAATGTAAGTAATTATTACAATAACCACTCAGGGGATCTTGCAGAGGACCACGCTGTCTCAGGAGGCAGACATCGTCCAGTCTGGAGCCAGGCTTCTCCGAGCGCTTCTCATTAACTCTTCCAGATGGAACTCGATGTCCCTCAAGGCTCCGGCCATCCTCCAGCTCCGTTATCCTGTGCAGTGACCAAGCTACTGAGGATTGCTTGAGCATTGAAATGGAATATGTAAAATAAATAGGCTAATTACAAATACCTCCACTTTTTAAATAAAGCACCTCTCCAAAGAATGGCTTCTAAGGAACTATGACCTTCTCGAATTTTAATTTTTTAAATATGCTACGATTTGAAAATCTCTCCCCTCTTTCTCTCCCTTTCTGTCTACTTTCCTGCTTGCCATCTTGACTTAGCAAATCTCAGTTCGGGGTACTGTAAGTTCCATGATGATGGTGGAATTGGGTCCTTCTTTCTAACTCTTGACCCCATTCCTATAACGGAATCATGTAAACACACACTTTGGTAATGTCACACGGCAGAACCTTCCCCCGGAATAGAGCAAACTCCCCCACACCCCTGATTTGGGGTCTTGGCTTGCTTTGGCCAAAGGAACGTTCGTGGTCTGACCTGGCCTCTTGTGTGGCTGACTGCTGCCTGGGTAGCCGCTGGCCCCTAAATGAAGCTGACCTACACACGGCAGCCAAACCCTAGCAATCCTAGCAGAGCGAGCGGAGTTACGGCTGACCTGTAGCCCGAAGAGCAAGGAATAAATGTCTGTTACTGTAAGCTGCAGGGATCTGGGGTTTGCCTTGCAGCGCATCCACAGCTGTAGCGAACCCCTTCCCTGGACTACCAAGCAAAGAGCATGGAATTGAACTATTTCTCCTTCCTCCGGGTGTCTTCCCCAGCTCACACAGTTGCAAACAGTAGACAATGCATCAGGCATTGAGAAAAAAGGGGGAAATGGTGCAGCCACTTTGGAAGAGTCGGACAGCTTCTCAAAAGGTTAAACACAGAGTTAACCAAGCAATTCAGCAATACCGCGAGAAATTAAACCATGCGTCCACACTCAGGAATCTTGCCCAGGAATGTGCTTAGCAGCATTTTTCGTAACAGCCAAGAAGTGGAAACAACCCAAATATCTATCAGTTGAGGAGCATATAAAAGTGACCTATCCATACAATGGGATAATACTTGGTCACAAAAAGGAACTAGTTACTATTGATGCATGTTATAACATGGAGGAACCTCGAAGACACTAGGCTAAATGAAAGAGGTCAGTCACAGAAGACCACAGGACGAGTCCGTTTATGAGATGTCCACAACAGGCAGATCCATAGAGACAGAAAGAGGATAAGTGGTTGCCGGGGCGGGGGAAGGAAGTCAGGAAAGTAACTGCTAATGGGTGTTGGGGGTGGAGAAATTGTTCTCAAATTGATTGTGGTGATGGTTGCGCAGCTCCGTGAAGACAGTAAAACCACTGATTTGTGTCCTTTCTGTCGGTGAATTGTGGGGTACCTTAAGACGCCTGGTGTATAAGAAACACCAGGAAAAACACACCCCTGAGGAGTGCGCACAGCAGGAGCGATACAGCGCCTGGGAGGTGATCGCTTCACAGAACAGTGCGTCCCAGAGTCCACGCTGCCGCGGCCCTGGTGCCCGCCCCAGATCTGACCCCACACGCCCCTTGCTCAGGGGCCTCAGGCCAGAGCGCGTTTCCCGGGAAGGGGAGGTCGCCCTGACGGGACTCGAGGCTGCAGCTCCACAGCACCAGCCCTCCCACTCCGACGGCCGCCCGGGTCTTTGCCGGGACCACTCCTTCCCGGCAGCCAGCTGAGGGCGTTCCCAGGCAGACCCCAGCCTGGGCTCCCACCGGCTCTGCGACTCCTTCCCCCACTCGGAGGCAAGAGGAATGCATCCAACCCTGAGTACGTTCGCAGCCAGAGCCAGCACACCTTCCAGGCTCACTCAGCGTTCTCCTGCACGAACCCTATCCTCCCCACAGGTTTCTACTGTTTCATTTCTCACTTTCACGATTGCCCATGAGTGTGTCCTCCTTAGTCAAAGGTACACTCCTTGAAACAACTCTTTCTCGTACCCTTAGCCCTTCACACTGCATCATAGCACGTGGCAGGCATCCGACATATGTCTATCATCCAAGCAGCTGATCGCCACAGCAACCTTAAGAGGCAGATGCTCTTGCTTTGTACGTGAAGACGTTGAGTCTCCGAGAGGGCCAGCAATGTGCCGGAGCCTCACAGCTAGTACGCATGACAGCCAGGACGACAGCTCAGAGCTCTCACCTCAAGTCCCAGCTCCTTTGCTCTCCCCCATCAGAAGGGAGGGCATCTAACTACGTCTCCGCAGCAGATAAAAATGCTTCCCGGACATTTGCGCCACAGGCTTTTCTGGGAGGGAAACAGAGTCGCAGGTGTGTGCTCTTAGGCAGCTGGCACCGGTACCCATCTTTGTCGCTGCCCGTCTCATCTTTCTCAGCTCCCTTCTCGCCAGCTGGTACTGGCAGAAGCTCTGTCACCCAGCACGGGGCCATCCCTCACAGGGAGGAATGTCCCCAGCTTCCTTCCCTGTGTCTGCAGGTCCAGTGAGGGAGCTACTCCCGGCCTGGTAAACACTGTTCTGTTCTTGTCACCTGGGTTGTAGAGCACGTGAACTGATTTGCAGAATCTGAAGAATAAAGTCTGTGTACCACACAAGCCCACCACATTGATGCAAAAAGACTATATTATATTTAATCGGTCTTCTCAACTTGACTTTTTTTTTCCCCTTCCCTAAAATTTCTCAAATTTTTTTTTAAATCTGAAAACTCCAAATTGCCCTAGTTTTTTTTTTTTTTTTTTGAACCCAGACATGGCTGGAGCAATTTCATTTATATTTATAGCTAAATTCCAACTGCATACACTCTGCACATGATTAATTCACAGATGAAGGGCTCTGAAGTTTGAATGTCTGAATAAGTACAAAGCAGGGCAGAGTTTAAAAATGGTAGCTGAAGCCAGTAATTTGAATTTATAAAAAAAAAATCAGAACTCACAGACAGTCTCTGGTTTAAAAATTTATGATCCCTTAGAAAACTACTTTTTTATGTAGAAAAGGAAAATATTAATCCTATGTTAACTAGACAGTGGCAAGGAGCCAAGTCTCAGCTTCAAACTTTATTTCTTTTTATCTTCTCTTGACATAACTCGGGTAGGAATGCTACCCAGAATCCTCCGCTGTCAGGAGGTGACCGTGGCATCTGGCGCTTTGGCCCTCTGAGGTAGGAACTGCAGGTCCCAGCTAGATGTATACCGAGAATGAAATGCTCCCACTTCTCACGAGGAAGTATAACGTTGCCCAAAATGTTCCCTGTAAAATATACAACCAGATTCTAATTGCTCTAATGGATTATAAACTTTTCACTTTCTTCGGGTTACTGAACACCCAGACGGGTTGGCGTAGATTTTTTTTTTTAAAGTTCTTCACGGATTTCTCTTACGCAAAGAGCAGCAAACCCCTAACATACCTTCTAGTTCTGGCAGAGTAAGTCTAGAGGGTATGTGCTCGCACTCTTTCTTCATGGCACGGGCACTAAGACCGCCCGGATCCCACTCACTGGCTCTCACCCTCTGGGCCTCAGTTTCCTCATCTGCAAAACGGGGATGCCAAGGATCCTGCCTGCCGTGCGAGTCTGTGTAGAGGGCTCAGACCAGTGTGTGAGGACTAGCACACACGGAACCAACCCTAGCTGTTCTTCTTCATCTTACCACAACTCAGAGCCCGGCACAGAAAACTGACAACCAGACCAATAATGAATGTTGTGATTCCTAAGTCCCTCAGCCGTGAGGTCTCTTTGGAGCAGCAGTTGAATGAGTTTATAAAGCTGGTGGCTGTCCCAGGAAAAACTGTATCTGTTTTAAAGAATATTTATATTTTCCCTTTCCCTGCAGACACCTGGTGGTGGGGGTGGGTATCTGACTTTGCCCCCAGTGCTGCCCCCAAGGGTGGCCCCTCCCTGGGTCTTTCTGAGACTGCTCTTTGTCAGAAGAGAAAGCTCTATTTCCTTGGGATAAAAGGGGGTTTTGCTGTTTAATGAAGCCAAGGCATGGTTAGAAGCATAGTCTCTGGAACCAGCATGCCCAATTCCCAACCTTGGCACCCCATGTACAAGCTGTGTGACCCTGAGAGAGCTTATTGACCTCTCTGTGCCAGGTTTCCCCATCCGTAAAGCGGAAATAATGAATGACAGAACTACCTGGTGGAGCTGTGTGAGGGGGCAATGCGTTGATGCATGCGAAGTGCTAAGAACTGGGCCAGCAACGCAGTAAGCTCTCAACAGCACACTGGCTATCATTATCGTATATCTTCTCTAACGACTAGGGGGAACCCCCGCAAAAAACGGAGTTATCTTCTGGGGAGCAGGCCCCTTGCAGTACCGGCTTCCCCCACTAGGTGAGTGTTCTAGGGACCCATCTGGATCCGTGTAGCAGGTGGCGTTGTTGTGAGAGGCTGCATTCAGTGAATTTTTTTTTGACGGCTCTTTCAACACGTTTGCCCATTGCATGATGAGTGATTCACGAGCGTGCCTGCCCACACCACGCTGTGTTCAGCAGTTTTCGACCTAAAAAACCCAACGTGACCCACATGTCCCACCGTCCCTATTCACCCGATCTCACCCCGAGCAAAGTTTTTGTTTCTCCAGATGAGAAAGTTCCTCAAAGAGAAACACTTTGCCGACGTGGAAGAGGTGAAACAAAAAACGGCAGAAGCACTGAAAGGCATCAAAATCAACAAGTTTAAAAACGGCTTTGAGCCACGGAAAAAACGTCTCGATGGGTGTATTGCATCACATGGAGGATACTTTGAAGGTGACTGAAGTTTAAACATGTAAGAAGAAATACACAATTTTTATAAATAAATTCTATTTTTGATCCCCCCTGTACATGTTGGGGTTCTTGCTGTCTGTTGGAGTTACACAGAATCTAAATGCAGGACAATCCTTCTAAGACAGATATATGTTCAGAAGGAGACATGTTCTCATGTTTTTTCCTGCAGTCATTTATACAATTTATAAACAGTATGTTCTGGAGCTTCCATTCAATAACTGTAAACAGACTTGTGTCTTTGTTTCAACATACCAAAGCTGCAATGCGCTGCCACCTTGGGTATCTTCCTCACAGCACTGGGGCGTCTCTCTGCAGGAGGACACCTTGAAAGACACCCTTGAGATGATCAGATACATCTCAGATACGGCTCTCCTCCTGAAATGTTAATTCAGGCGTTCCTGTAATGGTGGCATCTAAACGTTCTCCATCCCTCCTCCAAGAAGAGACGGCACTTCTTCCTCAAGTCAAGATGCTACTTCCCACACACTTCCCAAATCTAAACACCCTCCTCGATCCCTGGTCCTTATTCCTAGTGTTTATGGGCTATCCCATTCACGGGCCATTCAGGGTTTTGCTTACCTGCCTCCTCCCGCTTTCTTCCTGTGTCTCTCTGTCCCCCAGAGGGTCAGGTATTTACCTTGTCAGTGCAACGGAAATGAAATCAGCTGTGTCTGAAGAGTTCGGTGGGAATTGATTATCCGTGTTGTTACACAGTTTTGCAAATGACTATGTTATCTAGCTTCTTTTGCGTGTCCTGCCGGGAATCAGCCCTTCATTCCCTCACATGTCGTTAGCACCGACGATGTACCAGACCCTTGTCTCACGCTGGTCCTCAGGGGTCAGGCGAGGTGAGAGCTTGAGGCCACAGCACCCAAGACAGTTGTCAACTGCACCAGGACACTGCTGCAGCTCCTGGGTTGGGACTAACCAGGTGTGTAGTTCAAGCCCACTTCTTTGATTTGACTGACGTCATGACTGCCCAGGAATAAAGTAAAATGCTTCAGACTTTCTATAACTATTTTCACGCGTCCCTCCGGGAAGCAAACCTCAGCCACTGTTCCCGGAGAGGAGCGGCACTGTTTTCCAGAGTGAACACGGAGCCTCCTGGAAGGAGCGGCCCTGCTCCCTCAGCGGATCCCCTTCGCCTGCGGGGTTGTTTTCATCACCTTTGGCTTTTTTTTAAATGTCTAGACCCATCACAAGACAGGAAAGCTGGAGCTCTGCAGCCCAAATAATGGGACTGAGAGTAAGGATGCGATCTCCCTTGGCTTGGCCATGACTGGATCTTACCGTGACCTACTGTTCTCTCTTTCTCTCTCTCTCTCTCTCCCCCTGCTCCCCTCTCTCTCGGCCATGGGAGCCATAGTTCCCCCCAAGCACGGGGACACTCAGTCCTCACTGAAGAATACCCACAAAACACGTGGCTTTGCTGTGCTGGGAGACGGCATCCCGCAGGGACAGAAGGAGCCGTGAGGGTCCTCGTGTCTCCAGAGAGCTCCTCACTAGCCGCTGCACCCAAAGAATGCCGTAAAGGCTGTCCTGTCTCTGTTTCTCAAGTAAAGAGAGTCATGTGTCTCTCATGTTAGCAATACACACCCCAAGCTTCTGAAACTAATGAACCCTGAAGAAACAAAATACCCTCTTTAGAGCGTAAAGGCCACTTAAACAGATTGATTTATGGCAGGACTAAGAACTAGAATACCATCAAGTTTGAGCCCAGAGACAGTGCTTTGTTGCAGAGGGAGAAACCCTGAACTATCCCGGGCGTGAGATGGCCAGGCTGATAGGCTTTCCCCCGCCACCCACCGGTCCTCCCAGAGCCCTCAACTCACCGGGAGGGTGACGGGTGGGATGGCCCGGCACTGACACAGATCTGGAAGGAGATGCTGAGGTGCTACAATCATCCAGCCAGACCTCAGGCGCCCTGTCCCCACACCCTTGCCCACCCGCGGGCCTCAGGGAGGAAGAAACAGCTACCTTGCAGCCACAGCCCAGCTGCGCAGGCGTGGGGCCGGGAGCCTCAGGAACTGCCACGTTCCAAGGGAACGGGCCACCTCGGTGGCACTGGATCATGTTCCACCGTTCCCACGGCTCCCCGAGGACACGGTTTTTATCTTCCGAGGCGCTTCCACTTGCCGACTGTCACAAGGGGAACACTCCAAAGGAGCTATTAGCAGTCACTTGTTTCAGTAAACACCGAATGTAACACATGCCTCTCAAGTAATGTGTATCCAAACATACAATTTACAAATAATTAACATCATGTTAATTAGTCACATTAATTTATGCCACTTTGTGGAATTATTTCCTCGGAGTGTTTAGGAACGCTGCCAGGAGCTTGAGCCAAGCAGTGTGAAAATGTGCTGGAAGTTAGCTAGCTGTTGTGAGTGGCTGCGAATGCAGCTTGCGCAAGCTGTCGCCGGGCCCGGCGGCGCACGGGGAAGCTCCCTGTCTTCCAGCCGCCCGGCCCCCTGTCTGGACTCACGCCCTCCTTTTCCACGCTGAGGCTCCCACGGATCGTTGCTGGGTGCCCACTCTTCCCACTGCCAGACCCAGTCCACAACCAGGTCCGCACAGGTGGGGGGCAGCAGGCGACCTGGGGTGAGACTCACATACAGTGACATTGTTCTGACAACTGGTGTTTGGGGATTTTTTTAAAAAACGGAATTATTCCCCGTAAACGAAGCATGTGAAATGGCAAAAGGAAAGCGTCAGTGTTCCAAAGAGAGGGGTACCCATGGGAAGTCTGCATCCGACTTTGAAATACGGGCAACCCTCACGAAGATCGAACCCTGCTCTTCTCAAAGTTCCTAAAATTAGGAGAATAGGATGGCTCAGCCTAGCACGGCAGTGGAGGAATAAGAAGGAAAGACACTCAGAGAGGACAGACTTTGCAGATTTTTGCAAACGGGGTGTAAATTTGGTAGGAAGAACAAACAAAGCCAAACAACGAAACGACAAGGTAACCGTGTCCATGGAGATCACGGGACACGGGACCATTTCGGTGGCTGAGTCACAGCAGGGGTGGGGCAGCTCCGTAACTCAGCGGGTCCGGCCACAGATGAGGAGTCTGTGACACAGGCTACGCCTGCTCCTTCTCACATCCAGTCCCTGTTGTCAGAGCGCCCGGAGGTGACTGTGTCTGAGGTTTATTCTACTGGGGTAACCCATCCATAAGAAGAGGTATGGGTTCTGGAAAACCCCAGAAAAGCCCTGCCACTCCTTCACCCGTTTTGGTGGTTGATAGTCCAAATCTGGTGATGCTTCTAAATTAACCATAGATCGCAAGACTAAAGTCTGGGGTCAACTTATACTCTCAAGGCCGACATAGGAGCATGAAGAATTTGCATGGCAATTTAAGGCAGGTGAGCATTTGAGTGTGAGAGCATCGAGCAGCATGAAGACGTGGTGGCCAGGAGAGGAAACGGGAACTGAGGAATGCCTCTCAAGGCTGCACATTAGTGAAGACAAGAACATTAGAGTTGGTGATCGGCATGATTCCTTCCCTCCAAATCCCTGATATATCTGTTCACTCGCACAGTGGGTCACCGTGAGCTGACCGACCCCATCCGGATCCCAGGAGATTTAAGAGTCAGTCAAAGGACAAAAGGATGAAGACCAGACGTTGATGGATGGAGATGACGTGGGACACGTGAGCACCCAACATCAGTTACTGACACCTGTCCTCATGAAGCTTAATCATCTGGTAGGAGAGACAGGTGTATGCCTGAAAAACAACACAAAAATGCCGATGTGAGTCAAGCATGATGTAAGTGCCAAAACGGAGGCCCCGGAATGTGCTGTGTGGCCCAGGGGAAGCCATGACCCATTCAGACAGCTGGAGAAACTCAGCCCAGAGGCGGTGCCCTTCCTGATTTCCATTCCCGGCCAAGCTCAACCAGTGAAGTCGGGGCTTTCTCCTTGTGCGGGCACGTTTGCGTGCCTCGAGCAGAGGGTACTTCTTTTCCCCCGCTCGCTGGTTTGAGAATCACAGTCAGTCCACAACGTCCCCCAAAGTCACGACTAATAACAATATATTTTAAGTGTTGCTTTTGACATTTTACTTAGGGCCTATCTGATGCACTTTCACTTCGATTCAATTTGGTTTTCTTTCATATTTATCCAATGATGTTTCAGAATCCAAAAGACACATGAAAGCGCTTCCCTAACGTCCAGGAAACCATTGAGAATATAAAAGCCGCAGAAAGTCATCCCAGGGTTGAGGGACGTTCTGAGACTTCAAAGAGATTTGCATGAAGCCCGCACCTATTTGGCTCAATCTGAAACTGCGCTCGGTGGGAGAAGCACTTCTCCCCGTGCGGAACTCTGGAAATGCAAGTGGAAAAAAAATAGACCCATATTTTAATTAAAAGGGGCCATTCTGAGCCCAGCATGGAGAAGTGTGACATTAGTATTTGTGACACTGGCCATGGGGGACGGGGGGCAAGGAGGGTCTTGCACAGCAGCAGGAAGTCCGAGTTGATCCTCCTTGAAATCCAGATGCTCGCAGACATTAAGGGCTCTGTGCCTGCTTCAGAGTGCGACCCAGAGACAAGGCCCACGGATGGCGGGTCTAGAGGCTCATTGGGGGGATCAAAGCTTAATCAAGACAGTGCTTGCGGAGAACAAAAGTGTTCGTGGACAGAGATGAGTCGTGCGGGGCGGGGTGGGTATGGGAGGGGCAGCCCACAATGACCGCACACCTATCGCACAATACAAACACGTGAGCGAGTGGCAATCCGCATTTTAAAACGAGTTGCACACATTTTAAAATGAGTATAATCTGCTCAACAGACTTCGTACGTGTTACAATCCATTGAATACCGATGGCGCTAACAGGCGTTATTTGTTTGATGGAGTATGACAGCCCCATACTTGGCATTTAACAAAAAATCTACATATTCAGCCAACTTATGGCAGCGGCTCCTCCATGCTGTAATGTGGACACCAGCCATGCTGGCCGGTAGCCAGCCCTGGCATGCTCCGAGCTGCTGGGTTTGTGGACGTGTGTATTTATAGTACCCACGGTTAGAGAAATCATCACGTTGGTATGCATGCGTCAATTTTGCTGCGTTAAATGGATCATTTCCTTCTCTTCGAGAAAATGCTCATTGTCCTGGAAGGGAAACATCTTTGAAACTGTGATCTGGTTCTGAAGGGATTCGTTTCCCGTCGCCTTGTTTATTCACGGAATGCCCTGGTGTTTCAGGCTTGAGCAGCCCTGGATGGAGGGGCCCAGGAGGAAGCGGCAGAGGACGGCCTTTGGGGCTCTGGCACCCAGCCCCCTGCTCTCAGTGAGGAAGAGGCCCGGAGAGGCCAGGGCAGGCTGCTCGGCTTGAGAACATCACTGGGGCTGCGCTGTGCAACATGGCAGCCACTGGCCCCTGGTGGCTGCTGAGCCCTTGAAATGTGACCCGAGAGACAGGGACGGAAGTTCAAATTTTATTTTACTTTATTTTATTTTAAAGATTTTATTTATTTACTTTTAGAGAGGGAACGGAGGGAAATAGAGAGAGAGAGAGAAACATCAATGTGCGGTTGCTGGGGGTCATGGCCTGCAACCCAGGCATGTACCCTGACTGGGAATCGAACCTGCGACACTTTGGTTTGCAGCCCGCGCTCAATCCACTGAGCTACGCCAGCCAGGGCCCTAAATTTTATTTCGTTTTAAATCGAAGTAAAGTTAAATTTAAAACTGAAGCAGTGTAAGTATAAAAGTATAAAAGTATTTTATACTTTTCCACCAAGCTCGTGTATGCTGTTGGTAGGATCACCTTTCCGGTTAAATGTCTCGTCGTGTGAGATCACGCTGGTCATCCGCGGTGGGAGTGTTGGGTCGGGGCGCCCTCTCTCCTGCTACTCAGAACCGCGCCGAGCTGCGCGGGTGGGTCTCTGTCCACAGATTCATTCAGCTTGAATACCTTTTTATCTTTGTGCCGTATGACCTTGTAACACATGTATTTAAATATTGTGTGCAGACAGCACCAGTCACAGTGGCTTGAATCATAACTGGGAATGAAAGCAATTGTTCTGATGACAAATGATTAAATTAGCCTGTAGTTAAGACAAAGCAAGAACAGACCGATTTTCAAGTGTAGAACGATAGTGCTGATGAAAGAAAACTCGAGGGATGCATCACGGTTGTACCAGTGGAAAAGTTCAGAAAAAAGAGATTCGAAGAGGGAACTGCACACCTTTCAGGAGGAATGTCGACTGTGATTTAAGCAGCAGAACAAAACCACAAAGGTGTCCATTGTGTAGAAAAATTAAAGGTAAGAAAGTGGATACTATAAGGAAATATTATCAGCAAACACCAGTACGTGTGAAAAGAAGCTGTCCCTAACACAAGCCAAACGTGTCGCCTTGAGAAAACGTGGTTCCTGGAATGCGGACATTAGAACATGTAAAACACGTATGTGCTGGGCACTGCGTACCAGCTGGACGGTGCCATGGTGCCACTAGGTGCTCAGTCTTTGAAATCGGTCACCATCCTTGTCACCCAGTAGGCCTCACCTGTCACCTCTCCCTTGCTCTGAGTAGGTCCCACCCAGTCAGTCTCCTGACTCTCTTGCCTCCTCGCATGCAGCCCATTTTCCACACACTGACCCGTGGGCAGGCCCACGCCCACCACGCTTAGGCAGTACACAACACCTGCCACGAGGCCCTGAGTAAGCCAGCCACTGCTGTCACTTCTGACTACTTTCCGCCCCCTCCCCCCAACCGCGCTAACCTTCCTGCTGTTTGTTGAAACGTATTCCAGCGTGTTCCCATCTCAGGGCCTTTGGACTCACCGTCCCCTGGGTCTGGAACATTCTTTCCCCAGCTCTCTATATACCTGTTGATTGATTAAATAAACGGCTGTGGGGGGAGGGGTGAAGTGGATTAGGGATTGGCATTGCATCCCTCCATTCGATGCTTTGTCCACTCTTCCTTGTATTTCAGTGAACAAACATTATTTCCTTCCCACTGTCTCCTTCCCAGGCACAAAGCTAGGTGTTGGGAAGCCAGATGCTTTAAAAAAACCTTTCTGCTGGAAATAAAAGGGAACATGATTTGTGTGTTTGGTTTCTGTTCTCCAGGATGTTAATAAGATTTAATTTATCTGCAGGGAAGTCATCGCCGTGACTTTCTGTTATCAGTATATTAAAAACAGACAAACAAAAACAAATAAAAACCAGGGCTCACGGGATGGTGTTGGGAACAGATTATCAAAGTTAATGACATCGAGAGTCTCAGCCCGGGTCGGAGACAGAAAACAGAAACTCCAGTCCAAGCTGACGGGATGGGAGAGGTCGGCAGGGCAGGCTTCTCGTGGGCGGGGGCCGCGGAGGATTCAGTTTTGTGTCCTCAGTGCCAGGTCCAAACCAGGAATTCAATAAATTCCTGCTAAATTGAAATCATCACTGACAAGAAGCCCTTATAAGACTGGGAATTCCTTGAAGGCAGAGTCTATGGCCGCAGGCCTCTGCACCCTTCAGCCCTTCCACGTATCAGAGTCCACGTATCGGAGTCTCCGTGGTTGTTCATGTGCATTGTGGGTAAGACCTTAAGCCCTAAACACAGCAGACATATCGCAGAGGTGTGCAAAGCAAGCCAAGTGTGCGACATCAGAGGGGGACGGAGATGGTGCCCCACGAACAGGGGCCCAGGGTTGCCAGGTCCTCTTATTATTTTTTTTCTCCAAAAGTCTGAAATTTAGCTTTTTACTTGAAATATCCAGCTGTAAACACTGACAGCTAATGCAGAATGTTAGAACGCACTTTGCATGAAAAACACCTGTGCAGGCCCCCTTTGGCCCACAGGTCAGATCGTGAGCTTGATGATCAGGGAACGGGAATAAATGCCTTTTATGCATCTATCCCTGTCACGGGCTCCCCATTCTCCGTCTCCTTAGACCAACCCCCCAGCCTCCCCGAGTGGTGAGTCAGCTCCCTTTATAGAGGTGAACAGGAAAGCTCGAAGGGTGGGGCCGTTTACCCAAAGCCGCACAACCATCAGGCTGGTGTGGGAGGGACCGAAGTCAAAGCCATTGATCCTTCCAATCTGTCAGACTGCCTTGTAATTACAGATAATAGACCCATTCTTAAACAGAGAAAGCAAAAATAGTTTTTTAAATAAGAGACCCAAACACGGTCCTGAATTTTTGGATGGGGTCATCAGTGAAACAGGAACAGGGGCGCCAACTGGGAAATGCCCTCCAAAGGAAGGTTTTTCTGCATGTCAAGGTCCTGGTATGTTTTCTTCAAGAACGAGAGGGCCAAGGCTGCCGTAAACACGAGTGTGGGGTGTAGGGACGAGGCCCAGGTACCCGGGGCCGTCTGCGCTTTCTGCCTGGGCTTGCGAAGGCTCACCCTGCAGACACGTGTCTGTGCTCAGAAACGCTCAGGGGGGTAAATCTCCGGACCAGTGTCCCTGCAGCCAGCTCCACTAGCCTTCCTGGCGCGATGTCACCACTTAAGTCAACATGACTTGAGAATTTATGTAACATTTTACTAGGCTTTCAGTCCATACTTTCCCTGAATTTCAACATTCATCTGTTGGGTAGAAAATAAGTGTTACTTTTGACTCAAAATCCAAAGTTCGCTGACTTTAACTTGTTTTTCATTAATTTACTTGGATAATTTTAATTTCAAATAGGCAGGAGAAAGGGAGTTATGAACTCTTCCAAAGGAAAAAAAATGATATATTTACATAAAAATGGTATATGTGTATATATATATAAGGTAATCAGTCTCCTAAGCAAAGTAGAAGACAGACGTTTACAGTTCGATAGAAAAAATGGAATTATTTTGCTGTATTATGAGTCATGTGACTTTGGCAATTATATTTGACCAGCTCTGTGTTCTGGTTTCTAACTTCTTGCATTGTAGTCCTACCAGAATTTAAGTAACTACATAGCTCAGTGTCCTCATTTAGAGAGAGAACACTGATGAATGTCCTCATTCAAAAAGAAAAAAATAATAATACCACCAGGATGCAATTAATGGAAAATTTACTGTTTGGACAAAATCATTAGACAAAGTAGATCTCAACAAAAGACTGTTTTGCTCTGGGGGACAATTAGCAATGTCTGGTGATACTTTTGGCTGTCATGGTCTGCAGGGGCATGGGGAGGTGGGGCGTGTTGGTAGCGGGTAGATTCAGACTACCATCCACAGAGAAACACAATGCACAGAGCGAGACATCCGAGATGCCCTGAAGGTGAAGAGATGTGCAGGCATCATTCATCTCAGAGGAGAAAGAAGGTACGTAGTTCTCCTCTTTCTCTGATGCAGAATCTCATTCCGCAGTGGGAGACTCGCTCGCCCCCTGCAGTTGCAGAGAAGGCACAGCATTTGGAAAAGCTGAGCCCAAGAGTGCGCGGGCCACCAGGAGGTCTCAGGCAAGCTCAAGTGCATGAAAACGTAACTGCCTTACTTTCAAATGGGGCTGAAGAGGATGAAGATACCTGCCATCGGATCTCACACAATACGGAGAAAAATGAAATGAGATCATGTTTATCGGGGTGCACAGAGATGTCACTCCCACCGTCACCATTACCCAGCAGAATTAAAAATATCTGTGTGGAAGTAACAGAGTTTCCTCTTGTGTTTATTCTTTTCTTTCATTCATTCAGCAAGCATGTACCATGTACCTGCTACATGCCAGGCGTTCTGCTAAGTTCTGGGGTTATGAATACGAGCAATATATCAACACCTTATCCTCTAACCGCACCAACTGCTACTTTTCGTTGTCTTCCTAAAATCACTGGATAGAGCAAGAGACACAGACTTGGGGACAGATGACGGAGCCAGGCCTCCGGTTCCTTATGTCAGAGTCCCTTTCATAGGCAGCGACCCCCAGAGGACGGAAGAGAGGTTGGGAACGACTGCGGATGCGCAGTGCGCTGGGTTAGGGAACAGACTGCATCCGTCAGAGTTTGGCCCAGTCGGATCCAGCGACAGGCTCGCCGTTTTCGGGAAGCCCCAGGAGGACAGCCACTGCCTGTCCTACACAGGACTGTGCAGGACACTTCCCCACGGGAGTGAGGTTCCCGGGGCTCTAATTCAATTCCCCTGAGGACTTGTAAATACACTTCTGGCTTTAAAGCCAAATTACAGCTTGGCCTTTCCAATATTTCTCCCAGCACCCAGAAAGACGTACTCGGCCCCACCTCCCCTCTCCCCGTGCCCGTCACGGCGCTCCGGACGTGATGCGTCCCACTGCACACGGTCAGCAAGCATGTGTGCACATGTGCACAACTGAAGTGCCCGTCCCCACTGCTAGACAGCAAAACCAAGGACCACAGGTAAAGAAGTAAACATTGCTGGACAAACAGCCTACTATGTGTCAGGTACTATGACCACGTCCATGATTTTCAACTCCAGAAATAGAACAGAACCTCTTGGAAAGCTTAACAGAAACACGGAGGCTGCCTAGCACAGTGGGTAAGAAACATACTGAACGGGGGAAACGCCAGCCTTCGGTTCCTCGCTGCAGGCTTTGGGCCAGCTACTTCACTCCTCCACGGTGCGGGTTCCTCATCTCTGATGGGGGCGATAAACTCACCTACATCGTAGGGTTGCCGTGGGAATGAAATAAAGTGATTTATACCATGCAGGGCGGTGCCTGCCACCTAATACGTGTTTGCCACAGCAGCTGTTACCACCGCAGTTACTATTTTTTATTATTGTCATCGTCACCGTCATTAAAGAAGCCCCTGGCCCCAGCCCAAAGGCACCCCATCAGTTTCAAGGACGGAGGACCTAGGCATGACCATTTGCGAAATGGCTGAAAGCCACTGACTGAGCACGCAGTGGGCACTCCACAGTGACTGAAGAATGGATGAATGACCGAAGGAGATGAAGACCACGTGCCATGGAAGAGGTTAGTAAGTCAGAAAGAGTGAGAGCCGGAGGGATTTCTTGCTGGAAAGACGTCAGGCCCAGGGGGCCCCTGGTAGAAGAGCTCCTAGGATCTTCTTCTCTGGGAACTTTAATTAATGGTGAAGGTAACATTCATTCTTGGAAGGGGTTTACCCAGAGTCTAATCTTGAGCCAAAGTAAGCCCTTGCTGATCTCCTTCCAGCCTTTCAATTATTTATCTCTCCTTCCTATAAGACCAGGTAGAAGGGGAGAAAGTAAGTGACTGCTAGAAAACTCCTGATTAATTATATACAGATTCTCTTTGTGAGTGTCTTCTGTTTACGTTCGACCTACGGTAGTTGGGTGGTCCCCCACTCACGCCATTTCCCACCGCTGTGCCCACTCATTCAGTAAATGTACATTGGTCTCTGGACCTTCATACACTGCACCTAGACCTGGGGATTAGTATCTTATTGATCTCTGGCCCAAACCCAGCACAGAAGATGCTCAGTAATCATTTGTCCAAAGATGAAAACAACCTAAGCAAAGCTAAGTGTAAACAGCAGCTCAAAATTAAGTGTGGGACAAAAACTTTGGAATTCCTGCTAACCAAAGCATCGCAGGTTCGATTCTCAGTCAGGGCACATGCCTGGGTTGCAGACCACGGCCCCTAGCAACCGCACATTGATGTTTCTCTCTCTCTCTTTCTCCCTCCCTTCCCTCTCTAAAAAATAAATAAATAATTTTAAAAATCTAAGAAAAAAACAACTTAGGAATTCCCTGCCCTCCCTTCCTGTTTTGTGTGAAGTCCACCACCTCCCACACAGTGCCCTGCATAAATCGGTGTATCTAAAGATATATATTATCCAATCATATCAATGAGGAATATTTTAAAATTATACTTTATGCTACAGTTTTATTTTTCTTGATGAAGAGGATGGCTTGGAACATTACAACAACAAAGAGAAAAGGGGACCCCCCCTTCCCACCCAATATCTGCTACCATCTTGTTGGACTCGGGAGAAGAAACTGAACTACTCTAAGCCTTTATTTCCTAGAATCAAAGAATAAAGAAAATAGAGCTTTTCTTTCAGTGAGCTTAAAGCACTTTGAGTACGCTTTATTTGGTTCTCCCAGTTTCCTCTGAAAGCACGCGTGACTCTTCTCACTGAGACACAGAGATGCTAAATGGTTCGCACTAAAGTGAATTACAAGTCGAAGTGAAAGAAGGAAGCATCACTCTGACTGCGGCGGTATGCTGGTAAACGGGCGACAACTGCCTTTCTGGAAACGATAGCCCCGATTTGCAGGGCTTATCAGTTCCTGTGGCGTCCACACTGCCACGGCGGCTGACTGCCCACTGTGACTGGACGTGACTGAGTGCAGAGCCAGGAGGAGAGGCTGCCGACGGTGGAGCCCAGCACACCACAGCCTGACTTCCCGAGCCAGCACGACGTCGTGCTCGTGCGTGCCGGAGGGTGATGCCCCCCACCTCCTCCATTCCACCCTCACCCATGCACCAACACAGCTGTTACATTTTGAAGCACAGCGCGTGTCACCATGTAGCTCCTTGAGGGTAGGACGGCAGCCCTGCGTGTCCCTGCTGTTTACCACTGCGTAGCTAGTCAGTAACAGCCGCTTCTAAAGAATCTATGCATTTGTAATTTAAGATCCTTTACAATGAAACTGGTCAGGCCAGAAAAATAGTTCTCATTATTGTGCCTGCTCCGATACATGCCGATCTACTTGCTTCTGTGCTGATACATCATCCAAACCTCCCGGACTACCGGGTTGAGCTGGGTCAAGTCTCAGGCAATTCCAAGGAGCGAAGTCCTTCTGGGAGGACTAACAGTTTCCCCCAGGTGCCAGCTATCACCCCGGGACAGACGGTCGCAGGACTGAGCGCAGTACCAGCACAGAAGGGTCGGAGTCCACAATGTCCTCCGAGTGCTCTCAGCAGGCAAGTGGGGCTCACGGGGTGACGCAAGGGGACATTCTGATGAAAGAGGGAAAGCAGGCGGGGTGTGGCGAAGACACGGAACACGATGCTGAGCAGGGGTGGCCGCACGTCTGAACGGGCCGGGAACAGGGACATGACGAGCTGGGCGGGAAGCAACACCCTCCCTGCTGACCTGATGGAGAAAAGAATTCCTGAGCTTCTGTTTCATCTGTCACCGAGGAGGTTTTTAATTTAATTGGTTTTGATCAAGAAAGACCACCCAATACCTATCGCTTTCACAGATGGGATTTCTAAAAAAAAAACAACCCCACTGCTACTCATTCAGGTTTGCATTTTTGGGGTGACAGTCCTTCCACAAGGCACAGAATGGTGGCCGTATTTCATTCTCCTCCACCAGCGAATCCCCCCACCTTCCAAGGGTCTTTGTAACAATGGACGCGGAGCAGACACACACCTATTCTTTCCACGTGACCCAGCAACTTCAAACTGGATACTGTGCAGGGCCTCCCAAGCCGCTGCGCTGCGCCGCGCCCTCCTCCCTTTCGTTAGTGAAAGTGAAAACAGTGGGAAGGACTTTATTTAAAACATGCCCTAAACTAATCTGTGTAACTAGAATAGGCTGTCCTTTGTTCTCTTGTAGCTACAGGACTGATTCAAAAGCTACGTTGCAATGCGCGCAGGAGATGACAAGAGGCTGCGTGTGCAGGGGCCAGAGCTACGAGAACAAAGACAGAAAGTAGGGACCGTGAGTGTGGGCACAGGACAATGGTAAAGGGGCTTCCCTGCAGAGGGCGGCGGTCTATGTATGAACCCTCACCCCTCTCCCAGAGCTTGGGGTGTGCTGCCTTCTGACGCTGAGCCTCTGGCGGGGAGCTTCAGGGATGCAGAGATTTTTGAAGTCCAGGTCCAGCTGGCAGGTGCAAGGCACAGAAGACTGGAGGCTGACCCACGCCTGAGAAAGTCAGAGGGCCTCGGGGATCAAGGTGTGAGCCCTGAGAAGGGGCAGGGGAGGCCAGGTGCCTGGGGGAGGCCAGCGAGGAGAGGACGCTTGGTCCGGCTGAGCCTGTATTCTGGAGGCTGGGGCCAGTGCCAAGGGCATGCTCCCCGTGGGCCAGATATGCAAGGAGAGAGGGAGAGCAGGTCTAATAAAGCCGTTCTGCAGGCATCGACTGAATGCCTGGGCTTAGGACCCACTGCGCCAACCTAGCTGGAGGGGACTGCAGGAAAGAGGGCCCTAGGGGGACACGCCAGCACCTCCCAAGCCTCTCTGCGGGGGCAGCCTGCTCTCCTCACTGGCTAGGCCTCTCTAGGGGCTGCCCTATAAATATTTGCCAGGTCCAAAAACCTGTGAAGCCACTCAGCCCCGTGTGAGCGATCCTCACACTCCCACCTCGCCCACCTGAGACCCTGCAAAAGAGAAAAACAGCAGGAGTGTGGGGAAGGCAGGAGGAGGTAAGCAGAAAGGAGCAGAAAGAAGAACAGTGCCTTCCTTTGCCCTGCAGTCTTCCGGTTTCAATCAGCTGTGACGTGCGGAGGAGAGAACCTCCAACTCAAGTTCAAGCTTTGGCTATTGTGTCTCAGCATGAGACATTCTTGTTGCTAAATTGAGACCGTGTTGGAAACGTCAAGTGGCTGAATTTGACCCAGAATGAGCAGAAAAGGTGTGGCTGGTACTCCCCAGGGACAAGGAAGAAAAAAACCCTGCAGTGGGTTGAATAGTAGCTCCCCAAAGACACCTTCATGTGGTCCCTTGGAAATGTGACCTTACGTGAAAAAACAGGTGTCTGCAGGTGCCACCGAGTAAAGGATCTTGACAGGAGTTCATCTGGCATGAGCGTGGGCCCCAGATCCAGTGAGAAGTAAGAAGGGAAAGAAGAGGCAAGAGGAGAAAACAGCCGCAGAGACTCAGGGAAGGTGGCCGTATGGGGACAGAGGCAGCGACTGGAAGGATGCCTCTCCAAGCCGAGCCACGCCAAGGACTGCTGGCAGCCACCGGGAGCTAGAAGAGGCGTTGAATGGTTTCTCTGAGCCTGACCAAGCCTGTCGACACCTCAATGTCGGACTCCTGGCCTCAGGACCTGAGAGACAGAGTGCACTCCTTTTGTTTCGAGCCACTGTGTTTGTGGTTGTGTGGTGGAGCAGCCACAGGAAACAAATACCACCCGGCGTAAACCCGAAGAGATGATGGGAAACAAAACAAGGTCACGTGTTATCGCAGTTCTCAGGACAAGCCGGGCCATGCAGGAATTACAGGTGTCTCACCTGCCCAGCTAGGGCTCACAGGGGACAGTCACCATGACATGAAGACTCACCAGGCCCTGCAGTGACCCCAGAATGCTGTGCCAGAAGGAACTGGAAGGCAAAGAGTTGGGGCCCAGGAGAGGAAGCCTCCAGGGCCGAGAGCTGTCTTCTGAGTTGCAACCCTACAACAGGGCCCCGTTCCTGCCTCTGGAAGACGCCAGGCGGCTCCTGTGCACCCAGTAAAGACGAAGGAGGGCCGCTTCCCGCCATGCGGTCCAGGCCCTTTTCTGCTGCTTCTCTGGGCCTTGCTCCGTGGAGCAGAGGGTCAAGTTCCCCCAGGTGGCCACAGCGGAGACTCGGTCTCCATTTACTTGCTGTCAGGTGGCAGTTTTATGGAGACAGGCCCTTAGGGAACAAACCCACAATATTCTGCAAAATCTAGGAAATGGAAAGACTCAAAGGTTTTCAAACAGCCACGACTTGGACACTCGCCAGTCCAGGGGAGCTGTTTTCTGACAGAGCCTCATTGTGTTTTTAAAAATAGGGGCAGAGGGCAAAGAAAAGGACTTTAGTCCATCCACACTGGTGGCTTGGGGGTCCCCCCATGAAAGGGGGCAGGAGAACTGAGGGGTGGGCATACGCAGAAGGCAGATAGGCCCCTGAGCACAGTGTCTGTTAGATTAAGGTCATCGCTCCAGAGTATCTGGGAAAGTCAAAGGTCACCCAATCCCATGTTAATTTCATGCGTAGAGGAGTAAAGTCAAGCACCGAGAGGGCGAGTGATTTGCCAAATGACACAGAGAGTGTAGGGAGGGGACTTGCATGTCACAGCTCAGAACTCTTCCTGCTATAGGCAGGGCCCTGCTGAGTGTTCTTGGGGGTGACCTTGAACTAGTGTTTTACAGAGCTCGAAAGAGGCATTTCCATCACACCAGTGGGTGGGGTCTCCTGCCTGTGGCTGAGCAGTGTGGGAGGGGAAGGGCATTTGCATTCCTTGAGCCCTTGCAGTGTGCCAGCCTGGGGCCACGTGCTTCACTGGGGTGTTCCGCCTGGCCCGACAAGCCCATTTACCTGCTGACAGGTGGCAGTTTTATGGAGTCAGGCCCTTAGGGCTGAGGACACTGAGGTCTAGAGAGGAGGGACCAGTCGGCTAGTTTCCGGCAGACCTGGGATCCCCTGATCCTCCACCAGGTGCCTTTTCTGCCGCACCTGCCCCTGCAACACGGGTAGGGGGCGGGAGCGGAAGAGTAACAGAGGGCTCGGAACCAGGCAGCACTGGGTTGCAGGCTGGTCGCACTCAGGCCTCAGGCAAACAACTCCCAGAGCCTGGCTTTCCCTGGTCTGCAAGGCTGACTCACACAGATCAGCCTGGGTTTCTTCATGGGAGCCAGTGTCCAGAGAGAGGGGTTGAAAGGGACTCAGGGGCCGCTTCCAGGCCTAGGGAAAGAGCGGAGTGGGGTCGATCAGGGGTGACTGTCTGGGTGGGGTCGAGGGAGCACAGGGGCCTGCCCTCATACAGCCATCCCCATTTGTGTTATGGAAGCACACTGGGGGCGGGGCATGGCATGGCCGTTGGGTCCAGTCACCTTCCCCCTCACAGTGGGCCTCTGCTGGCCTTTCGGACACTTGGGCCTCGTGCAGGATGACGGCCAGAAAACTGGTGGAGGACGAGTGCAATTCAGTGCATCATCAAGGGTCACCTGTTCAGACATTAGGACAAGAAATGCAGTGGGAACCACGGTGTTCTTGTAAAAAGTGCCTGACATTCCAGGACACTGCAGTCTCGTCATTCCGTAACTTCTTACCTTTCCTCACCTCTCTGCATCTCTCCATTTTACCCACCCCTAAAGGGCTCTGTGCTTTGCGAAACCTCTCATGGCCATCCTAGCATTGCTCTCCTCTGAGAGTCCCGCCCTGCTCCTTGCACCTGCCAACGGGTCACGTCCCCCCACCCCCACATGTGATATGTCTCGTGCATGTGGTTATTTCAGGCTCCCGCCACAGGGAGTTTCCATACCTGGTGCAGCAGGAGGGACTTTATACTTAGGTTAGGGAACAGCTCTTGCCATTTTACTCTATGAGCCCAGCAACCGGAGGCCATGTCTCATAGCCTCTGTGAGCTCGCTTTCCTCACCTGTAAATGAGGGGGTGCAGATGATTACACAAAGTCACAGATGCAAAGGGTCTTGAATATCGCCGAGCACAAAGCAGGTGCTCAAAAATGTCCTCCAGCAACACTCTATCTGCACTGAGGCTGATTTCACAACACTTTGAAAATAAAAACAACAAAATCGCGGTGGTGAAAATGTTAAGAGGGCCAGATTCACACGAAACATCAGCAGAGAGTGAAATGTTCAGGGGAAAGAAATGTGACTTATTTAAAGTACTCGTGAAATAAGGAAACCCATGAAGGTTCATTGTGTGCCGGGATGGAAAAGACCCAGAGAACCTAGGTTTGGGTTCCAGGACTCGAACAGAAGACTGGCGAGGTATTACCTCACTTGTCCTTGATTGCAAAACCTGGAAAACAGGGATAACTACACCTACCTCGGAGACGTTTGAGCTAATTAAATGAAATAAATCATATTTAGTGTCAGAGACAGAGCAAGCCTACAGTAAATTAAAGCTACAGGTGTTGCTCATTTTTCATGCTCTACTGGACAGCTGACTTGGTTAAGGAAGCCTGTTTTCTCATCTTTAAAGTGGTAATCATGATATTTTTTTCTGTGGAATTCAAATGAGACATGTCGGCATGCAAGGTTTTTGATGGTCATCAAATCCTGGGCAAAGCTGAGCTAGAGTTATGAAATGTCTTCCCGTCCATCTCTTTTAACGTAAACACCTTTTCTCGTATCAGGGCCATGCTGGACTATAGCAAGAGACTGACTGATGCATCTTTGCTGAACGTTGAATGAACAATAAAGAGATTCACAGCTACGACTTATGAAGCCTCCACTAAGAGCCTAACAGTCTCTTAAAAACTGAATAGTCACTCTTTCATTTAATCTCCTAATAACCTGTGCATCCTCTGTAAGCAATGGATAATGTTTTTAATACCCATTTTGCAGCTGAAGAAACGTTAATATGCATCAAGCACTCACCGTAGGCTGGGGTCAGTGCTAAATATTTCACAGGTATCATTTTACTCTATGGCCCTAGGGGACTATGATAATTGATACACGGATCCAGGGGCCAGACATGCTGGGTTTGAATTCTGGCTCCTCCATCCCACTTTGGGAAAGTTACACCATCTTTGGGCCTTAATTTCTTCGTCTATAAAATAGGGATAATAATAGTACTTATTTTATAGGGTTGTTATAAAGATTCAATGAGTTAATACCAGTAAAGCTCTTAGAAAACTCCCAGCACATAGTAAATGCTCCATAAATGTTAGTTATTATTAGGATTATTGTCTTTCAATGAATAAAATATCAGATGAAAGCAACTGATGACTAAGGGGCAAATTACACAAATGCAGAAACCTCATGAGCAGTGTCTAAGATCTGCTTCAGGAGGAGCCTGGTGACAGCCCTCAGCCCCGACCACGGGGCATGGTTTGAACCAAAGTGCTGGCTGGCCTCTGGGCCGCCGCTCCGGCCCAGGCTCTCCAAGTAAGTGCCTCCCAGCAGGAAGGGCAGGTCTCCAGGCCAATGGCAGTTTCTGCCCAGGTCAGGCACAAATCCACCCCACGTGGCTTCACAACACCAGGGGGAAGACAAACGTCCCTCGGGAGAAGAACACACTGTGGCCAGCAGGTGCAATGGCTGCCTTTCTGGGCAGTCCTGTCCCCAGACCTCACCAGGGTCTTCAGTGCAGCACAGCTGCGAGCCTGCCTGTTTCTCAGGAACCTCGGGAGACCGTTGAGCTTCTCAGAGTTAAGAACACTCTAAGCTGCATGGCATGGACAGGAGATTGAACCAGATGCCACAAAAAAAGGATGTCATGGAAGAACTGTTGCAGTTGGAAGGGATACTAGAGATCTCTTTGTGAATGATTTCTTTAAAGGAAAGAAGAAAGTGATGTCCAGAGAAGTCATGTGACACTCCCACGTCAGGGTCAGAGCTGGGACTCAACCCCAGCCCTGTGGCTGTCCCGTTGAATCCCTATGCCCAGCCCCAGTGGATGGGCCCGCTTTGTGAAGCCTCTGCGCTTCTCCCAACAGAGATGAGGAAGCTGAGATGCCGGAGGGGAAGGCTCACCTGCCTGTCCTGAGCCACTTTGCAAGAGTTTAAAATAGGAGGGATTGCAACCAGCACGTGTCTGACCCCAAAGCAAACGCCCTTAACAACTCTGCCAGTTGTGTCTCGTGCTGGTATTTGTGGAAATGTTCTTGGGTTTTCTGGATTTTCTTCAAGCACCTTTTACATGCTAGATAGTCAAGTTCAGGATAATCCAACCTAATGTGAGTATGTTCTGGGTCATCTGGATGACCTCTAATAACAGGGTGGTAAAATGTGACTTCAGCATCCTGGGGGGGTTGAGGGTTTATGATGCATGATTCCAAGGGAGGTCTCACTGATGGTGTTCAACTTCTACTGCAGAGCCTCTCAAACTGGATATGGGGGGCCCACCCACTTATCATGTGGGGTCCACGGTTCTCACATCAGAAAACTACTACATGAGGCGATGCTGCCCTCCTGGTTGCAGGGGATCTTAAAGTGGCAACCGCAACAAGTTCAGGCTGTGGTCATTCCCTCGGGGCAGCCTGGACCTCCAGGCTCTGTCCAGGGACAGTTCTGGGATCCAGCTCCAGCCCACACCCTGCCTCAGACCATCCATGCCCACCAGCTGGGCCTGGAGGAGTTCCTTCCTTGTCTCTGCACCTGGACTTGAATCCTTACTGCACGTGGTTCCAATTCCAGAACAACGACATTATCTGCGGTCAAATTTCCTCAAGTGTTTTCTATGACCCAAATACAATTTTAAATATTTTACACATATTAACTCAGTTGACAGTTAAAATAACCCTATGACTTAGGGATATATATTACCAAGTTCACTGTATAGATTAAAAAAACGAGGAACAAAGAGATTAAGCAACTTGCTCCAGGTCCCACAGAGGAGTCGGAGTTGGAAGCCAGGCAGACCCCTGTCTCCTCAGAGGAGTGAGCTGCTTTAACACAACACAGAACACGGCGCGCTTTGGAGAATGGTGTTTGGTGGAAAGAATTAGTGGAGGAGAGAGCGGTCGGAAGCGTGGAGAAACCTGGGCTTAGTCAGACCTGGGTTCAGGTCTTATATCTGCTGCGTGTTCTCTGTGGGCCGTTCGGCAAGTTGTTTCACTTGCCTGAGTCTCAGTTTTCTCAAACGTGGAAGATGCACAGGGATGGAGACCAAATTATATAAAGCACATGGAACATAGTAGGTACTGAGCACATGGAATTACTGTATTATTCTTTCAAACAATAGTAACTAGAGCACTCATGTCTCCAAGCCCACGATTACTGGGCTACGCCCCATTTACACGGAATTAACCGCCTGGAGGGAGGAGGCGGAGATGGAGAGGTTATCAGAATGGGAGCCAAGGCATCGGAAATTAAAACCAGACCTAGAAATAAGCTTGTGTTTAAGCCGTTCCCCTCTCACACCAAAAGCCGAGCGAAAGGGAAAAGCCACCCAGGACTGCAGAGTGAGTAGCTGCTGCGAGCGAGGAGGCCCGGACTCTCCCGTTATCCCTGCAGGTAACCGACCCTCTGCCGGAAGCCCCGCTGCTGGAATGGGCCTTGGCAGACAGCCTTGTCCAAGCCTCTGAATTTACAAGGAGGACGTACTGCGATTCAGAGGGTGACATTTTTTTTCAAAGATTTTATTTATTTATTTTTAGAGAGGGAAGGGAGGGAGAGAAAAAGAGAGAGAAGCATCAATGTGCGGTTGCTGGGAGCCGTGGCCTGCAACCCAAGCATGTGCCCTGACTGGGAATTGAACCTGCAACACTTTGGTTCGCAGCCCACGCTCAATCCACTGAGCTACGCTAGCCAGGGCCTAGAGGGTGACATTTTTAATGCTGCACAGCAATGCAGGGTGAGAGCCAGCACTGAGACTGAGGTCACAGCCCAGGTTCTCCTTCCCCACCTCCAGACAGGCTTCCGGACACAGTTCTTGCAGCTCCCTGGCTCTCTGGGTCCGTGAGACCCACTCTCGGGACCCATGTCCTGTTTTCCCAACTGCTCTCCTGATTGTCACTGCACAGATACACTCAGAGGATGCCCACGGGGAGCCTGACCCTGCAAAATAACTGGACGAAAGTTGCTACGGATAAAATGTTCCTGACCCCCCAGGTGTCCAGGTTAAAATCCCAACCCCCAGTGTATTGGTATTAGGTAAAGCTTTGGGGAGCTGACTCGGCCATGAGGGTGGGGCCCTCATGAGTGGGATTAGTGCCCTCATCCAGGGGCGGAAGAGGCCAAAGCCAAAGACACAGGGAGAAGGCGTCCAGGAAGGGCGCCCTCACCAGACACCAAATAAATCTGTTGGTGCCTTCATCGCAGGCTCCGGGCCTCCAGCATGTGAAAAATGAATTTCTGTTGTTTCAGAAACAACACCCAGTCTATGGTATATTGTTACAGCCTAAACAAACTGTGGCAAAGGACATAGGGTTTTAGTTCATGTAATCCTCAATTATGGTTATACATGGCAAATAATTATGAAGTTGCACAAGTAAAGACATGATAGATAACACAAGGGCAGAGAAGTTTTTAAAATTCTTTTTTTACGCATAAAGGCCTTAGATCTGACCCTGGTGCATAGCAAGTTACCAATGTGATGTTAGCTACAATAATAATGACAGCTGTCATCCTCATCATCACCACCATCACCACCACCATCATCATCATCGTGACCTCCCATCCCAGATGAGAATATCCCATACAACAACATTTTTCCAGCACGGATTCAGATCCATTAGGGTTCACAAAATCAAATTCCTGGGTCAAGACCAGTATCTTAAAAACCGACATGGAAGAGAACAAATAAAAGAGAGGAGAATAGGAAGTTATCAAAATGCATTTCAGAGAGTAAAAGGATAGTTTTGTGAAAAGTTTATTTCAGATGCATATGTATTTGAATACTGGGTTACGTGTAAAATACAGTTATTCCTGCAAGCCATATTCAAATGGCTTGAAAAATACTGTCAGGCAAAGAGTTGGTGTCAGGAAGACCCGGACCCTGGAGGGGCCCGACTACACTGCTGAAAGTGCCTGTCCCCTCCCCTCCCCCAGCCCAGCGGAAGGGCCTGGCTGAGGGAAGCCCTCCCTGGCCCAAGTTCTGCCCTGGGAGACACAGCGGGAGGCAAAGCCCTCTTTCCCCGACAGCTCTCCAGGCCCTTCACGCCTCCCCCCAAGCTCAGCACCTCCCCTCCGTTCACATTCCCTCCCTTCCGCTGATGCGATTTCTAGAGCGCCCCCTGTCCCTGTTCATGCACCACCAGGGCCACCGTTGTTTCTGAGGTCCCTTCCTCAGCTGTTCGCAGAATGCTTTTACAAATAAGGAGCCGAAATACTATCTTATTTCTGAACCCTTGCTGCATGCCAGATGGGGTTCTGAATGCTTTACATGTTCCAGCAGGCCACAGCCTTTAGTGCCAGTGACAGAAAGACAAATCAAAATGACTCAAGCAAAAAAAAAATATATATATATATGATATATATATATAAGGTATATATATGGCGTATATATAAGGTATATATATAGGTGTATATATATATATATGGTGTTACATATATCTAATATATAACACCATATATATAATATTGGTTATACTGTGTTATATGTATAATTTGCTCATGTGGCTGAAAACCCAAAGGATGCAAGTGCAGCTCAATCCAAATGAAGTTGCCGTAACTGTTCCCTTCGCTCCGGGTAGCCTCAGCTTTGCTGTGTGCTGACCTCCCTCACAGGCTGCCCTTCCACATGGCGCTCTCAGCAGCTCCCGACCTACACCTTACTCCCCACCTGGAATGGGAAGGGGACACTCTTTCCCATGAGCTCCAGCTGTGACAGAGAGGTGTGGCCAGATCTCTGGGCAGAAGGGAGGGATGCCTGAGAGGTGTTGGGAAATGCCAAAGGCAGCAGATTGAAATTGCCACGTAAACCCTGTGGCAGGCTTCCATACCCCCCTGGGAAGGGTAGCAGCTAACATGGCTCATGACACAGCTTGGACAGAGCCTGGGAGGGCTGGTAAGGTCACAACACACGTGTATGGTGGAGATAAACACAGATGCTGTGCCCCTGTATGCCACTAGGAGCCCTCCTGCCCCCTTCTGGATCACGGCAGCAGGAGGAGGGGCAGAGCCGCCGTGTGGGCTGATATGCATGGTGTATGTTAGCCTGAACCGGCTGCCAAGTTGGATACTCCCACAGCACATAGGATTTGGGGAGAAAGACTTTCAAATCGCCCCTTTTTGCCTTGCCCTTGCTTGGACGGTCAGGATCCAGCCCACGGAGGCCAAGTCCCACCTGCGGGATGTGCACCTCACCAATGGCAGGCCTGTGCTGCACAGCACAGTGGTCTTGGACCACTCCGTTCGCCCACTCTGAGAGCATTGCACAGATGTGGGCCGTGAATGTTTGCTGGCCCCAGGGGCACAAGCAGCCTCGGACACCGGGCCCCGCAGACAGATCCCCTTGCACAACCAGAGGCAGGGACATGGCAGCGCACCCCGGCCCTGGGAGAGGGAGGGAGCTTCGGCGAGGCAGTGGCGATGCGGGCCCCACCGGTGTGCGTTCCAGAGAGCGAGCCTGGAGCTGGAGGGACAAAGACCCGTTCACGTAAGAGCCCTGGGCCCCAGGAGGACAGAGGAGAATGGAGGGGGATGTCTGGGCACTGATTCTAGTCCTGGGGGTGGCTGGCTTCTTTCTGAGTTTTGCAAAAGAGAACGGCTTGGAGCCAGGGTACCTCCAGCTCCCCCAAACTGGGCAGCCTTTTAACAAAAACCCTTTTTCCTTCTCCACCAATTACTGTGTTATGCTCATGCCCGGCAGCAGGTAGCCGAAGCCTACTTTGTTCAGTGACACAGCCACAGTCATGGGTACGGTTCTCCCTGGCCTCGCTTGGGTCACATGCTCATCCCTAGACCAGGAAATGGGGTCATTTCCACAGAACATCACAGGCAGAGCTTGGGCTTGGGTGGTGCTCAGAAAAAAAAAAAACTAAGTTGGGGAGTGGTTCCCAAGACATGGGGAATGAACGTGGAGGAAACTAAAGCAAGAGCCGTGTGCAGGTCCTCCAAGTCTGCAAACAAGATGCTGTTCTTTAGAAGTGGAACCGCACGTCAGGGTAATTATGGAATTTGATGAAGATCTCATGGCCATGAGGAGACAGAACTGGGACCCGAGCCCAGAATTCCCAGTTCTTATCCTGTGCCCACACCATGCTCCTCTGGCCACGCTGTTCTCCCAGGCTGGGAGGGCCCAGGTACGGATGACCGGTTCCCTTCACCGCCCCACCCCACCGCAAACACGTGGAGCGGCAGCTGCTTTTGGAGAAGCCAAACCACGTGGCCGGTTCGCCCTGCGCTTTCAGTCAACTAAAAGCTGGACCCTGATTTTGAGTCAAGTTCTTCTGGCCTGTACTCCTGTTGCTTGTCTTCTAAGAGACACTGGGAGGAGTTAAAGAAGCCTGAACGTTCAGTGGCGTGGTCTGAGCCCACGACGGGGACGAGAGACGGAGCCCCAGGCTCACTGCCAGGGAGGCAAGGGTTAACAGGAGGACTGTGCCCTTGTTTACGTGTGTTCCAGTTTCTTTTTTCAACTGTACTATTGGGAAGGGCTGCAAGACTTTCCTGCTCCTTATTAAAAACAGAAAATCTGTTTAGGCAGCAGTTCCAGTGCAGAGGCAGATAGATGCATTAAGGGCAGCAGGAGCCAAGCTCCAGGCAGGCCAGCATCGATGGAGGCGGGGCTTGGCATCCACCTGCCGACGGGCGTGAGGATCCCTAAGGGGACATCCTGCCCCTTCCAGGGTCAGATAAGGAAGGAGCGTGATTCTCATGGCCTCCATTAACAAGGAGAATGTTTCCTTCAGGGGAAGAAGAGAACTACTGTCTTCCTTCCTCCTTCCCTCCCTCCCCCCTCCCTCTCTTCCTACCTTAGTTCTCTCCTTCTCTCCCAGATCATCGCTGAAGAGTCTGTTTTGTGACCAAAGGGATGTGAGTCCGAAGGAGAGCAGCAACTACCCCCCTTTTCCTTTGCAGAGACAAAGGCATGGATGCACTTCAGAGGAGAAACCTTTGTTTAAAATCTACGGATACAGAGTTGGTTTTCTTTTGGTGGTTTGCTTTTGGTGTGATGCGCCTCTAACACCAGGCCAACCAACCAACTTCTTACTTCAGGGAAGTTTCTAGGTCCCCAGGGCCGTGAGCCACGCACATAGCATGCATTCCACTCACAGGCCATCTTGAAAACACTTGTGAATACTTAATAAATAACTGTTGATTGAGTAAAGAAATATAAGCAGAAGAACTTCGAAGTCAGGATTTTCCCTGTGCCCGGTGTTCGCCCTCGGAGCTGCGCCTGTGCATGACTCTCAGACCAGGCAGCAGTGGGGAAAGGCTTGTGTCTCCTCACAGCACGCTCTCTTGTCACATATGCCCTCTGCTTAAGAATAAATTTTGCCTGGCTGGCGTAGCTCAGTGGACTGAGCGCGGGCTGCGAACCAAAGTGTCGCAGGTTCGATTCCCAGTCAGGGCACATGCCTGGGTTGCAGGCCACGGCCCCCAGCAACTGCACATTGATGTTTCTCTCACTCTCTCTTTCTCCCTCCCTTCCCTCTCTAAAAATAAATAAATAAAATCTTTATAAAAAAGAATACATTTTAGCTAAAAGTCTTCCAATAGGCTTTTGGAATGGTCAGAATGTTGCAGGTTTTGGATTCCTCATGCTACTGAGTGTGCTTTTTCTCTTTGCTGTTATTATAATAAGTAAGTGCTGGAGTGAGTTCCTTATGATACAGCAGCACTCGGCAATGTCTGGGGACATGCCGGTTGCCACAGTGGTGAGGTGTGATGGCATCTCGTGAGGAGAGGTCAGGGATGCCGCCAAACACCCTAAGAAGCACAGGTAACCCTCTACCCCCATCCTGCAACATGAAATCATCCACCCAGAATGCCCTTGGTGCAGAGGCTGGACAACGGGGTCACCCTGACAGCAAGGTTCTTGTGGAGAAGGCGGGGAACCACGAATATGCAATGAGAGCATCCCCCCTCTTTTGCATTTCCTGCCCATTTTCCCAAGGCCCATTCCATTCCATGGGTTATCTGTGCCCAGAGCACAGGCAGAGCCTGCAGGGAAATCAGAGCCGAGATCAATAGCAATAATAACAGTAACGACTCACATTTGCAGATCGCTTTGCTGTTTACCGAGTGCTCTCTCATACATTAACTCAACTGGCGCTTCGCTGGGGAAGGAAGTTGGGAAGATTTCCCTAAGAATATTTCCCATTTTGTGCGTTTCCAGAATTAACAGTTTCAAACAAATTAGAAATAGATTAAACGAAGTACCTCTGGTCAAACAGAAAAGCAATTACATGATGGGAAATTATAACGATCCATCACAGGCATCTGCTGGCGAATCCCAGTCCTGGTTCGAGTTTCCGCGGGCACCTGCCGTGCGAGCACAAGGAAGAGAGCGATCGCCCGCCCTTTGTCTCCGAGACGCCGACATGGGAGCAGTCATTGCGGAGGCCGTATCTGGAGAGGGGCCCGGGTTTTTCCAGTGGTGATTCTGGGGAGCCCATCATTCCTTGAGTACACACAGATCGGGCTGGGCTGGGCCTTGGGTGGGTGCTTACATGCGATAATTTCCTTTCTGAGCACCATTTATTTGCCAGGGAAGGAATGTCAGCCACCCGTATTTGATGGATAAGAACACTGAGAAGTTACACAACTGCCTCAGATCTCACCAGAAGGAGCAACCAGGGGGCCGGGATTTGAACCCTGGTCTGTCTGCCCCCAGCGCACGTTATGGGCTATCATGTCAGTTGAGATCTGCAAACGCTTGGTACTTGGTACACAGAACGTACCAAATCAGCACTTATAATTACTGTCGCTTTCCTGGAGAAAATTAAAGGAGTAAAAATCTCAGATATTGACAGCATGTGTGTGCACACACACACGCACACACCCCCTTCTTGCATTTTTGGTGAACTTGTCAGTGGTAACAAAGTAAGTGTATGGTTTCTGCCCTTATTTATCCCTGTGATAGCAAAATATCTGATTTATTAACTAGGAACTGAAAATAAATTCCTCACTTGCTCTCATGTTTATGTATATGGGAGCTCTGCAAACAATGAGATATTAAAATTACCACCTTGTGCCTTCCATTCTAAACGTTGTCCCTGCACTTCCTCTGTCCCTTGGATGTACTCATGTCTTAAACGTTTTCATTTTGAAATAACTATGCCATCTATTATTATTTCTTACAACTGATTATTTCAACTGTAATACAACTAACTGTATGATTTCTTACAGCTGCAGGAGAGACCCCAGTCCCAAACATTCATGACGCAATTTTCCCCGATGGTGTCGTGTGGCGTAACTGGAGTGCACTATGACAACCAGGGCACTGCCACTGGCGTTGACAGAGCTGCCCCACCTTATTCGAATCCCACCTCTTCTAAATGCAGCCAGATGTATGTGTGTGTGGGGTGGGGAGGTCTAGTGTTATGCAATCTCATCACATATGTGCCTTTTAAATTTCAGGGCACGATAAGTACTCTTTGTAACATCACTAGAAATCAAATCATAGCACACAATGACGATGAGGCACATTTCTAATGTGGCTACAGTGATTCAGCTGGTTACGGAAGGGGTGACCTGTGCCCGGCACTGTTATAAAACACAAAGTGCTGGACACTAAGAGCAAAAAACTGGGGTCTGCTGTTATGGAACTCGGGGTCCCATGGGAAAGCCAGGAGTGTAGATAATCATAGGTGAGTATGACGTGAATGAAGTCTTTTAATTAGTTGCAAAAATAATCAAGATGAATGAAATTACGCATTCTGGTGATTATTATATATTGGCTTTGATCCAAAGTCACTTAAACCTCTAACACCATATATGTCAATACACTAATAGCGCTCGTGAAACATATGTTTAACATTTTAAAATATTAACTCTAATGATCTATCAATATGGTGTCTGTGTAGCTTTCCTCATTGCAGCAATTCGATTCAATATGTTAAAACATAAAAATAAATCAACTCCAGATCTGAGTTATTCATGCATAGATCCCCCCCCACTTCTTCATTATAAGATTATTTAGAATTCCATAAAATATATGTATCTGTCTGTGCTTGATTCAACAAAGATGCTTGTCAGATGAGAAGAGAATTTTTGGCATATTGACAGGTGCTCTTTAAGCTTTTCTAAAGAATACGAAAAAGAACAGTATTTCATACCCACGTGAAAGCCCCTATTGGGAGACACCAGAGGAAAAGTGTTTTATAACTAACATCGAGTCCATACACCGGACACAGTCAATTTCCCATGGGGTGGGGGGAGCTGCTTAATGGGGTGCGTGTTTAACAGGGTGTGTGTGCTTGTGTGTGAAACAGTCTCACCCACAACTGAACCCAAACGCATTTTTTTCTTTGTTGCTAAATCCAGCCCACTCTCTCCTGGAGTCCATTCCTAAGTCAGTGTTCAGGGGCCATGCCGCAGTCCGGAAGGATGCTGACAGAGGACAGCAAGACAAGACTGCAGAGCGTGTTGTCTCTTTCTCTACTCCACACCCATTCTTGCTGGAGAGTGGAGAACGCATCCAACGGCTTGTTAATGGGGGAAGACCTGACATGCATGAAGGCAAAGCCTCCAGACCAGAGTCGCAGTGCTCCATGCTGACCTGGCCTGGGCTGGGGCATGCGTCCTGGGGCTCCTGCTCTGTGCAAGGCGCAAAGCCCGTGCCCATGGGGGCTTTCACAGAGAGGAACATCTACCAACCCCACCTACTACACACACGGCACGGTGGTGAGTTCCAGAGACACAGTCAGCCCTGAGCAATCATTTCTACCCCTGAGAAGTACACAGTCTAGATAAGAAGCCAAAAATTAGCAGCATTTCAAAGGTGACATAAAATAACAGAATAATTGATTTTTCAAAAAGCATATGGTCTGAGCTATAAACACGGTAAGAATACCAAAAAGGGAAGAAAGACCTGAGAGCCAAGTCAGGAAAGGATTCTTGGAAATGGTGGAGTGTGCGAGTGGCGCTAACAGTGGGAGGGGCCAGGTGCCGGGTGGCGAGGCCAGGACAGAGACCCTGCCCTGTGGTGTTGGAGTCAGACAAGCTGAGGTTTCATTCTTGGCCCCTCACTTACTGGCAGTGAATTTGAGAAAGTTCCGTGAGCTCTGTGAGACTCCCTTGCACTGGTTAGCAGGGCTAGAACAGCACCCACGTGACAACGTTGTAGGGAGAATGCACGTGTTAGACCCGTGAAGCACTTAACATGCTCAGTGTGTGCTGCAGGGAGATGGCCACTGGGATGCGGGGGAGGGGGGAGAGGAGAGAAACAGGAGGAATGAATAACAGAAGGATGGAGAGAATTCAGGGGTGACCTGAAGCCAGCCGGGGAGCTGAGCTTCCTTCCCAAGCAGCAACAGGTATTCTAACCTAACTAGCTAAAGCTAACCTAAGTAAACTAACTGAAGTTAGCCATGTTAACCTAACCTAACTGAGCGAACCTAACTAAATCAAAGCACATAAGCATATGTGTATAAAAGGTGTTAACAGATTTTTAAAAAATGGTTCACCACCAGCAAAGCAGAACAAGGGAAAACACTGAAGTATGTGGGCAAGAACCGCAAAGGGCAAGCGGAGGCGGGGATGACCGCATCGGGCAGAACGCTGACCAGAGCGCAGCGACGCCCACTGTGGACAGGACGGATTGCAGCCCCCATCCCCCAAACTCAGAGCTGCAGTCCTGCTGCGTTCCTGTGCTGGTGCCTAAGGGACAAGACCCAGCCTGGGGAAAGGGCGTGGTGGTGTGCGAACCTGGGGTGTTATCGGATTCCACAGAGCTCCAGCACATGTTCTGGTGTCAGATCAGATATCTTGTTCCATATAATTAGGGGGCTCCTGTAGTTTACTACCCAACCTGGGAGGCTTTTGCTCAGACAAATGCTAAACCAGACGCAATGCCAGGAAAACACAGGTGAGCTGGAAGTGTCCAAAAGAATCAGAACCCGCGCTCCCACTTCATACAACCTGTGTAAATACAGGAATTTCCTGTCTGTTAGTTTGTCATAGAAACTCTGGGAACTGGCCGGGTGTATTCTCACCATGCTTGGTGGGCACATCTGGGACTGTCTGAATGAGAAGAGCCATTCCACCCCCACCCCGCCCCCCGCCCCCCGCCATGTGAAACTGGGAACAGGCCCTGAGGGACACAGTCCATTGTGTTAAGACCAGCAGTGGAGAGATAATGCAGACAGTGACGGCACCACATCAGGGTCCCTAGGTAGGACAGCCACACCTGTGAAACAACGCCACCTCGAGCCCAACAAGCCACCTCTTGGTTCTGTCACTCCATGGGGCGTGGCTAAGGATGAATCGTGTGACTTTCATCTTCTCCGCAGCAACACAGGGAAGGCCACTGCAGGAGTTAACATCTGTGGGGCAACTCCGTGCCAAGCCTGCCGGTACATCCTTTTCTAACAGCTGAACCGAAGTATACTTGACGACAACAAACTGAACATACTGTGGGTTTGGGGGCATCCTTGCGCCCGTTCGGTCACAAAGTGTCCAGTCTGTGTGTGCCCCAAATATCGGGTGTGTGCAGTGATGCTGGGCCCTGGGGGCAGTTTCAGGGGTTTGGGGGCACCTTCTCCCGGGCTTCAGTTTTCCAAGTGGAGAGAGTTTCTCGAGAGTCTCGCTCTGGGCTTACCTCCCTCTATGTCAGAGGATGTGCGGTGAGCTATCTGGTAGGTTCTGGAGGAGTTAGTGCCTCATTCAATCCTGAGAGCAATGCTCTAAGGTAGACACCACGGTGGTCTGTCATGTTCATGTCCATGTCCAAGGTGGGGAAAATGGGGCAAACAGAAGTTAGGTGACCTGTCTGCAGTCATGTGGCCAGGCCTGGTTAGGGGCAGGACATGCATGTCCCTGGGCTGCCCTCAGTCCCTGTGCCCTGAACGGTTGTCAGCCACTGAGAGTGGGTGGTCGGGGGAGGGAGTGAGGAGAAGCGGGGTGGGGGAGGGGCGGGAGAACGCTGCAGAAAGAGGAGCTGCTGCGGATGAACAGGCAGAGGGGGAGCAGCCGAAGGACGGCCCCCTGGGCTCCCGACAGCCAGCCTGGCCAGAGCAGAGGGGCTGTGCGGGGAGAGAGGACTCGGACCGTCCCTCTTCTACTTGGAACATCTTCCTCTCGCTCCTTCCCCTCGGTCAAAGCCGGTTCCCACTTTCGTCTTCCCCTGGACTCTGCAACACGAAAGCAGGGAAGCACAAGCTGCTTCTGTCTTATCCCTCTTCTCCCAACGGCACGGAAAGACCTCCTCGGGAATGGGTCCGGTACTTGTCTCTCCAGCACTTACTGTGGGAGCTATTAAAATGCTTGCCCTTTATAGGGTCCTTCCAATGCCCAGGGGACCACACCAAGGACTTAATCTCATGTACTGTCAGCACAGGTCGCCTAGGAAGACACTGTCTCTCATTTAGAAACAGAAAGTGGGGGCCCAGAAAGGCTCAGTAGCACGCCCAGTGCCACACGGCCACTGAGTATAGGAGCGTGGACCTGAATCCTGGCCTGTCCCGTGGCAAGACCATGTTTATATCCGTCGTTGTATACTCATGCTTTCTCTACTTTTTCAGTAAGTGGCAGAGCATACAGAATTAGGGCAAGGATGACTGCGAGTGAAAACAAAAATGAAGAACCCTCATGCAATCCAGCATTTCTGCCTTCTCCTATCTTACCATTTAGAATCAGTGGTTTCTGATTTTTACACACAATTCAGTTAAACAGCGAACTTGGGAATTTACCATTAAGGTGAAGAGTCGTAAGAAAACCCTTGTGACGGGCAGGATTCTAAGGCGGCACCACGAGCGGCTGGCTCCTGGTTATTGCACATGATGACAGTCTGGGCGCGGCTGCAGACGGATTTGACAGACACAGTGGCGGTCCCAGAGCAACTGTTCTAAGACAGGGAGGTTACCCAAATGGGCTTGGTCATCCTGTGAGCCCTTTAAAAGCAGAGACTTCTCTCTGGCTGACTGTGGAAGAGGAAGACAGAGAAACTCAAAGTGTGAGAGGGAGTTGCGGTGAGGCGGGGAATGAGTTGGAGGGCGTGAGCTGTCAACAGGACACAGGAAAATGGGGACCTCAGCCCTGCCACCAAGAGAAATGGAATTCTTCCAACAACCTGAATGAGCTTGGAGTCCAATCCAGTTGATACCTTGGCTTGGGCCTTATGAGACCCTACACTGAGCCTACCTAGTTGTCCGACTTACAAAACTAAGAGAGAATACATGTTAAAGTAAACCACTAAGTTTATTGTAAGTTGCTACACAGCAAAAACAAAGCAAAACAAAATTTCACTGTGATAATGGAATTATTGAAATGCACAGTACTCCTTATTTTAACAAAATATATGCATCCCAGTTCTGCAAATTCGAGAGCTGGGGAAAGCTACTTTCAGCGGTATTAAGTTTAACTGGCCAGAGACATAGGAGATGGGTGCCTATTTCTAAGTGAGGAGTTACTGTCACATGCAGAACAGATTGTTTTTGCAGGCGAGAATGAACCTTTTAAAAAGAGTTTGAATGCCACTTTAAACATTACTCATCAACATGTTTATTTTATACAGACAGAGAGAAGACATTGTGTAAGATTGTTGATGGGACTTGAGTCTTAAATAAGTAAAGAGTGTATATTCCCACATTGTGATGTTTTTAATCTGCCAGCAAAAAAAGGAAAGCCTTAGAAACTAGTCACAAAGTAACTTGACAAAGAAAAAGATGCTAAGTTAGGTCCCGTCAGCCCTGACATGCAGGCTCTTTCATCTCACCGAGGATGAGAGCGTGAGATGGAGAAATAGTACAGCGATGCCTATGGAGAGAAGGAAGGATGCACCAGCTGGTCCTCCCTCATTTCCAGCCGAGAGCTCTGCCTCCTCACTGACCATTGAGCCTCGTCGCAAGATGGCTATGAGGACAACCAGTGTCTTCTGTGAAACACTTAAAACAATGACAGGTACTGGTTGATACCCAATAAACATACATCCTTGCCCCTCCGGTCTCCCCACTGGTTAGCTGGGAATCTGCTTCCCCACTCCCGATGTTTCTTTCCTGTGCCAATAGCTTAATTCATTTAAGATCCTTGGCATGCTCAGCTCAGCTCCTCCTTCTTCCTTCAAGAAGTCAGCCATCCTCCCAAGGTCCAGCTCAGTCCCTACAGGAAGGGGCTCACCAAAGTCCAGCTTTGCACCCAGTTCTGGGGCTCAGAATGAGAATCCCACTTGGCCCACAGACCTCACGCCAATTCCTCCCATCCGGCTTCCTGAGAGTGGAGCTGACATTTCACTTTAATCTTCAGTGTTCTCTGTCTTACTGTTCCACGTGTTCAAAGCCAAGATGGGAAATGGGGTGCTGGTTACTGGAGTTTCTCTTCGGAGCTCCCGAGAACACCCCCAAGAAACCATAACTCATCTCCATTTTACTTCTAGGTACATGACTGAGCTACCAAAAGCAGGCCCCCTGATTCTGGGACATGACCGTCAGTGGATGTCCCTCTGTATTTACAAATCTCTCTGATAAATTGCATGAAGCAGTTCTCCGTCTGACCGGCTCACCCAACCTGGGAGCGCTCTCCTCCCGAGATAAACGAGAAGTAAACTTAAATAAATGTTTATGAGGTCCCAAAGATAATAATTTCACTTTAAATAATTCATTACAAGACCAGCAAGTCTATTTGTCTCCAAATATATTTCTGTTTTGGAAAATTCCACTTGGAGATAACCGCACAGCTGGGAAACCTCACATAGGCCTACTTCCTGCCTCAATGCTAGCGCTATGCGTCCCCCATCCCCAAGACCTAATGTAATTTCGAGTATAAACTAACATAGGCTAAAAATGTACACTATGGTGATGTTCAAAAAAACCCAAACTGAATTTAGGGGAAGTAGCAGACCCGAGGTCTAGAGCTAGTGCTGCCACTGATGAGCAACAGGGCCCTGATCAAATCATTTGGTGTCATTTATAAACTTTGGTTAATTAATCTGTAAAAGGATTAATCTGTTAATTAATCTAGTCGTTTGGACTAGAATCTACAAAGTTCCTTCCAGCTCTAAAACTGTGTCCCTCTAGGGCCAACGAACCAAGAACACAGGAGTAGAATCCGTCAGAACGCTGGGGAGGTGTCCAGGGAGCAGAGGGCGTATGAATACTGCTGCCATCGGAAATTGTTCCCATCATGGAGGAGTCGAGATAAACAACAGCAGAATTATGAATTAAGGTATGAATGAAAGGAACATTAGCTGCTGGAACAGACAAAACCCCCAAATCTCAGGAGTTTAGCACAACAGAACTTTTTTCCACGCTCGTGGACTCTCTGGTGGGGAGGTTCCACAGTGACTTGAGGGCCCCAACCCCTCTGTTCTGTGGCCCCACCACCCTCCGGGGCAGACACTCAAGAAGACACATCTGCTTTCTAACCACTCGGCTCAAACATAACACATATGCCTGTCATCATATTCTATTGGAAGCAAGAGGTCCTAAGACCTCACCTGGATACAAAAAGGCAAGAAGAGGGCATGGAATTCTAGTCCCAGGCTGGGCATCCACGTAGCAGCGATACCTTTCCTCTAGGGAAGATGGAAATCCGTCTTTGGAGAGCAACAGCCCCACCTTTCAGAGTTCACGTGGTGTGCTCCTCCTGGAGACACCCTCTCTATTTTCTATGGCAACTTTCACATGAGTGACTAACTCATTTCTGCTTCGTCTGGTTGTAATTAGGGGACACGAGTGTGCCAGATAACACAGCACCATCCACGACGAAAACCCAGCTAAGTGCAGTTGAGATCCGGTGTGCGTTTTGCCCTGTGCACCTTTTCGTTTGCCATGCGTGTGAGCCGAAACCCAAGCCAGACGCTGTGAGAGGAGAGGACGTGACTGCAGCCGTTCCTGTTGAACTCTAACAAGAGCGAGCACATGAAGGATGGCTGGGTTCAGGTGGAATTCAACTCATCAAGAATATTCTCCAGAATATGTATATATTCCTTGATTGCTCATTCATCATATTTTGGCTTATTGAGCTGTTGACAGAGTTATATTTCTTGGTTTACGGGGGAAAAAACACTTGTAACAAGTGTCATGTTATTATCTAGCGAGCTGAACCTTGTTAAATTTTGTTTTCCAAGGCACAGAAAAGTCTAGATTTAGTAAAGTCAGTTCTGCACCCAGTAGAAACATTCAGACCTTGAATTCTGTGTTGCGTCTCCGCCATACATTAGTATTTATGTGTGAAATAAAAACTTATTAAACATACACATTAAGACTTCTGGGCCAACAAACAGTATCAACTACAGCAAGCGCCGGGAAACTTTTTCTGTAAAGGGCCAGGTAGTAGATATTTTAGGTTTTACGAGTCATGTAGTCTGTGTCCCCACTATGCCACTTGGCCTTTGTTGCAGGAAAGCAGAAAGCAGCCATCGATGATATATAAATGAATAAATGTGGCTGTGTTCCGATCACACTCCATTGACAAAAACAGACTGTACACGGGACCAGACCCACAGGCTGTGGTTCCCAGATCGCTAAACCAGAGACGAGATGGCAGAAAAGCCACGACAGACCATCTACTTGTGACTGGGGAAGAGCCTCCGTTTCCGTCTTCCGATCGGGAGCCGGATCTTCTATGTCTGCTTGGAACCTCTTGTGTGAAATAAATAACGTTTCCGCTATAAACAGTTGGTAAAGGGGAGAGATGTTTACCAGCTGCTAATGAACAGAGTCGGAGGCCCAGGAGAGCAAGTTCTAATTCTGGTTCCGTCCCTACGGGGACTTGGAACTTGCTTGCTTCATTTAACTCCGATAGGCTTTTGTCTCTGCTTCCCTAAAATAAGGGAGTTCTTGAGATTACCTCAAATATCCTCCCCATCTCTCACGTTCTTTTTAGAACGAGAAGCTCACTGCATTGAAAATGCACTTTAGACTTGGATTCAGAGGGTACGGTTCTGCAGGTTGCTAAGCCCACCACCTTGGATGCGCTACTTAAACTCTCTAGGCCTCAGTTTCCTCAAATGTTCGATGGATCTCATCCTCCTTACCTGACGGGATGGAAGGAAATAAAGAATGTGAAAGTAAGTAGCAGGTGGTCCAGAAGCAGATTTAATATTTCGATCTGAGCCAACTCCGAAAGTGGATTCCATGTCTGATTTAGAGAAACGTTCTTCAGTCCAGTTCTCCTAATATAACAACCAATAACCATCAAAGCTGCCTCTACCCACCTTAGACTCTAGAAGCATCCTTAAGCAAGTGATCATCAAAATACAGGAAAAAGTAAGTCAAAATACGTACACGGCAGATCAGGCTAACCACAAGGCCTCAAGAATTCAGTTCTCACCGGGCAGAAAGCTCCAAGCGGAGGCGGCCACGAATGAGGAGTCACCCAACTCCCTTCACCAGATGCTCACAGAACTACCCTCCAACTCCTCCCTCCCTGTGACTGCTTCTTTAGTGTGGACCAAGCCTTAAGCCCACACCCGAAGACAGGGCTGCCGATGCACAGTTAGGACGAACGTGGGTTACCTCCACTGTGCCAGTCCCCAGCCTGGCCGCCCAGGACACCTCCGCTCACCGTACCTTTGCAGCCTGGCTCTGCAGTGGGTACTGATCACGAGCCTCAGTCTCACGGATGCTCCGCAGGTTGAGAGAACTAACTCCCCTGAGGACAAACTGCACGGGGAGCCACAGAGAGTGTTTGTAGGCATGGGGCTCTGGACAGGATAAGATAAGGGTCTTTGGGCAGAAATGGCGACACACAGAGGCAGGGACTCTGAAACAAGATTCCTCATGACCCTGACAGCCAGGGACTGCTTCCCCCCAAACCACTGGGCTCTGAGAAGATGGATAAGGCAGGGGGGCAATCAGAACCCAAGTTAGGAGTACCAGCTTGTTGCTCTTGACATTGGAACAGAGCTTTGCACGTGGCAGGTCAACACCATGTGTTTTCAATGAATGAATGAATCAATCAATCAATCAGTGAAGGACTGGCCGATCTCCATGTTGCCAGTACCATGCCGGCCCATGGATAAAAACGACAATTGTTTTGATTTTCCTGTTTTTGTGTTTAATGCATGTCCTTGTTCTTGCTGCAAATCACATTCTTGTCTTTACTCACCCAGCTTTCACCCTTCCGAAGCCTGACCTCCTATTTTCTTTGGCCTCAGACCCTCCTTCCCGGGCCCTGGCTTCTGCCGCCCTCCCTCCCTCATCTTCATCCCAAATGCTTTCCAAAAAAGAGCTTCAGAATGGATTTTTTTCACCAGTGGAATGTGGGGTGAGAGGGGAGGATTTCTTGTTTTCATGTACATTTATATAACTTTCCCCCATAAACTTTTTAAAAAGCACTAATTTGAGTTCATTAGCGTAATGCCATGTGCTTCTCGTTAAGAAACCTATTTTCCATCGTGGGAATGACAATGGTGAGGAAGAGGGTGATTTAAGGAATTGATAAGCTAAGCCAGGATTTCTTTAGCAAGTAAACAACAGCAGACCCCACTGGCAGATGTATCTGCCGTGACCAACTAGCGTGCACTCGGTTCCTTGGGAACTTCTCCTCTCCCTGCCCACCCCTCACCCCCACCCTGCCGCAACGCCTTTATGCAGGGTGCTGTGCTAGGCCTGGGTCAGAAAGGAGGCCAGAAAAAAAAAGTTAGGATGTGAGAACGGATGATTCTAGGAACTGTCCCATGGGTTTTCAGGATAAAGAAGTTAGCATGTTCTGGAACTGGAATTACCGTTGCTCATCATAAACAAAAATGTGGGGAGTAGCTGAGAAGGAGCCCTCATCCGACCAACATATATTGTAGACGGAAGTACTGGGGAAAGGTCTCATGCTTATTCAGCCTCTAGTAAGTGCCAGGCCCTGGGCTAGATTTTTTTATATTAAAGTTTTGCTTCGGAACCACTTTAAGAGTCAGATAAAAAATGAGGCATAAAGACTTATATGCAGTATTCCAGCCCTGGCTGGCATAGCTCAGTGGATTGAGCGCGGGTTGTAAACCAAAGTGTTCCAGGTTCAATTCCCAGTCAGGGTACATGCCTGGGTTGCAGGCCACTGTCCCCAGCAACCGCACATTGATGTTTTTCTCTCTCTCTCCGCCCTTCCCTCTCTAAAAATAAATAAATAAAATCTTTTTAAAAAGACATATATGCAATATTCCAAGCCACAGGATGTGAAAAGGCACGCATGAGGACTTGAACTCCAGTCTGTGGGATCTTAAAATCCTCATTGCTTTTGCAGCCACACCACATACATGAGCGGCCTCCACCCAGCAAGACAAGGGCTGTGCAGCAGTAGCTGGATGGGGAATTTAGTAAGAAGACAAAGGGAAGACCCATGAAACAAACATCCTTTGAAGAAAGTGGGTATTTCATCAGAGACTCCTCATTTCACCCAACTCAGGCAGGTGCTGTGGAGCCTGCAGAGCAGAGGAGGCCAGGCCCCCACACCGAGGCCAGGTGCCTGAGTCTTCTTGTAGCACTGCATTGTAGCTGCACAAGGCCCCTGGGGCCACAGAGCAGCGAGGACTCACCTAACTGGCTGAAGCATTAGCGCACCTGCTGAGCAGGTGTAGCAACAGCTCCCATCTCATGATTGTTCGCCACAGGCCCAGCATGGCGAGTTTCGCTAAGCACTTTGCATATATAATTTCATTTTACCTGCATAGCCCTTGGAGGAGCTACTGTTAGTCTCACTTACTATTTTATTGTTATTCAATGAGGAAACAGTGGCTTAAGAGCTTGCTTTCCAAGGTGCACAATTTGGTTAGTAAGAGAGCTAGCATTCAAGCCCCACTTTGTCTCCTACTAAAATCTGTGCTCTTAATCTTCAAGTTCTCTGCTCATAAAAAAAAATTGCATTTGCTGATACGGGATAACTACATGCAATTCACACGGGAGCCCAGATGCTCGCAAAAGGCGTGTGTGGCGTTAGCAGGATTCGCTGTGGGGTGTGAGCTGGGACACAGAATGGAGCCCACAGAGGATGGAAGAACCGGGTTCCCCATGGGATCAGGGTTCAGATGGGACCAGAAGGGACACCACAGCAACTTGTAAGCAAGGACTGGGGCTGGTAGTTCAGGCGTGCGCCACTGTTGTGGAGAGTAACCCGGCGGCTTCTCTGTGTACTGCGCGTGTACACACACACACACACACACACACACTGCGTTGAGATATAGACACAGGCCTTCTCTGCTAACCTGTCTCTTGTGTCTATCACACTCTCAGGTCAAACAACCCAATCAAATATTGATGAAGAGAAGTGCAGTCCCGTTCACCGAGGCGAGGAAGAGCACACGTGGACACCACGCTGGCTGGTTGTTTGGAAAGGCCCGTGTCCACGTCCATTACGGGGCCTTTTCCAACAGCACGGGGCACTCACCGCTGACCCCACGGGCGGGGGCAGGATGAAGCTGCTATGTCTTGTGGGACGAGGTGAGGCGGACAAGAGGAGAGCAGCAGCATAAGGATGACATTTTAGCACAACCCAAGGAAGTTGTGAAGCAAGAAGAAACCCACTCTTTAAGTCCAAACAAGGGAAACGAGTGCATTCTAGTCCTTTCTGAGCCGGGGTGGAGCAGTCAGGGTGGGAGGGTGCTCTCATGCTGGGCAGCTGGGGACAGCCCACTTGGACTTAAGGGACAGGTGTGTGTTTAAAGCTACTTAAGCGACAGAGAGTGACAGAGGCCACAGGTGTCAGCTGTCACCTCTGCCCGTGCACCAGCCAGACAGGAAATCATGGTTTCTTGCATCCCCTTTTATTCCATTGTCTTAAAAAAACACAGAATGGCATTTTGCTCTACAGCTGTAATTACTATGATGGCATTAGATTCTACTATGGGATCTGAGAATAATTTTTTAAAGACTTTATAATGTAGCTTTGCTTCTCTCGGCATCTTGAGTGACGTGTCCAGGAGACCTGGTGTGGGGCTTTTTGAATTCGGCTGCATTCAAAACAGATAATGTGCAGAATTTCAATGAGGCACTCCCGCAGCCTAAGCGCTCCACACCCAATCTGCAGCGTCCACATCAAGAATGAACAGGATCTGGGAGCCTCACATCAGAGCCTCTTCTCCAGGCCCCTCACCACCCTTCTCCCCTAATGCATACGTTCAGGTCTGGATGTGTTCCTTCCAATGTGGGTTTTTAAAATATGAAACAATGTATCAGTTTTACAGTTTTGGATTCTGCATCAGGCAGGCAGGGCCCAGTCAAATAAATAAAACCATTTTGGCTACTTCAAGCAGAGGGACTATAATACAGGGAATGATTTTCACAGATGGTGAAGGCGCTGAGACCAGAGATCGGGGGCGGTCAGCAATCTGGAAGTTACCCCCCGCAGGAAGCTGTGCACCTTGGAGTTTTGTGTGGGGTGGGGTGGGGGAGGCTCACCCCAGCGGGCTGGGCAGGGAAGGGCCTTCCAGCAGAGCTGGGTCCTGGACAGAGCCATCCCTCCTGGAGACAACACTCAAAACGGAGGGTGAGAATGCTCTAGCTCCACCCTCCTTCTCTCCCCAATTTTTTTTAAATTGTTGTCTTTATTAATTGAGATATAATTGATCTATGACATTGCATTCATATCAGGTATCATATATTTGCATATATTGCAAAATGATCGCTACAATAAGTCTAGTTAACATCTGTCATCATACAGTCACCAAATGTTTTTTCCCCGTGATGGGAAACTTTTAAGGTCTACTCTCTGGGCAACTTTCAAATACGCCATCCGGTATTATTAGCTATAGGCACCGTGCAGCAGGTCACGTCCCCACAATATCTATTTTAGAACCGGAAGTTTGTATCTTTGACCCCTTCACGTCATTTTTCCCGACCCCTCCTCCTTACCTCCAGCCACTGCCCACCTGTTCTCTGTGTCCGTGAGCTGCGTGTTTGTGTGTGTGTCTGTGTTTAGAGTCCACATGTAAGTGAAATCATGTGGTCCGTGCAGTCTTACCACGTGAATGGAGCTGTCCTAGATTCTGGAACTACAAGAATAAACAGGACACAGAGCAGCTTTGCAAATGCACATTTTCACGGTGACTGTGAAGTTCTCTGGCCGGAAGGAAATCCAGCTATTCCGTAAACAAGGAGGATGTGCGCTGTCACGGTCATTTATAGGATGCTCTCCATTAGGCAGAGGAGGCACGCCAACCACAGGACGGAGCAAGGAGGAGGAGACGGGAATGTAAGGACAAACACCACTGTTCTCGCAGGCAGGGTCTCGTGAGAGTAAGACTGTCTCGCCTCCAGAGTAAGACTCTATCTAGCTGGCCCTTCGGAGATCGATCTCCACGTGGCCAAACGACTTTGGCCACTTTGGTCTCAGACCTTTTCTTTGGAGGACAGAGGCAGTTCGACATTTTCTAAACTCCAATTCTACCATTTTTGTTCATCCTAAAATGAAAGGGAGGAGTGAACCCATTTTCTTTTCATGATGATGATGGTTAGCAAAGGGAGCGGGGGGCGGGGTGTCTGACACACACAGGTCTCCGTTTTTCCTGCCAGTGCCCCCTCTCGGCGAACACCAGTGCCCCTTCAGGAGAGGCTGCTCCCGCCCCAAACATGGTTTCCGTCCTTCCTCCGCCTGCTCATCAGCAAGGCGGTTTGTGGTTACATAAAGCTGGTTCTCACTTTTCCTCTCCTACGTGCCAGGGGCTGTGTGTATTACAGCACTGGTGACACCCTGAGCTCCGCAGGACTGAAACATCATACATGTAAAGTGAGAGCCGCACCCTTTGCTTCCCCGGGAGAGGCAAGAATCTCTCATGTGTCTGGGGAGAGGAGACATCGTATAGGAAAAGCAGCATCACGTGAGTATCACAATGCCAAAACATACAGGTGTATATAAACTTACGTAATTAGACACCATGATTTAATGGAGTAGAATTTAAATGTAAATAACACTTGACTCCTGCCTGGAGGAGAGAAAGCAGAAAACAATCTTCCGCTAATTGCTAAGACCTTCAAAATAAGCACAGTTGACGCGTTCTCATCAAGCCTCTTGCTAAAACACACAAACAAACAAAAAGTTACACGTTAGCTTGTCCTCAGGGATGATGTACTGAGTCTAAAATTCAACAGCAGCCGGAAAAGGGTTACTTCCAACCTGGCCTTGGAAGGTGCAGATGCGCAGGTACGGTGCCCTGAGCATGTAATATTTATAACAGTCATACAACTTTAATTTTTCCTTCTCTGCTGTGGAAAAAAAGAATACCTCATTTTTTTTTCTGTTTTAGTAAAGCTCAGCACTGCAGAGGGGAAGAAAAAAAAAGAACCTCTTCAGCTTGGAATTTTCCACCACTGCCCTCGGTCTAGTTAGCAAGCATCGCGGGACACAGAGCCAGGAGGAAGGGCAGGGCCGGAGATCGTCTTGGGGAAATTCAGGAAGGTTTCACAGTCCACAAGGCTGATTTAACCTGTGCTCAGGGGCGGATTATGCCTGACTCCCTTTTGCATTCTTTGCGGACACGTATAGTGGCCACATGTGGACATACAAAGCGTGGAAGCGACACCTGCTATGGCAACCCACGGCAGTTGGTTCCTTGCTGTGAGCATTTGCATCGACTCCTGTCTTCCCTGGGGTAGGAATTAGTATAAAAGCATTTACTCCCCAAAGTTCCTCTCTTCCCTCCACGTCCCATTTATTTTTAGAGAGAGAACAAAGTAATTACGTGGACGAGACTCCCTGTAATTCTTATAAAAAGCAAGCAAACAAAATAAGATTCAGGGGCCTTTGTCACAGGTAGGACACTGGCAACAAGAAAGAGAATAAAACGTAAATGAAAGACATGTATATATGAGAACCATGATTTAATTTGAGCCTCATGAATGTTGGTACCTCACATCTTTGGAGAGAAGGACCAGGCAACTGTCGTAGCTCTGGAATCTTCTGGTAGAGCCGTGACCTCGCACTATGGGGTACCTGTTTCATAGAGCAATGATTCTTGTACTTTTTGTGGCCTGGGTCCCTTTGGGCCAAAAGGGACAAAGAGACCCTTTTGGGGATTTTGTCCCAATTTTTGGGACAAAAATCTATAGACCTCGCCCCTGCAAAATGCACAAACACACAAACACATTCCAAATTGTGTATATGTTTTCAGGGCACTAACAGGCCCCGAAAATGCCCTCCTGGGGTTCCTTGGGCCTCAAGCTATGAATGCATGCTGGAGGAACCTATGGGATAGTCAAAGCTCACTACTGACCACAACTTGTGAAATGAATAAGAATAAGGAGAAGGAGAAGTTGGGAAGAGGAAGGCAGACAAAAGGGAAAACACAGAGATTCCTGCACAAGGAGTTTTTGTTCCCCTGTCCAAACAGGTGCCCCTCCCCCCAAAAGAAACCCATGAACTTTCTGCACTGATTTAAAAAAGAGTTAAAATCATAACTCTGTTATGTTTGTTAAGTGCTGATTATATGCCTGTCATCGTCCTAAGCATGTTAGCTGTATCGGTGCTTTCAATCCGCACGGTCACTCTGGAAGGCAGGTACTCTGTACGTATGCAACAGCTGTGCACAGACTGGTCCAGAGAGAATAAAACTACAGACCTAAGCCACATGACGCTAGAACCTCCGTGATACATAGAGACGCAATCTGTCCTCATACAGAGTCTTGTTCGCATGCCAGAGTCCACGGCACACACTGCAGCTCCGGTGCCCGTCCAGGTGGCCCCCGCACAAGTTTGGGAGGGCTCTCAGGGGAGAACGCCTTGCAAGACGAGCTACCTAAGCCAGCCTGTTGGATCCGCCCCAGACACAGGTAACCCAGATGCCTACTTTAGCATTCTCCTTTCTTCATAGAAACCTTCATTAAAATAAACATGAACTACAGTGACATAGCTCTTTCACGCGGCGAGCGTTCTCCCAGCTTCTCCTCTACCACCAGCTGTGATCGGTCCGCGTTCTGAAATGGGAGGGGAGAGGAGCGCGGCGAGACGGGGGTGGAGGATCCAGAGAAAGCCTCTTCCGAGTTTCTTCTCAAAACCAGAGGAACGTGTGAACGTGCAAGTAAATACAGCAATGTGTTTGTGAAATGCTGTTTTCACAAGCAGCTATCGGGGTCAGGAATCCATTAAAATCCTTCCGGGGAGTTATCCCAAATGTGCAGACCAAATCCCGGCTCAAGAAGCTCCCTCGCAGTGTGGGCATGCAGCTACGCGCTGCAGCTCGGAGGCAGAAAGGAGTAACACCAGCCAGAGACGTACCGGCAGTGCCAGAAGTGGCCCACCGGGGCTGTGGTTTTCAGCTTTTGCTCAGGCTCAGGGGCATGATGGGACCACCCAAGAGGGGCGGCAACAGTTCAAGGACTGTTCAAAGTCTGAGTGATTCCCTTGCTTATATACTGCAGCGAGTTTAAGGTTATCCCCATAAATTTGCATCCTTGAGAGGGAGAGGAAGCGCTGGTATGTCGGGTCACCTGCTCCTACAAGGACACTTTGCCCCGGTCAGCATCAGCCCCTCAGCAGAAAGAAGAGGATGCAGACTAAAGGGAATTGCTCCATGTTTGTTCCACGGGGGCCGAGGGCACCAGGGAACAGCAGGTTGCAGCCTCGGCATCCCCAGCGTGCCCCCGACGTCTCTGTGGCGATCAAGCACTCGTCCGAGCACTAGGGACCCAGCACAGAAGGTGAACAGATAGATGTAGCGAAAAAAAAGTTACAAAGCCTATAGAAAAAATAAGAAGCCTTATAAAACATTGCAAAAAAAATCATGCCAAAAATCTCGATGCTTTACAATATATCTAGTTTTTGGCCTGAGCACTGTGTAATCGGAATGGATTCAAACAGGGGTCAGCACACTGACTCTCTGAAGGGCACACAGCACAGATTTCAGGCTCCGTGGGCTGCAAGGCGTCTGTGAAGGTTGCTCCAATCTGCACTTGCGGAATGCTGACCCGTAAATAGTGACTGGGGATGGCTCTGTGCCAATCAGACTTGATTCATGGTCCCTGGAATTCAAGGTTCACATGTATAACTTTCACATACCATCAACTGTTACCCTCTTTTGATGTCCTTTCCAAGTGTCTAAAATGTAAAAACCATCCGTAGCTTGCCAGCTGTGTATAAAGAGAGGCTGGGCTGGGCCTGCCCTGCCCTGGGGCTGTGATTGGCCCCCCCCCCACCTGGACTACATGAACCACCCATTCCACAGCAGCAGAGCACCAGGTCCCAGCCTGGACTCACAGGCTGTTCTAGAGGGACTCTGGGCCACGGAAGGCCTCGGGGAGAGGGGGAGGAGAAGGGAGCGGGACTAGGCACTGATTTAGTGGCCTGCTCCGTGCAGTAGCGGCTCCGAACCTTGTAGCCCTGAGAGGGAGAGGGACCCCGCTGCACAGCACCGCCCCACACAGGGCAGTGGGCGCCTCTTGCACGGAGGATGGTTCTGCACGCACTGGGACGCTGCAGAGCCTGGAGCAGGGCACCCTGGTCCTCGCAGCCCGGGCTGCTCCGCCTCCTCAACTAGCCAGTGTGTCAGTGCTGAGCCAATGATTACTCCAATCACCGAAATTAGGAAGAATAACCAAAGTTGCCACTTCCAATTAAAACAACTTTTTTTAAAGGAATTAATATGCAGATATTATGCCTGGCCTTCTAGGAACCTGCACTCTGATCCCAGGGTGAGGAAGAGCTGAGAAAGCCGGAGTGTGCCCCCCACTCTGTCACAGAGGCATGTGAACCCCCCAGGGGGACAAGGGACCCCATTTCTCTCTACTGTGAATTGGTTGTGGAAGGAGGTATGCTACCTATTTCTGCACATTCGGGTGCACAAGCTATGGTTGTGAAAAAGAGTTTGTTTGTTTGTTTGTTTGTTTGTTTGTTTTTGAGAAGCTGTGGAGGCCATGCCAGGATTGGCCTAAATGAAGGCTGTCACCATGCTGTCCACAGGCGGCTCCCTCGGTCCCAGACATCTGCATTCAACTCGCTGCACAGCTTTAAAAATACAGATTCCCAGGGTCAGCTCAGATTGCTTTGATTCCATTGGTCTGGGGTGGGTGCCCGGGAACATGCATTGCAGTAGTTTCCCAGGGCCTTCCTTCAGGTTTGGAGTCGCTCCTTCAGCCAACAGACCAGGAGAGCTGCTTGGAGTGGGCTGGGGAGCGGACCTGCAGCTGAGCGTCTCCACGTAGGTCACGGTGGCCCAGCCCAGGACACGCTTCAAGGACTGCTGAGTGCCGGGTTCCTGTCCTCCGCCAGGCTGCACTGCACATTCTCCAAGAATCTCATCTCTGGTCAATCTACTGCACCATGTGTCTGTCCCCGTAGAACAATACCCTCCCGAAATATGTTCGTGTAGTCACAATTTTCCCCACATATATGACTTGCAATTCAAATATCAAAAAAAGTATCTGTTGAGCAATAGACTGGATGCATGACTGACAGCCTCCTGTGGCCTCTGCCTGTGACCTCTGCCTGTGACCCCAGGTGACCTAATCTTCCTGTCCCTAATCTCATGCTCCCAAGCAGAAGCTCCGAATTGCATCACCAAGATGCTTTGCACCTCAAGGCTAGTGATGCGCAGTTCCCTCGGCCTGGGTTGATTCCCTCCGCCTCCATCTGCAATGAAGGAGACACTGTCAGCCCTGGCTGGCATAACTCAGTGGATTGAGCGCGGGCTGTGAACCAAAGTGTCACAGGTTTGATTCCCAGTCAGGGTGCATGCCTGGGTTGCAGGCCATGACCCCCAGCAACTGCACATTGATGTTTCTCTCTCTCTCTCTTTCTCCCTCCCTTCCCTCTCTAAAAGTAAATAAATAAAATCTTTTAAAAAATTACAATGAAGGAGACACTGTCTATCCTTTTCAGTCAGCTAACCGACTGTGTCCTCTGGGACTTCTCCCCAGGACCCCAGCATCTTCCCTGGCCCACAGCAACAGCCTCTGGCTGCGTACTCTGCCGCCTCTCCCGCCTCTTTCAGGGCACTCCTGACACAGCAGCTAAAAGGACTTTAGAATATATCAACCACATCATTCCCCTGCTTAAAACCCTCCTTGACTTCCTGTCAAAGGGTGAGGCCCGCTCCCCATTAAGGCCTCCGAGCCTTATGTGGGGATCTGGCCTCTGTCCCTGCCTGTCTCCTACTGGGACTCCTTTACCGCCCCTCCTCCACCCTCACTGGCCTCCCTGCTCCCCTCTTGCTTCTCTCTGCCTGAACCCTCTGCTCCCTGAGCCCGATGGGCTTGGACTTGGCTTTGGGTTCATTCCCACCTCTGCCCCACAGGCGGCTTCCTCGACCCCCCACCCCACAGTTAGGTGGGCAAGACAGACCCAGTTCTTGCTCTAATCAAGTGGAGCCGGAAAACAAGAGAGACCTAAGACTGACTGACTTAGGCAGTGATAAGAAACATAAAGAAAATTAAAAACAAGATGTTGTGTTAGAAGTCTGTTCACCTTGCAGTGCCAGCATCTATAAAAACGCTTGGAGCCCTGGCTGGCATAGCTCAGTGGATTGAGCGCAGGCTGCGAACCAAAGTATCGCAGGTTCGATTCCCAGTCAGGGCATATGCCTAGGTTTCAGGCCACAGCCCCCAACAACCACACATTGACGTTTCTCTCTCTTTCTCTCCCACCTTCCCTCTCTAAAAATAAATAAATAAAATCTTTAAAAAAAACGCTTGGAACACTGTGGGCTTTAAATAAGTATGAGCTGAAAAATGAATTCCCCTTTGCTTGTGTATATTCTTTCTTTATATTTCAACAAAATGGATCCTAATGTATACACTGGTCTATGTTGTGCTGTTTCTGTAAATAATAAATCTTGTAGCATTTTCCACATTAGCACATTACATCCAATTGACTTGCCCCAATAGTTTCTTTTTATTCACCCTGTTACCTGGTGACTGATCATTTCCAGTTTTGTTTTTCTCTATTTTGGGGTAACTACAAACAAAACCTCACCAAACATTCCAGAATATATGTCCTGTTACACCAGGCACAACTTGAGTAAAGGAAATTTCTGGGGGCTAGAATTTTTGGGTCAAACGAGTATGAGCAGTACCATTTCGATAGGGATTGCCAAGTTGCCCTCAAAAACGGTGTCAGCATTTGAACTCACACACACTCTGAGGGTAGACAATGCTCTCCACAAACCTCAGGGCGCCCCTTATTATCATGCTTTTTGGTAGTTTGTCAATCTGATAGATTTCTGCTTTTTTAATTTGATTTGCACTTCCTTGATTGTGAATAAGGTTGACCATCTTTTCATCTGTTTATTGCCTGTTTGCATTCCCTTCTGAGCTGTCTTTTCATATCCTTGCCCTTTATTCCATCGGTTTCATTTTTCTCCTTATTCTTTTCTGCAGGTCCTTTGTAAATTAAGGAAATTTGCTTTATGATTCATGCTGAAACCATTCCCCCCTGTTTGTCATTTTCCTCTTCACTTATTTATTTATATTTATTTATTAGTGTACTTATATGCCACATAGAGAAGTTTTTTTTAATTTGCATAAATGCAGACATTATTTTCTTTTATGGCTCCTCGGCACTGATTTATTCGTTACGGAGTAAGTGTCTTAGTGATCTCGTCATGGACAGAGTGACTGTCTGCTCCGCTCGGGCTGCTACTGCAGAGCCCCAAAGACCTGGGAGATTATAAACAACAGATTTTATTTCCCACGGTTCTGGAGGCTGAGAAGTTCATGATCCCGGTGCTGGTGGATTCACTGTCTGGGGAGAGCCTGCGTTCCTGGTTCCTAGACAGCTGTCTGTCTCCTCACCGCGCCCTCACACGGTGGAAGGGGCGAGGGAGCTCTCCTCTACCTCTATGATAGGGACACTAATCCTATTCTCGGGGCTCCCCCTCATGACCTAACCAACCCCCAAAGGCCCCACCTCCGAAAACCATCCCATTGGGGATCAGTTTTCAATATATGAATTCTGGGGAACACAAACATCCAGAACAGCCAGTTGGTAGGACTTACACAGAAGACAGAATTCCCAGAGTCTTGGCAATAAAGCCTCTTAGGGAAAACCGAGGGAAAGTTACGCATCGATGACAGATTGTCTTCCTCGATATATCTCCAGTGTAATTACAGTCAGCCAGCCTCTTCTTCAGCCTCCGCAGGAACTGCGCTTCCTGTTTTATGAGCCAGCCCTTTACATTGTTAAGCAACTTTTTATTTATGTGTTCAAATAAGAGGGAGAGCAACCGTGGTCTGGGCAGGGGAGCAGCACACACAGAGGTCAAGGGCAGGAGGTGAGGGCATCCTCAGGGGCTGCCCCTTCTTCACCTCAACGTGAGCTGGTTCCTCTCAATACAGACCCAAAATCTATCTCCGAGGGTTTTATCAGGACTTTGTAATAAAGTGAACATATTTGAAATAAAAGATTCCACCCACCTCTTAGATCTACGCTGCAAAACTCAAACCAACACTACATGATAAGGATCATCACTAACTAATTGCATAATAAATCCTGGCACAGATTTCACTGCCGAGGGATATTATCAAGTAAAAAGTATTTTTTTTCCAGTGTATGAGAATAAGATGTACTTTTGTGAGTTTGTCTGTAAACTAAGTACTGTATATCAATACCACTTTCTACTGACTTTCATAATGTAATTAGGCATGTGATGGCCTTGTATCGACATCCATTATGCAAATGGAGATATGTTCCCATGGAGAATATCTGAGAGGGAAAGGCATATAGAGTATCTAAAGATACAAAGAAATTACATTAAGAATTGTGAGAGAAATAAGGCAACAACTGCAATCTCCAAAAATTAAAAAAAACTCTAGAGAAGGGGGACAAGGAAAAAGACGTCGAAGGTAGATTTATAGAGCTCATAACGATCGCTACCCCAGAGAAGGACTTGGACCTTTGATTGCTCGTTTCCCTCTCTGGGAGCAAATGGAGAGCAGAGCTGAGGGGCAGAAGTCCCATGATGCACTCTGTCCCCCGACGACTGGCTGATGCTCACTCACTCAGAGCACAAGCGTTCTGACAAGTAAAAACTAGCAACGGAAAGTGCAACACACCCAGTTCCATTTGAACTTGGGATTGAAAAAATGAATAAACTTGAGTGTAAATATGCCTCCAACAGTGCACAGGTGCCCCGTGTTCTAGCTGGCCACCCTGGTGGATGGTCAACTTCTGACAGTATTTTCCCTTTGAAAATTCCAAACTCCATAAAAGTGACCCTTGAGGTAACTTGACCCGTAAAAGCTCCTTATATTCCCTGTTAAATACACATCGTTGGTATGCAAGAAGAGATCTTTATCCCGAGAAGTTTCAAACACCTGAAAACATACCCAGTCACATAGTTCACCCCCACACAAGCGCATCCTGGCCTGAGAAACAGTTACCACCTGCTCTCCCCCCGGAACTGCCAGTGGGTTAAAAAAATCACCGTATTGAGTGGCGTCTCACATTCAATCACATCACGCCTTCAAAGATGACCCTCACTTAGAGTGAGACACCTTGGACCGGGCAGATGCCAGAGGGCGCTGTGAGAGGCCCACGGACTCCTCCTACCAACGTCTCCTTGTGAATACACAAAGTGGGAAGACTTGATGGGAAAACAAAACCTCATTGGATTTCAAGTACAGCCGCTCACTTCTGACATCTCCTGGTCCAGCTGGAATACCACGGCTTAGGTAATGACCTCATAAAGGAAGCCGGAGTCCTCTACTGAGTAGGTAAGAATGTACATCCTCATCAGCTGACCCAAGGAAAGGGACAAATGAGCGAGCAAACCACAGCCTATAATGAACAATGCAAATAAAAACAGGTCTCATTTTGTGCTAAGTGTGTCATATATATATATCAACTTATATATATATATATATCATATATATATGAGATATATATATATATATATCAACTTATTTGTTGCTCAGAATAGTTCTACATGAGAGGGTCTCTTATTATCTCCATTTTACTCTCAGAAGCCTAAATCACAGAAGAGTTAAATAAAGGACCCACGCTTACACTGCTAAGAAGTGGATGAGATGGAACTCAAACCAAGGCAGGGAAATACAATATCTCCTTTCTATGATGCACTTGCCCCTCAGATTATCCAATCAGCAAAAGGCAAAATAAAATGTCGTCAACAGCCGTGTTGAGCAAATTGAGAGGCCTCACCAAAGGGCTCATCCGATTCGACCAGAATTTTTACCGAGCGGCTTCAGTCTCACACCAAAAACCCACTCATGCAGGAGATAGCCTTTTGGCTGCTGAGCACAATGTTGGCTGGACCAGCCTCATCACCCTTCCTGCTGCCAGAAGTGAAGCAAACTGGGCGGAAAAAAGGTAGAGCGGATGGAGTGCATGAGCCCTGCCTGGCAGGCACGCGACTGTGGACAGGCCCCAGGCCTCAACACTGCGGTGGTTTCCCCGTCAGCACAGACAGTGGCAACAGGACGAACGGCAGCCAGGCGAAACTGACTTCTCGCTGGTGTCGGGCACCAGGCCAGGCACTTAGCCCACAGGGTGCCAAGAACACCGTGCTCCCAGCCTCCATGGCCGTCCGTCCTTTATAGATGAGGAGACCAAGATGCAGAGGAATAACGTCACGCTCTAGACGTCGCACAGCTGATCAGCAGCAAAGCCAGGATCTGTCGCAGGCCCGATTCACTGCCCGGGAGCAGCCTGAGCTAGGTGTACAGGCTGTGGTCTGCACACTGCCTGAGCCCTAGTCCCTGTCCCAACATTGACTTTTTGCTGGGTGATATTACCTAAGTTATTTAACCTTCCTGTGCCTCAGTTACTTCACCTGCTCACTGGGGAAAACGGTACAGGTTCTGCCTATTACTCTTACTTTGCTATTACCATGTATGCTCTTCCTGTTTCAACACACTGTCTCTGTCTCATTAAAGAGGGGATTTATAGTTCAAAAGGTCTATAATTCCTGAATTTATAAAAATGTGGAAGTGAGGGAGGCGGGAAGAAACAAAGACCGAAGTTCCTTCAGGATGAAAGTTTGTAGGAACGGCTGCTGGGAAGAGGTCAAAAGGAGAAAAGATCTGAAAGACCCCATCTTTTGAGTTTCAAGTGCTTTATTTCCCTTGGGTTTGCGATATTCAAATGCCAACACTTTGCATAAGCTTGGAAAGTTCTTTCCTAGGTGATCAACATGTTTCTTAAGAAGGTTCTACAAAATGAAAAATTCAACTACGTGCCCTACCATCTCCCTCACCCCTCACCCCCTCACTCTGATGAGCGCATCACCCCGAATCGCCTGAATATGCGTTGCTTTAAAAGTCACCACCTAAGGGTCCACGTGCCCCTCCTACTCACATCTTCTCTCTTCTGGCGTGAGGACGGAATGGACTGAAGGTGAAAGAGATTACTACGGTTGTGTTTCAGGCTTCGCTGGACTTCCTTCCTTGCCCAAGTGCCTCTCCCCTGCACCCCACCCCCTAGGATGTGCATGAGCGGCGTCCTCCTGTGCCAACTTCATTCAGTGGGAGACAGAAAAGATGGCTGCTGAGGTCCTGCTGCTGGCTAGGTCTCCACGGCACCACCAGCATTAGCACAGATGCGTGCCCGCGGTGCAACACCGGCAGCGTGACTTACGGGACAGCTCACAGCCTCCTTGATGACCTCTTATGACCAATCCCCACACTTGCCCAGACTGAATTCCCCCAGCCCTTGAATGCCTGAGACGCTCTCCCTCCTCTCATCCATGCCCCGTGGAAACACTCCTTCACTATGGAAAACTCCCTTTACCTCCTTTCCTCCACCCATCCTGAATGGCTGAGTTGAATCACGGCATCCTCTAGGAAGCCACTGCCAATCACCAAGTCTGGATGAGTTGTCCTTCTGTGTATGTCTACACGCCAGCTGTCAGTCAACCCACATTTATCAGGTGACTTGTGTGCAATAAGCCAAGCCCTGCTCTAAGCAATGGAGAAAATGCTGTTGAATGAGTCAACATGGGGAGAGGTCCTGTGTTTTCCACAAGGCTGTGATTCTGTCTATGATTTTATTGACTTTTACTGTTTCTTACTTTTGGTGTACGAGGATCATTGGTTTAAGAGGAAATTTTACCTACCTACGCTATAGTCTTCAACTCACTCAAGTTCCACACCTCTCTGATAGAAATAGAAGGACTTCTGTGAGGAACTCATTATGCAAGCTCCTCTCAAGATTTACATAAATGCCATCATGGTATTTACCATCATAAAGTCCATCAATTTACGAACTTGTGAAGGCTACACACAGTCCCTTCCTTCCTTTCCTTCCTTACCATGCCCACCTCTTCACACCCTCCCCGCATTAGAATCTCACGCCCATGCTACACGGCATCTGACTTTGTGCAGGGGGTATATTTCCCCACACACTGAGGTTGGGCATAGCCACGTGACATTCCTTGGCCAATGGAAAGTGGGCTGAAGCGAGGATGTGCCCGTACTGAGCTGAAGTCTCAGGAGGCAGAGTGAGTTCCACTTTCTCCTTCCCCTCTGGCAATGTGCTGTGAGAACCACATGACCCAAAGCTGCCATTTGGAGAAGAATGAGGCCCCCTGAACCCTACTGGTGGCCTGTTGCCAAGGCTTGCTGACCCACAGCCTGACCCTGAGATGCCCCAGCTCACCACAGACAGACCCGTGAAGCAACAAAATAAATGCTTATTGTTTTAAGTCACACAGTTTTGGCATTACTCAACACTACTGCTACAATAGCTGAGCAATATGCTGGCCCTTATCACACATTATACGGTCCTTTGAATGATTTTAAACCCCACAAAGTCGGGATCGGGGTCTAGCCAGCTCATTATTGCTTCTCCCACTCTTTAGGACAACTTACAGTGTATAATATTTAATAGTCGATGAACCTATTTCATGAATTTCTTGTATTAGTTTAGTCCCCTCTCACCCATCAGATGTGACTTTGAAAGAAAACCTATTTTAAAAATGACACATATGAGATAAATACATATAAGATTCTCTTTTGTTTTCCCAGCAGCTGCATATGTATTTTTCCTCAAAAAATACATACGAGATTCTCTTTTGTTTTCCCAGCAACTGCATAATCAATTTTTAAGTGAATAAAATAAAGAAATAAATCTTGGGAACAATAGCTCAGATGACACTTGCAAAAACTCTTGGAAGAAATATTTACTGTTTCCTTGAGTGATGGTGGGTCCAACAATACCAGTTAAAGTGATTCCTCTGAACTTGTGTACTCTTTTATTTATTCAACAAGCCTTCTGATAGACAGCCTGCTCTGTGCTAAGCCCCATACTAACACTTGAGACATGGTGAGCAGGCCCGTGGTTCCTGGCCTAAACCACTTATGCTAGAGTGGGGGACTCAGTTCCACTGGCAGCTGGTGTTTAACGCATGAAGTGTTCGGATAGGCAGAAAGAGGCGCCTTCCGGTGTGGGCATCGCAGAAGCACCTAACAGATCTGGGAGAAATCTGGGGAGACTTCTACAAGCAGCTGATAGCTCACTGTATTTTAAATAATGAGCAGAAACAGCTGAGTGAATAATAAAAATAAAATACAGCAACCTCTACAGCAACTCTCCTTGGACACATCATGGCTGATAGGACGACGAGGATCTCCCGATTAGGAAGCAGGTGACTGCAAAGTTTAGTGTTTGAGCCAAGAGTTTCTTCTGCCTACCTTTACTGGCCATGACCCTGTGCCCCCCGTATCTCCCCATGTGCCAGAGAAATGATTATTTTCCATTTGGGGAAGTGATCCAGGATGAAACAAAGTCTTCAATGCTTTTAGAGGAAATGTTCACAATATCAATTTATTTGACCTCCGGAATCAAATTAATAATAATCCTATTGTACTGAATAGGAGAGAGGCTGAAGCTGCATATAAAATCTAGGAACGAATTCAATGAGATAAATCTGATAATTTGTGAATTATCTCACAACACAGACGACAATGTTTTAGGTCATTGTATGTCACAGCAAATTTCACCTTAACATGTGTGACATATAATACTACTGCTATCTTTCCATTATAAACATTTTGGGCCTAATAATGACATGCAATTCTAATTTTGCGCTCCAACCTTTTAGTGAAAGGAAGAACACCTATAATTAAGATATACTAAATGACCAAATGGACGTGCGGATAATGTAAAATAAATCCCTGAATTTAATGAGCTTTTTAATCATCACTAGTTAAGACAATTGGTTGAACCTATTATTTTCAGGAGCAAGTTAAAATCATTTCACGTGATAATTCCGAGGGTTAATTGTTCCGGTTTATTCAATGCAATCTTCTCCACCGGCTTTATTTTTATCTGCCAGTACACCAATACACCATGATTAGCATAAATTAAACTAAATGAATTCTGTGGGTTACTATATTATTTTACACTGGTCTTTCTCTTTTTTTTTTATTTTCCTCTCCAAACATTTACAGGTTAGAGATGGGTGAATGGTTTGATGGCAAATTCCAACTTCCAGATGCTTAGCCTCAGCTCTAAGAGAAATGCTTAAAAACTGGGTGATTGATTTTCAGAAATCTTGGGTAGAAAAATACATCGTGAAAAATGTCATCACACAAGATGTTGTATCATTATGTGCTGACCTTTTACAGAGGCCCACATGACTCACGGCTGGAAAGCAAGGAACTCGACATGCAAAGTTAGATAACTCAGAATGAGAGATATTCGAGCATGCACCTCGAATGAGCAATTTCCACCGTTCCAATTGACACTCGGACGCCTTGGATGGCTCTGGTAACATCTGTGCTTAACAAAGTGAGTTTTATCTAATTTAGAAACTCCGTTCCCTTAACCTTGCCTTATGGGTGATAACTCATCTTTCGCTGTGCAACTCACCACAGGACCCCTTGTCTTACACCCACCTTTAGCAAGATGGGCTCTTAGAGAATGGTCAGTCCACTCCAAGACCTGCTCTCCTTCTCCCCTGTCACCACCCAAGGTCAGACTCTGCCACGACTCCTCCTTCTCCTCCTCCCCACTCTGCTGCCTCATGAGACACCCCTCCCTCCTCCTCACCCCCTCCCTCTTGCAGAGACTCGCCTATCCTTCAGGACCTCCTACTCTTCTTCTCTGAAACGTGGCCCTGGAGAAACTCTCCTTTCTCAGTCAACAACATGTATTGGGCACCTGTTAAGTGCCAGATATGGCCCAGCGTCGGAAATACATCCTCGGACAAAGCAGACAGGGTTTCTGCTTCACAAAACTTAGAGTCACTAGGAAAGACGCCAATTGCAAGGAAGTCATAGGCACATACTACATTCAGGATAGCGCAGACCTGGAAGAATGGGGTAACATTTCTCTTCCCCCCAGTTTCCCATGTTCTCTCTGGAAGTTACATCCCGCCCCCCATCCACACACCGACTTTTCTCCTGGATCGGGGGGAGGTGGGATAGGCAATACATTGGCTTTCACCAGAAGGGGAAAAGTTACCATGGCAACGTGCTCCTCGCTCTACCAATCTGGAAGCACCGCCTTTTGCCCTGGTGCCTCTGGCACTTTGGAGGCAAAAGATGACGGATTCCTCTTGACTCCCGAGCCGGCGGTTTGCACTCAGCAGCAGCCCTTCCTTGCACCACGTGCTCGGCACGCGGGCCCATGTGGAAGGCTCCCCCCATGATGTGCCTGTTCTGCCCGCCGCCGCCGAAGTTTCACTTATTTTCCCAGTGCCGTGTTCGTAGCAGGGACCATCAAGTATTTCTTGAATAAGTTAAATGAATAAACATGTGTTAAATTAATGAATTGTTTTAGAATCACGACATTATTCAAATATGGTGGGTGCTGTCTGAGTGAAAGGGAGTGACCACACAAAGCGCTGCTGCTGTGAGTGGCAACATAAGGAAGTTCAAAGCCACCCCGAGTCTGCTTCAAGGCCCAACGGCGAGCCAGTCTATCATTTGTGAACCAGCTGACGAATACGGCAGTGGGCGAGGGGAGCTCAAATCCTAAACACGGAAGACGGCCAAGTCCACGAGCACATGGGGTCTACCTTATCCAAAACAGTCCCTTTACTTAACACACAGCTAAGCACAAAAAAGCGCTCAATGAATCCTTGTTGAATATATTAAGTAAATGAGCTAAAACAGACTTCTGACGCACAAGGCTCTTCTGTGGTGAGCATTTCCGTACAAGATTCACTGACTAGTAACCTGCCCAAGTGTTTCCTGTGACCTGCCCATTGTTTTTCTAAATTTTGAGTTTCTTACCAACATAAAAAATTTTAATATACAAATGACATTTAAAAATAAATATAAAACTACAGAATACACATATAGAACTATAGCATAAAATCATAAAAATATTAAAATGACATTAAAAATAATACAATGATATTTAACACTCTGACTTTCACGTTACTTTGAAATAGTGGAGGACTGAGGAGTGGTGGGAGTGGGGACAACGCCAACGGGATGTCATCTGGCGCTTCTGGGGACGTTGCTCAGATGGGGGTTGCCCCTCCCACTTCCCCACGGTCCCTTCCTGGCCCCCTGCATGCATCCATTCACCCCTGTAGGTATTTGACCTTGTGACCTTGACCTAAACAAGCATATGAGGAAGAAACAATGGAAATTGGTTGCAAGCCCTGGCTGGCGTAGCTCAGTGGATTGAGCTTGGGCTGCAAACCAAAGCATCGCAGGTTTGATTCCCAGCCAGGGCACATGCCTGGGTTGCAGGCCACGGCCCCCAGCAACCACACATTGATGTTTCTCTCTCTTTCTCTTTCTCTCTCCCTTCCCTCTCTAAAAATAAATAAATAAAATCTTTAAAAAAAAAAAGAAATTGGTTGCAATGAGAAACCCTAAGGATCTCTACAAATCTTAATAATGTATAGTTGAAATCCTCTGACTGTTTTTCATCAGAGAATTTCACATGGAGAGCTGTGGGATGGGGAAAAATGTAACAACGATTTCTGCCTTTGTAAGTTAAACTAAAAATACTCCCACACCAGCCAACAGCCAAACCAGCGGCGTGGGGTGAGTTAACTTGGCCTCCACGTGTCGTCCGCTGGCCTGGGAGACACAGAGGGGACAGCCATGGATATACAAGGTCTAGGAAACGCTAGACGAACGCCTCGTCTGACAGCGAGATCAACAGGCCCCTTTAACAAGCAGAGCGGTTTCGTTCAGCGTCTGGCATCTGACAGTCAAATTATTCTTCCTTGGGTTAACCTCCTTAGGCACATAATGAAGTGAAAATGACTGCGAGCCTGGGGAGGAGAAGCCAGGCTCCCTGCGAAACTGGGAGTTATTTATGTGTGGGGAGAACCCTAGAAGGTGGCATGAGAGACAAATAACAGTGGTCGAAACGGATAAAATAGACTCCAAAAGTAGAAAACACGCTTAGAGAGACATCCCCTGACAGCTGATGGGGAGGTTTCCCTGAGTACCTTATTCACGGGGGAAAAAAAAAACAAGTGCCTTCAAGGATATAGATTTGGTTTGTGTTGGGACATGATACTTAGCAATTTATCTTTAAGCAATGTTCAGACTGAGCTCTGTCATTATGCCAAGAGCTGTTATTGTTTCTAGTCCACTGTTGATTGGCCCAGAATCACAATAGTAATTTGAGACAACGGGGAAAGATGCAAAGCTGAGGGCAGGGAGTGACTCAAGAAGGAGCCAAAGGCAGCTGGCTCAGCCTCTGCTGCGTGAGGCTAGGAAGCCGTTGTATTGCAATTAGCAATGGCTCCGGACTCCCCAAATGTTAGGAGGTGTCCTTGGCTACCTGGTCCCTTTCTGAAAAGCTTGAAAAAATAAATTTCAATATATGTATTTATCCATTCATTCGATTATTCAACAACAATATTCTTGAGCATCGGGTATCATAAGGATCAATGCTGAAGCCGTTACAGCCTAGGGAAATGGCTAAACATATAAATTCATGGTTAAAATATAATATGGTAAAGGATATGGTACAGGCATTTCTAAGGCTCCTGGAGTACATGGCAATGGGGGGGAGGGGGACTTGGTCAGGGAAAAACTCCTGGGAACAGTTAAAAAAGAGTGGCAAAATACTGTTCAGGCAGCCACCACGGTATTGATGGTTTGCTGGTTTTAGATAATCAATATCCACTCTGCATCGGGCACTGCACTTGGCTCCAGGCCAGGGTGTTAGGCTGTGATGCTGGAAGGTGTTAAAGCCTATGTATGATACCACTTAGCAAAGAAGTGGAGTGAGTGGGCAAGACATGAGGATGAAGGGCTAGGCAGGAGCAACATTGCCAAGGTCAAGTTGAGACTTTTACTAAGTCTGGGGCAGAAGAACAGCTATACACAGAGATGACAAGCCAGATCTGGGTTGCAGAAACATCTCTCTGGGTGCTGTATAGAGGCTGGACTGCAAAGGCAAACAGGGGAGGCACGGGACCAGTTAGGATGATGGTCTAGTAATCCAGGTCAGAGCAGATAAGGACCTGATTTCAAAAATTACTACAAAGCTACAGTGATAAAGATAGTATGGCTCTGACATAAGGACAGACATTTGGATCAATGGAACAGAATTGAAGGATAGAAATAAATCTTTACATTTATCGTCAGTAGACTTCAAGTGAAGATGTTAAAACAATTCAATAAGAACAGTTGGGAAACAAAAGTTGAAAAGACTTGCTGGGGTGACTGGATGTTCGTACACAAAAGAATGCAGTTGAACTCCTCTGTCACATCAAACATCATAACGGACTCACAATGAGTCACAGAGCTGAACGTAAAAGCTAAAGCATGAACCAAAGCATCGCAGGTTCGATTCCCAGTCAGGGCACATGCCCGGGTTGCAGGCCACGGCCCCCAGCAACCACACATTGATGTTTCTCTCTCTCTCTCTCTTTCTCCCTCCCTTCCCTCTCTAAAAATAAATAAATAAATAATCTTAAAAAAAAAAAGCTAAAGCAATTTAGAAGACAACATCGACTTTGGATTCAGCAAAGATTTCTTAGCTATGATACCAAAGCAAGTTTATAAGAGAAGAAAATCGATAATTCGCACCTCATGAATATTAAAACTTGTCGTGCTTCCAAACACATTATTTAGAAAGTGAAGACAAGCTAGAGATATGGAGAAAGCATTTTAAAATCATATGTCCAGTAAAAGACTTGTATCTATAATATATAACTCTTACAACTCAACAATAAAAAGACAAATAACACAGTTTGAAAATGTGCAAAAGATTAAGGACACATTTCCCCAAAGAGGATATGCGGCCAGTAAGCTCACGAAGAAGTGTTCAACACCCTTAGTCACTACAGAAATACAAATCAAAACCACAATGAGATGTCACTTTGCACCCGCTGGAATGACTATAATCAAAACGACAATCACAACTGTTGGAGAAAACGTGGGGAAATTGGAACCCTCTGACATTGCTCGTGGAAACGTAAAATGGTGCAGACACTTTGGAAAACAGTAAGACAGCTTCTCAAAATGTTACACATAAAATCACCATACGACCCAGCAATCCTACCCTTGGGTATCTATTCAAAAAATAAATAAAAACATTCTTTGACACAAGGACTTATACACATGTTCAGAGCAGCATTATTTATAATAGCCAAAAGCGAGAATGACCCAAAGGCCCCTAGCTGGGGAATGAATAAACAAGCGGTGGTCCCCCCATACGATGGAGTGGTTGGTGTAGGAAAGGGATGGAGGGAGATACACGCCGTAGGGCAGATGAACCTCAAAAATACTACGCCACGTGAAAGAAGCCAGATGCAAAAGACTACGTGTGACTCCATTTATAGAAAATATCCCCCCGCAAAACACAAATCTGTAGAGACAGAAAGCAGCTTAGCAGTCGCCTAGGGCTAGAGGCAGCACCAGGAACAGACCACTGGCACCAGAGGTCCTGTTTGGGGTGATGGAAATGTTCTAACACTGAACTGCACTGCTGGTGATACAACTCCCTAGATATACTTTAAACATCATTGAACTGTTTGCTTCAGATGGGTGCATTTATGATATGCATAAAATAATCAGTAAAGCCATTAAAAACCAAATCAAGAAACAAAGGGACATGATGGGAGCCACTAATAAGGACAGAGCATCAGCAGAACTTGGGGACCAAAAAGGTGTGAGTGGGTGGCGAGAAGAGTTCTAAGGTTAAAAGGAAGGACAATCGTGGTGGCTAAAGTTGACTGAACAACGGTCCCAGACGTTGATGTATGTCTAGTATGAATCATTGTGAGGTTTACCTAGATACCGTACTAGGTTGAGGCTATCATCCATGTTTTATTTTTATTTTTATTTTTTTAAAGATGTTATGTATTTATTTTTAGAGAGGGAAGGGAGGGAGAGAGAGAGAGAGAGAGAGAAACATCAATGTGCAGTTGCTGGGGGTTATAGCTTGCAACCCAGGCATGTACCCTGGCTGGGAATCGAACCTGCGACACTTTGGTTCACAGCCCGTGCTCAATCCACTGAGCTACGCCAGCCAGGGCTCATCCATGTTTTATACACGAGAAACTCTGCTGAGGCACAGAGAGGTTAGGAAATTTTCTGAAGTTCACACAGTCAGTAAGTGGTGACCAGGCACAGCCATCTGTGGAGGTAGTAGGACAACCACAGAGGTCAGTTCCACAGGCCTCCCTCGGAGTTTATTATAACGCTCGACCAGCCTGTGCTTCCTGGCACCCACCCAAGCCCATCCTGATCTGCCCGTGGGAGGGCCTCTTCTTCCCAGAAGAGACCAGGCTGGAGACAGTGGATCCAAACTTGGCCATGGCCTTCTGTAAGACTGTCCATTGATGGACAGATTGATTATGTCTGCCTGAGACCATCAGGATTGCTAAAGGGTAGGTCAGGGACAATAGCCAGAGAGAAACGAGGGCTCGCTCTCTAGCAAGAAGATTTAAGGTAATTAACAGCTTCCTCCTGACGAGCAGGAGGAAACAGTCACAGAAGAGTCACCAGGTGGAAACCGGCTACCTCTGGGCAGAAACAGAAAGCCGTCTCTTCTATCTGTTTCCTGCTAAGAAGTTTGTCCTGAGAAACTAGTTTTTCTTTGATCCCTTTTCAAACCTGAGGACTATTTTCTTTGGAAGGTGACATTGGAAATAATAAGTACATGCTTGCTGTGTTTCCTCAGTGAAAAAATGTTACCTGTGTGAGAGATAAGCAAGTGCATGTTGCATCCCCCCTCACCTCAGGTTCTTGAGAGAAAGCCCAGTGTAACCGGACTCGGCCGCCCTGACCAGGCCCCCCTGTCCTGGGCAGAGAGGACTGGGTGTGAGCCCACGGTGAGGACGCTGTCCTGGGTGGGATCGGTGTCCAGAAGAGACCAGCTCACTTCCCCCGATGCCTCCTTCACACTGTGGACCCTTTTACTGCTGCACTACCAGTCTACGTGAGCCCCAGCTCCTCTCTGGGCGGAAAACGAGAAGACCGGAGTAGCTGCTTAAAAGTTCCCCTCTTCTGCTTTGGTCTGTGAAATAGCCCCGCCTATCCCCTGGAGAGTCGACCAGGTGCTGTGGGCCAGGCATCATAAGAATACAAAGCATGACTCCTCCCAGTAGGGTTGGACAAGTGTTGCCTTCCTGTGGCTGCTGTACCATGTGACCACCAACTGGGTGGCTTAAAACAAAAGCAAGTTATTTGCAGCTGTAGAGGCCAGAAGTCCAAAAATCATGATGTCGGCAGGGTTGGTTCCCTCTGGGGGCTCCGAGGGAGAAACTGTTCCGAGCCTCTCTTCTAGGTTCTGGGGGCTTTTGTCAATCCTTGGTGTACCTTGGCTTGTAGATGTGGCTCTCTGCTTTCTGCCTCCGTCTTTACAAGGTTCCCGTGGTATTGCAGTCTGTGTCTCAAACCTCCCTCCTCTTTCTCTTGTAGGAACACCTGCCATTGATTTAAGACTCACACTAAACGCAGGGGGATCTCATCTCGACATCTTTAACGATGTCTGCAAAGTCCCTATTTCCAAATAAGGTCATATGCACAGGTAGCAGGGTTAGGACAGAATCAACCTGCCACCGACTAGCTAACACTTAGTGAGATTTAATGTGTACCTGATGTGTTCCTCCGTGCTTCAAGTGCATTGTCACATTCCATCCCTGCACAACCCTATGGGATAAAACCTTAGATTGTATGCTCTCTATAAATGAGGACACCAAGAGGTTGACTAACTGGCCCAAGTTACTCACTTATTAAGCCGGGAATGCGGAATACCTTGAAATGACACACCCAGACAAGGATTACACGCTGCCTCACATCCAGGCAAAACCACAAAGTGTCAGCTTCGTGTAGAATATAGGTACTATTAAATTTCTTTCATTCATTCATCCATTCATTTGCAAACAACACAGTAGGCACTCGATACATATTCATTGAGTGACTAAATGCCCGCAGTGCCACAGACTCTGTGTGGGATGCCAGGGCACAGGTGTCCACGAGGTTGTCTTAGGCCCTGGTCAAAATCGGAAGTGGCCGTTCTCTAAACTGGGCCTAATTTGGGGTTGGATTACAACTAGCAATAAGGCAGAACATCAAGACTCCAAGAATCAGAGATATGAGACCAGAGGGGGGGTAATTCTCCTGTCCTCTCCTATCCATTTTTCTCCTACTAATAAAACAATATGAAAAACAAAAACATAATGTGGGAACAAAAACACTCCCACGTGAGTGTCGGCCCTTTGTGAAGTTTTTCACTCATATTTGGAGGACGTCCTCAACTTTCTTTGTGTGTGTGTGGGTGGGGAGGGCGTGGGGAGGGCTTAGGGAGGGGACGGGCAATCATTAAGTGTCAATCCACAAGCAGGAGTCTGCTGCAAGGAGCATGGGTGCATGCAAATGACTGTATCAGACCTTTGTCTTGTATAAGCTCTTCTGGGCTGAGTGGCAGGTCTGATATCCAATCACAACTCTCTTAGTTCACTGAAGGAGAGTTAATGCTTTGGTCCCTCTGTGTCCTTAGTAGTAACATGTGAAGGGTAGCAGGCTGGGCCACCCCAAAGTGTGCCACACAGAAAGATTATTTGGAGCTAAAGGCAATGAGAGAGAAGCTGACACAGAAAAAAAGCTCTCTGCTCCTCCTCCATTTGCCTGAAAGTATAAATTCGATATTTCTTAATTATTCACACTATTCCAAGTAACAGATGACTAGGTTCCTGTGGGAAGAAAGAAAGCTAAAGATAAGACCAAACCATAGTTAAAAAATTTACTTTTACCCTGGCTGGCGTAGCTCAGTGGATTGAGCGCGGGCTGCGAACCAAAGTGTCGCAGGTTCGATTCCCAGTCAGGGTACATGCCCGGGTTGCAGGCCATGACCCCCAGCAACCGCACATTGATGTTTTTCTCTTTCTCTCTTTCTCCTTCCCTTCCCTCTCTAAAAAAAATAAATAAGCAAATAAAATCTTTTAAAAAAATTTACTTTCTTCACTTTTTGCCAAAGCCGAGGACAAATAACAGTGATGGTGAGGGTGAGGAAGACGACTAGGTTCATGTCTAGCTCCTCCTACCGGGGCTGGAAGAGACAGGAGGACAGGAGATGGCTCAGCAGGGGAAACAATGGCGGCGCCGATAACGCTGTAAGCCAGAACAAGCAGGCCTGGTTAACGGGGTGTTAGCTGGAGAACACGGGATTGTCATCCCGAATACAAAACACCCCCCCCTTTGGCCCTGTGCGCTCGAGCTGCCCCCTGGAGAGGCCCTGGGTCATGCAAATAGCTGCCTATTGAGTCATTATTCTCTGACTTGCTTACACTGGCAGGGAAGTTTTCCCAAAGGAAGAAAATGATCCCAAGCTACGATTAAAACGCATACTTTAAGAATCTTCATAATCATATCAAAAAGCCTCCTGTAGCTTTCAATGCACGGGCACCTAGCTACCCCACAGCCCTGCACATGAACAATGAATCCTTGTGATCACTTTACATTGTCACTACATGTTTCTGTTACATGCACATCTCTTACTGGACGAACAAACACCCCACCCCCTTGGATGCAGTGATTGTGTTGCTTGGCATGTGGCCCAAATGATCACATGGGTGATTCCTCTGTGCCTCTGGTCCCTTTAAGTGTTCCTGACAGTGGGAACGAGGGCTGAGGCACAAAGCACCTAAAACACATCAGATTTCCCCCGAAATCTGTCTGCCACAATGAACTCAAAGATCAAGTTTCTTTGCTGCAGGCAGGAATTTTAGAAATTCATTGTAATAACAGTGCTTATCTCCTGTAATCAGAAGCGCTATCTTTCAACAGCACACAATGGGAAAACAAGTTTATTCACACATAATAAATGCAGTTTAGACACTGGGGAGGGTGAATGGAAGATACCCACGTACATTTAAAAATGCAAATAAATAAGACGCATGCCCCCCCCCCCAGAAAAGAAACTGATAAAGGTGAGTTTGGGGGGAGGTGCCGAGAGTGGTACACGTCAATTCACCGCCAGAGATTTATTTATTCAGCTGCTTCTGGGAGCTGGGCATTGCACCCGCTACCACGGAAACAGAGAGAAGTGGGACACGGATCCTGTCCTCAAGGGACTGCCGTTCTAGAAGGGAAAACATGCTCACATGTGATTATATACACGTACCATGAATGTGTGTGTGTATATGCTTCCGTCCACTGAATAAACAGAGGCTAACGCCGTCAAAGGGGGAAATCAAATAGTTTCAAAAAATTCTGAGATAAGATGGAGCCTAAGAGTTTTGACTGGCTTTACACCAAATGCTATTCTGATGAATTTTCCTCTCGCCACTATCTCTAGACATGAGGCGCATGGGTAAAAAATGAGATCTGTACATTCCAGGCAGCCGGTCTCTTGTACGTGTAGTCATTGACCTAACGGCGGCTCGCTCATTAATCAAATGTATTCTGCAGACCGTCGTCCCTCCAGGGGACAAAATCAGAGGGTGGGGGGGAGGGGAGCAAGCTCCACTTATAATTTGGGAATCGCTGAATTCTTTCTCTCCGTCTTAGCGATTCACGACAAACCTTCACATAGGAAACACCATGAGGCACGGCACCCAAGAACCTAGCTGAATTTGTGAAAACCAGTCTCTGCCGAACGCACTTGCTCGTGGAAGGGGTTTGCGCGTGCCCCACCTATTGGCGTCCCGAGGAATTAGTGCTCCCCGGAATATTCCCCCGGAAATGCTGCCGTCATCGAAAACAAACAGGCTTCCGTTGCTCTTTAAAGAATGATCGGCCAACCACTTGTCCTGTCGACCCCAGTGACACTTCACAGAGACGCAGCGGCCAAGCCCTGCTGTGCACACGTGCAGAACCCTGTGTGTACGTGGGGGAGCAACTGAGCAAGCCGAAACGCAAGATAAGGAGGTGTGCATGAAGGAAGAACCGATACTATGAGAGCTTATGACAAGAAAGGAAGGAAGGAAGGAAGGAAGGAAGGAAGGAAGGAAGGAAGGAAGGAAGGAAGGAAGAAAGAAGAAAGAGAGAAAGAGAGAGAAAGAGAGAAAGAAAGAAAGAAAGAAAGAAAGAAAGAAAGAAAGAAAGAAAGAAAGAAAGAAAGAAAGAAAGAAAAAGAAAGAAAGAAAGAAAGAAAGAATGTGTGCATCAACTCTTACACAATCACTTTGTTAGCTTCACGCTGCCGGTCACCCCCCTTCAGAGAGGAGGGAGATAACACAGCGGAACACCAGGGTCAGCCAAGGGGGGTCCTGCTCCTTGGCTGTAAAGCAAGTGCCCACAGAGAGCCGGGGATGGGGGAGGGGACTCATTAGTTCCAACAGGATGTATTCGTAAGCTCAATGGAGTCAGTAAAAATAATTTTATTTCCAGTGTGTTGGTTCCACCGTGGGGGGGTATCTCTTTAGCTCTTCGTCTTTGAGAAGGCCTCGGGAGCATCAAAAAATCACTTCGAGTTAGACCTCATTTTCAAAGGGTACGAGGTGTCAGTTACGTGAGTCCTAGAGACCCTCTGTACAGCACAGAGCCATGATAGACAATACTCTGTTGTATGCTCAAAACTTGGCCAAGAAAGTAGAAAGTTTTTTCTGTTTTATGTGTTATCAAACAGAAAAAAGTAAGCAATGAAAACGAAAGAAGGCAGGATAAAACATCTGGAGGTGATGGATGTGTCTATGGCATAGACCGTTGTGGTTTCATGGATAAATACTGATCATAAACTCACTGAGTTGTATACATTAATTATGCACAGTTACTTGTATGTCAACCACATCTTCACAGCAGTTAAAAATAGATTGATGCCAAAAAATAAAGTACGATATATACCTCGTTCTCCATCACCTACCCCACCGGTCTCTTTGAGGGCCTTACAGTGCCCTGAAATCACGCCCTTTCTGCTCCTGGCCCATGGAGGATTCAGCTACACTTTGTCTGTTGAGATTATCATATTTATTTATATTTATAGTTGCTCATGGTACTAAGAGTCACATTTACTATAGCTGTTACGTGAGGCAATACAGGTAATGCATTTGTATCACCATCTACCCAGGGTAAACATCCCCGAAATGTTGGCTGTTACTATAATTTGCCAGTAATTTGAAATTCAATTCCTCCCTCTCTCCACACAACACTACTACTGGGTATATATTCTTTTTCTCCCCACTTCATAGTTGAGAAAAACTAAAGTTTAGCGACACTCAACAACCCGAAGCAGAAATCAACCAGGTACAGATCCTGGGGATTATTCTAAGCAAAATCAAAAGCCAATTTAAATACCTATCTCTTTGTCATTTATTAAACTCCACAGATTATAACACCCCCTTCACAGAGGAGGAAAATAAAGCACAGGGGGGTTCAACAGCTCCCTCAAGGTCACAGAGATGGTCAGGCTCCTGTGTTAACTTGGCTGGGCTTTGCCCCAGTAATTCAACCAGACACCAAGGTGCGTGACCCTGAGAATGTATTCTATAGGTGGGGGTCAAGCCCACACTCAGTGAAGAGAAGATTATTCCAGACGGTCTGAGTGGGCCTGATTCTGTTGGCTGGAAGGCCTGTAGAATAGGGCCGACACCTCCTTGAAGGAGAAGAAATTCCTCCTGTGGACGGCACCCTGAGGGTTCCAGCCTGCCAGTGCAGTGGGCCTGCCCTGTCCTTTCTGGATTTGCTTACCCGGCTCCCACAGTCATGTCAGACAATTCCTTGCAATAATTTGCTTAATACACTCATATATCTCCTACTGGTTCTGTTTCTTTGGTTGAACACTGACTGACACTCCTGGATTCAAACCCAAGTTCTCTGTATCCAGAAACAGAGTTTAGCTCTCAACCACCGGCATCACGCTAACCACCAAACTCAAGTCTTTTTTTTTAAAGATTTATTTATTTATATTTAGAGAGGGAAGGAAGGGAGAAAGAGAGAGAGAGAGAGAAACATCAATGGTGCGGTTGCTGGGGGTCATGGCCTGCAACCCAGGCATGTGCCCTGGCTGGGAATCGAACCTGCGACACTTTGGTTCGCAGCCCGCACTCAATCCACTGAGCTACGCCAGCCAGGGCCAAACTCAACTCTTTAAGCTCAATAGGTCTTGGCTTTGTCAGATCCACACTGTCTTAATTACAAGGCTTTACCCATACACACCATTCATGAACAATGCCAATGTTCTTTTATTTACATAACAATGCTTTTCTTCTAATTATAAGACAATGATAGGAATGTTAATAATAATTAAAATTTAGTAAGAAAGGATCACTGTCTAACAAAGGACCAAGATCTTTGCCTTCATTATCTTATTTAATGGGTCTAAATTACAAAGGGGTAGGAATCTTCTCCATACAAGAGAGAATCTCCTGGGCATGGAGCAACCTAGAGATCACCATGAGCTGATCCAGGAAACAGAAAACTATCCATCTGTCAAGGTCTATACAAGCCCAAGTTCGAGTCACTTAACAGGGACCTTAGGAAGAAATTTCAGCATTGGACTGTTGCTAAAAATGACAAACACAAAGCTCCCTTATTCCAAAACTCTGTCATCTGGCAATTTACAGACTTAGTCTGCATCCCATCATTTTGTAACTGCTGATAAGACTGTCCTCAAAGGACTGAGTATGGGCATGCGTGGGCTTTTTTTTGGCAAAATTAGAAATAAATCAGTGAAACTTATCTTTTCTCTGTGGCCTCCCCCGAGGGTGACTACAAAGATCAGGCACTCAAAAAATGCAAGTTCAATTAGAGTGAATTTTTAATTGTTCACATGGATAGCTAGAGTAAATGGGCAGGCAGAGTGGATGGACTGATAATCCAAAACCGCAGATAAGGGCTAAGAACATTTTTACCCTTGGCCTTGAGATTCTGTACTCCATTTGCTCCATGATCAAAAGGTGACTTATGGCTAAAAAAGTATCCCTTGCATTAATAAAACTCTGGCACCCCTGTTTTTAAACCTCTAGATTAAATGTATTAGAATTCTTAATGAAAAGCTCTTAATTTTTAAATAAGGATTAGCATCAATATTTTTAAAAAATCCTGTAGACTCTCTAAAGTTCAGACCATCCAACCGAATGGAAATCTGAAGCAGAAAAGGGCAAAATGACTCACACAAATTGTTCCACAGGACACGGGTTAGCAAAGCTGCATTGTGAGCTGATTACTCCGTCAGAGATGAAAAGCACCTGGCATCACACAGGCAGCTCCCACCAAACCTCCCCACGGTGGAAGGCTCCTTGTCTGACCTTGACCCTGACGCACTGAATTTGCTCTATTCACAGGGTAGGGCTGCAAGCAGGTTGGTTTGCCTGTGGTCTGAGCCCAAAGGCTGGGGCGTGAAAGGAGGGCGACCTTGGGAGGTGGCTTCAAAGAGTTTTAGGGGAGAGAGAGAAAGTATGAGTCAAGCACATTCATCACTAATGCTGTGAACTGTGGCTCAAGAAAGTGAGGAAAAGCCCAACTTCATTTCTCTTTTGTTTAAATAAAACATAAAACTCATTCAAGACAGAGTGACTTAAAGGTAGACCTCAGTTTCCTTATCGCAGCAATGGCTGCCACTTGTTGAAAGCTTCCTTCCCATGGATTGGTCACTCTTCTAAAAGCACTTCTGCATTTGAACCAGCTGAATCCTCCTTTACAAACTAGATGCCACAAGAGACCCATTTTACAGATGACAAAAGTAAGGCACAGAAAATTAACTGCCCAAGGCAAAGGTCATGTAGTGGGGTCAAGTAAGATTCCAACCCACACACTTCACCACCATGTTATACACTCTCAGCTAGAAAATCTGAGAGCTGAATTACATGTTCTCTCAGGATCCTTTGGATCTTTGTATTTTGATTCTATAACACAGCAAATATACACATGAAATTTTAAAAATTTTTTAAAGGGCTCGCCTCAGAAGGAATGTCCACTTGAAGGAATAGTCATCCTGAGAAACCCAGATGAAACGCCCCCCTCTGTGCCCTGGGCGTATCCGCTGGTGCACTCGCACATCAGGGTGTTGTCCTGAGCTCGTCTGGTCTATCTGCTTGGATGCTAACGCTTCCGGTTCAAGACCATGACTTACTCATCTTTGTGTGACCGCAGGAGCTAGAACGTGACAGGTGCTCAAAAATATTACATTTATTTAATAGCATATAAACTGCATGGGTATTAAGACACGTCCTAATTATGGAAAAATTTGGGGAAAGTAACAGTTGAGAGTAAAGAATTAAGATGTCCTGGCTCCCTGCCTCTGCCCCCATAAAATCAGCTCATCTTAGACTCTCACACTGTATTCCTTCGGCCCCGACCTCAGGACCTTGAATTTTCTGGTCTTTGCCTGAAAGGCCTTCATTGGTTCCTCACATCTCATTTTAGATTTCTGCTGAAGTGTCAGTGAGTCCGAGTTCTTCACATATAAGGCTTCCCCCCTCGTGTGCCCACCTTTGAGTCTGCCCAAAGGCAAGTGATTATAGCCGAAGAGCAGACTCCCTTACTAGAGCGTAGAGCGGGCTCTGGATGAACAGCCTTTGCTGCCTTCCTCCTGTGGTTGATGTTGCTGTGTGTGTGTGTGTGTGTGTGTGTAAAAATACAAATTAATAATAATACAAGTATAAACTCTGTTGCGCATACTCACAACTGTAAACTTACATTTGCCCACCCCTTATATAATTTTTACATGTGTGTATATATACGAGGGGGAGACCCTCTAAAAAATGTAATTATCTTCTGGAGGGCGGACCCCTTGCAGTACAGGGTTCCCCCACTAGGTGAGTGTTCTAGGCACCCCTCTATATCAGTTGACCAGCTGGAGTTGTTGTGAGAGGCTGAGTTTGGCTTCACTCTTTCAACATGTTTGCCTGTTTCTTGATGGGTGATCCACAAGCGCACCTGCCCACACTGTGCTGAGTGTTTAGCGGTTTTTGACCAAAAATGGCATGAACCCCTATGCCCCGCCTTCCCTGTTCACCTGATCTCACCTTCAGTGCCTTTTTTTGTTTCCCTGGATGAAAACAGTCCTCAAAGGGAAATGTCTTACTGATGCAGAAGAGGAAAAAAACAACAGAAGCACTAGAAGGCATCAAAATTGATGAGTTCAACAACTGTTTTGAGCAGTGGACAAAACATCTCAGTGGGTGTATTGTACCAAATGGAGAGTACTTTGAAGGGGACTGAAGTTTAAACATGTAAGAAGAAACACATACGTTTTTATAAATAAATTCCAGTGTTTTTGTCCCCCATAGATTCCATTTTAGATAACCTATGAATTATTATTTAATAGTTTTCTTTAAATATATGCTTTAGAAAACTTGTTAAAATTAATTTTCACACGTCTATCTTAAACAGAAAAATAATTTTCTAATATGCTCCAAAATAAACATACTAAATTAACCACCTAAAAACAGTTTACGTTCGATCAGTGTTGAGTGTATGCATCTTGGGTGGGCAAACACTGAGTTTGGCAGGAAAAAACCCTGTGTTCGAGCTCAGCCCCACGCCTCACCTGCTGCGTGGCCTGGAACAAGTGTCCCAACTGACTCAGCGCCTCCCGTAACGCACGCCGCTCATAGTCCACACCGCAGGGCGTGGTCAAGATGAAATGCAGTGGTACTCACGAATGCACCTGGTAGGGGCAGGTGCTCATGAAGACATTTCTGTTTCAACAAAAGCAAAATAACAGAAGGCAGAGAGGACAAGACAGAACAGCCGCCGCAGAATGGAGATCCTTGCGTTCGTTCACATCTACATGGGTACCCGGAGTCCACCGTGGCCGCTGCACAACCCCCAGGGGTGGTCCGTTCACATGAAACAAAGCGCTGACAACGAGACACTATCTAAACCACCTTAGGGGAATCACAGGAACATATTTACAAGGGAGGCTTTAAGGGGAGGGAGGGAGGGCCAGCCTCTGTAAAATGACATTTACAACCACTCATTACCCATAATGTGTGCTCAACAGTGTCTCTGAATGTTGGTTAGAATTAAGGCAAAGAGAGAGGAGAAAATATTCAGCAGATGACAAAAACAGTCCAAAACCCATCTTTGCACATTTTCTACAAAACACTGCATCTCTTTTCAGAGGCTTTGAATAGGCTCTCACCATTCAGAAATCCGGAACACGGAAATGACATATGTACATTAGAGGTGTGTGTGTGTCTAATTACCTTTTAACAATGTTTACAGTAATGTGGGTCAGGTGGCTTCAGAAAAATGGCATAATTAAGGTGGTTTGATGGCAAGTTATTTTGTAAGTAACTGCACAGACCACTTAATCACAAATCAACTGAAGTCCCCTGAAACGGTGGGCGAGGTGCTGAGCTTCCTCTTGCGGTAGCTTTGACTCGGGACCAGTGCGACAGATGGTCCAAGGGGCAGTTTCCTGACTCACTGACCCAAAGAGGATGCCGAGGGCCAGCTCTCCAGAGGTGGGAGGAAAGGATAGTGTTACCAGGTGGTTCCCAGGGGAGGATCAGGGGGCATTCTAGTCTGCAGAAAACAACAAACCACGGCAGCAACTTCCACACCGGAAGGCTGGTGTACCAGGGTCGATATTATAAAGCAAGGCCAGCAGTTGCCTCTGTCCATGTTCAAGCGGCTGCGTTTTCCACACCCTTGAACTGGAAGACCGTGGGGTGGGAAAAGCAGTGAAGGGTGGCGGGTCTCAGAACTTCTTGCTTCAAGGCGATCCTCACCTGAATTTTCTCCTCCCCTATCCTGAATGAGTTTTCAAGCACCAGAGACAACATTTTGCTTTTAAAGAGAGATGCCTTCAAACCACTTTTGAAACATCTGTTTTGCTCCATTGATACCCATTATTCCCACTCTGGCTGGTGTGGCTCAGCGGGTTGGGCGTCACCCCACAACTGAGAGATGGCCGGTTTGATTCCTGGTCAAGGCACCTGCCTGGGCTGCGGGCCAGGTGTTTTTTGTCTCACACATCAGTGTTTCTCTCCCTCTTTCTCCCTCCCTTCCCCTCTCTCTAAAAACAAACAAATAAATAAATCTTTAAAAAAATACCCATTATTTCCTTACATCTCCCTCAAGCTAACTTGGATCGAGCAGCCCACTCCTCCTGTCCTAACATTAAGCATCCTAATTTCCCAAGTTTGGTTAAGTCTTCATTTTTCATCTCTTTGTTTTGCTTTTGCTTGCTACAGGGGTGGCAGACCCTATGTAGTTAGGTGGAGGGACACACAGTAAGAGAACACAAATGTGGAAAACGAACCCTGGTTGTTCCTTAGCCCCAGTTTTACATACAAATGAATGGAAGCTCAGGAAGGCTTACTTTCTAAACATTCTCGAGGCCATAGGTCGAGCCGCTGACAGATTGTCCTTATTTGACTGCATCCTGCTGGCGAGCCGAGGGAAGATTTCCCCTGGAGGAGCACAGTGCTCTGTGGGCTTCCGAACAGTGTGTTTGTTGCTTAATTTTGTGCTTAAGAATGAGAGGGCTTAATTAAAGGAGTAAGGAAATGGACTGCGGGTGGGGAGAGGAAAAAGAAGCATGGCGTAGTATGGGGGAAAGAAGGATAAAAAGTAAAATGTGTCTGAACAGAAAAGCAAGGGAAACCGTGGGGGCTGAGGCAGCAAATCCTTCGTGTGAGAAGACCTGTCGGAAGTGCAGCCTTCCCTTCTTTAAGGAGGCTTAAAGGAGCCGGCTCACCCAGAAGCTGTGCATTTTAGTAGATGAGAGGGCAGAGAGAAAGAACTAAACAGTACAGCGTAAATATCAAGTATCAGGGAAAGCAGTATTATTGATTTGAAATATATCTATATAGTCAAAAACTAGCAAGCGAAGAAGGGAAAGGCTATAATTTTGTTTTGCTTATGTGAACATCTTAATGACAGTCAATTTATATATATATATGTTAATAGTCTGTATATATAATATTGACTATACATTTATAGCCAATAATGGGTTTACCATTTAATCATCATTATGAAATAGCACAAGAATGAATGCCATGTGTTTATCTGTAACACTGATGAAATTTACAGCTGACGCAACATGGAAATATCTCAGCACATCAGTCTTTTTGGATCACCACTGGGATAGCCTCCTTTGCAAGGTAGGGGCCGCACCACGTGCATCCCTGTAGTCCTCAACAGGTACAGCTTTGCGCAAGATGTGAGCACGATAAATACTTGCTAAATGTGGAGTGAGAGGAAGCAATGCTCTCACTAGCAAATCACGGAGCAGAGGGGAGCTCTAAAATGGGTAGTCCCCCGAAGCTCTCTTTGCCCCAGCAGCTTGTATGCAAATAAAGTGCTAAACCCTGTCAAGAAATTAAAGTCACATTTAAAAATCAAATGAGGTCTCTTTTTACTGGAAGGACTTGGGTCTGGACCTACAGTCTGCTAATACACGAAAGATGGCCCATGTTATTATTAGCCAGATCCTGAAAATATGGGTGACAAGCGCCCAAATTACACAGAAAAAGGGAACGTCTTTGCCTCACCGAAAATTCAAGCACTTCCCTTTTCTTATTGCATTTCAGGTTATTTCAAATTTCAAAGCAAACCTCATCTTTCATGTTCAAAACACAAACCCTCTAGCCCTTTCTGCTCATGCTGTGAATTATGCTTCTCATATTAAAAGAGGCTTTATATAAGTTCAGCTTTTATTTATCCTATTATTTATCATAAGGCTCCACTGTTTAAGGGTAACTGATACTCGCTTACAGAGCATCGACCCAGGTAACAGAACTGGGTTACATGAAAGTCAGTCCAAAATTCAAGTTTAAAACTTGCCATTTTCTCTTGGAATGGCAGCTGAGAGAAAAAAAAAAAAAACACAGAACACACCAGCTCAGCCAGGGAGCAGGCGGGGGAAGAGGGGAATTAGCAAATCTCTGAAAAATAAAGCTGCATAATCTGCTATATTTCAGGCTGCCTTTATCCTCCAAATCCCCCGTCTTTGTTTAAGCTACAAGCGGACTCCACAAAAATCAGCCCACTGGCCTCCCCTCTTATACACCTCCCTGCACCAAAGCAAATGAAGTCTGGGATGAAAAGCTGATTTAATAATAATAATAATGATAATGATAAAAATAATAAAACAAACCTACCACCACCTGACACATGAGCAAACTGGTGTATGTAAAAAGTGGGCACATCATTTCTAACTCTTCCCTTCCACCCCTGGGCGCAGATTGTTCTGTGGCACACAGAACTCTGGCACTGAGCTCACCTCGCCCCCTTGCATTTGTTTTGAAAGGGGATTTTCTAGACTCCCCAGTACACTAAGTGTTTCACCATTAGCATCCATCTCTAGCACCTTGGGAGGGAAGTACACAGTTACACAGAGTTGCTGCTTCATATCACCAAGACCCCCTCCTGAGGTCTGTTCTCGCGATCATGTCAGTTCTCGCGATCCGTCGTTCCTGGAGGAACCGGCGCGTTCTTCTCCGGTTGAGGAGTGTGCGCTGCACCACCCAGGTTCTCCAGGACTTGTGCTTCGTTTCCTGTTCATTTCTGTTGTTGACAGAGCCTTCTGGATTCCGACCAGCAGCGCCAGAAAGAAACATATCCTCCTTGGCCTTTTTGTCCTGGCTTCTCTCCTGATGACCGGCATCCAAGGAGGATACCGAGAGGCCCGGAGTCCGTCTCTCCCGTGGCTCTGCTGGACCGCCCCCCACCCCGGCCTGTTCTGAGTGCCCCCTTCACACAGCCCCACGGTGCCAGAAACCTCTGCTTCATGGTGCCACCGCCGTTTCGAGTGTCACTACTGCCCGTCTCATCTGTGACGCCGTGAGTCCTGCGGGGAGAAGGGCTGTCACGCATCCTCGAGCACCCCGTGCCGAGTCCAGTGAGCCACGCAGGATGCAGAGTCAGGAACGGCACCGCTTGGCGCAGAGCAGACTTGTCGTACTAACAGTATTAGCTCGCACTTCCAGAGCATGCGCTACAAACCAGGCACTGCACACGCACTAGCTCATCGATGGCTCCCCCAAACCTGGGTCTCATCACCTCATTCTTTAGATGAGAAATGGAGGCTTAGAGAGGCGACGTCCTTCGCCCAGACATGAAAGCACGGGCTAAAATCACATTTAATTGCACGTTGACCGACTTCAGAGCACAAAGCCTGGCCCGACAGATATCCATCTTCTGTCATAGCTGCTTCACACGCTGGGCAGAGAAATCTTCAAGATAAAACGGTCCTGCCTCATTCGTCGTGGTCATGCTGGAGACCGGGTACTAAGCTCCTTGTTCTGCGACTGCACACAACCACCCCATTCTATGAAGTGTTGTCATTGTTACTATCCCCACTGACTGTCAGGAGCACCGTGACCTACAGTTCAGGTGACACTGCTGAGGCCTTATGGGATGTGAGGAGCAAAGTTCAGTTAAACTCAGGTTTGTTGGACAAAGCCTCCCCAGTGCCCTCGTGGAAGAGTCGGAATTGGAGAGACGGACGGAAAGCAGGGACAAAACAAAGAAATTGCTCTTGGTCACCAAAATGAACGAGACAGAGGTAGGGAAAGGAGATGCATAAGAGAAGGAAGAGGGCGTCCAAGAAAACGGTGTGCTGAGCCCTCCGTGGGGCTGAAGCAGACATTTGTTGAACTACAGTGAATGAAATGGGCATGGAGTGGCAGGGAATGGGTTGGAATAGAATGGGTTGGAATAGAATGAAATGGACTGGATTGGGATGGAATTCAGTGGTCAACCTGCCACTTGCCTATTCCAGTTTCTGGCATATGGATTTACTCATTGCTACGGACTGAACCGTGCTCCCCCAAAATGCACAGGCTGAAATCCTAACCAGGGCTCTCTCATTATCGATGAATGATACTTGGAGATATGAAGAGGGCTCACGTGTGCGTCAGGTGAGCCCACAGCAAGATGGCAGCCACCTATAAGCCAGGAAGACAGTTCTCACCGGGAACCAAGTTGTCCAGAACCTTGGTCTTAGACCTCCCAGGCTCCAGAACTGTGAGAAGACCAATTTCTGTTGTTCAAGGCACTCAGTCTGGGGTGTTTTGTTATAGCAGCCCGAGCTGACCAATATACTCATACTCTCCTAAAGGTCTTCAGGGGGTCTCCCCAGCCTGCTTCAATATCTAAGTCCTTGGTCCAGCTTAAGCTGTCTTCAGCTGGTAACATATTTTGAGAATATTTTGGGGGGCCATCTGAGTCTGCCTGCTTCCATTCTAAAGCAGCTGCTTCAGGAAAGTGAACCAATACAGTCTAAAGCTACCTGAGGCGCATCCAACGCCCTTTTCAAAACCCACCTAGCTGGCCTTTCAAACTGTGGGTGAGAGTCTGAGAATGTCCCTGCAGGAATTCAGCAGCCTTGCCTGGAAAAGGAGATCCGTTCTTCCAAAGCAATTTTGTGTAAACAATTTAGCCTATCAATCTTGAGTTGCTCAGGTTCCAGTCTGTCTTATTACGGATTCAAACCTGCCGCACGGAGAAAAACACTCTCCCTCCTTCCAGAGCCGTTGTTTCAAGACACCCAGCTTTACGATTTCCACTCCCCAACCCCAGCCTTGCCTTTTCAAAGGAGCTTGGGCTTGGCTGGAGCTTTCTTTTGTAAAATCAAATACAATTATTACTTATGCATTTCAGTGCACCCTAAAATGGTAAAGGACAATACCGTGGCACTCACAGTAACAATGCCTTCCTCTTTATCCCCTGCCGAGCTCCAAATGTTGCTTCATTAGTGTGGATTTGATCACAATGTTCTTTGCCACCGTAGCTTCTACGCCAGAGCCCAAGGAAGCTACAAATGCTATATAATGTATGATTATTAACCTACATCAAGCAAATCACAGTGGCTCAGTATACTGTTTTTCTACCAATGCAGCCTTTCATTAATAACCTTAATTATTATGCATGAACAGAAGAGGATTTATATCGTACAGAAACCTGAAATTGCCATGGCAAACTCATTACCATCTCCATCTTCTGTGTAGTTCTATACAGAAGTCAAATTGGAAAAATGCAAGAAATTGCCTAATACAGGAAGTTGTATTTGGAGACGGTTTCTCTCATCCGTTTAAAGAAATACAAACATCTAAAGTATGTATCAGCTGTTAGAAACCAGGATGTGGTGGGGTGGGGGGGTTGGGGGGGATGTGGCATGCCACCTTCCCTGAAAAGGGGGTTTGGCAACAAAGCAAAACCAATGCAAGTTAAAAATGAACACTCTGCACTTAGGAAACCAAATTATGCAAATCCATCCACTTCCTACCTAGTTACTGTTTCCCTGCACTGGCGGATTTTGTAGGGTTGGGAAGAAAGGCGTGGGGGAGTTTGTAATCCGCAGGGTTACCCGCTGATGTTACACAAACCTTAGCTGGGGGAACGAGCCTTGACTGGAACCGGACACACATTTTCTAAAACTAGCAGAACAAAAGGAATGAAACCACGGATTAGGACAAGCATCGGACTCAGGCCCCTTCCCAGGCGGAGCGTCCAGGTGACACAGAGCAGCACAACAAAGACGGTCCAAAACCAAACGGGGCTGCTTGCGCCCTTGATGTAGTGGCTTCCCCTGCCCTTAATAATAAGGGAAGGTGGGCATAAAAGGGATTTAATCCAGTCACTCAGGATTTCACGATTTCAGGGTGAATGAGAGTGGCGCAAAACTTCAGCTTGAGAAAGATGCTGTGGGCAGCATAATTCAGATGCATTTGAGCAAATACCCAACCATCGCACGGGAATACACGGCGTCCCATTCTCAGCAATTGTGGAAGCTCTGCCCAGATACCGTGTGCACAAGTGCTGTCTAGGCGCCGGTCTGGGAATCAGGGCAGCGACCGAGCCGGTGACTGACTGGGTCATAAAGCTGAACATCTACCAGTCGGGGTTTAATACGTGTGCCCCAAAGGGAAGGTCTGGGATGCACTGACACAATGGAGGAGAAAGCCCTGTGGAGACGGCAAGCACCGGGTAAAGATGGTGTGTGTGGCCCCAGTGGATCCATCTCTGCTCGTTTTCCGGCCCCCCCGCTAACGGGACGAGCGCTGGGAGAGCAGGCGCGCACAGTGCTGCCTCCTGATACGACGCTTTACTCAGTCTTAACTGTCGTACACAAACCACCCTAGTCATCAAGGCAATAATTAACTTCAGTTTGATGTTGCCTAATTACCATGTTTACTTCTCACACTATCATCACATATCGGCTTATTTTTAAAATATTGTTATTAATGGTAACAGATAAAATAAATAAAAACCTCAGTCCTTGGGAGCAACGAAGCTGCAAACGACAATCTCTGTTTTCAGGGCTGCAGCCTGGCACAGAGGGAAGAGAACAGGGTTTGGATTCAGGAGGCGGGAAAAAAAAAGAGCCCCAATCTGGGTTCAAAGGTTGACTCGGCCTTGGTTTTCTCATCTGATGGAAGAGAATGCTTGCCGTTTTAGAGCTGTCCGACTGATGGGAGAGATGAGATGCTTCATGGGCTGTCCCTGGCCTCGTCTGTGGCACAGAGGCGTGTGCCCCGCAAGGGCTGGGATGCTGAGCATGATGGCAAACAAAGAGGTTTGCTCGTGTCAGAGCTCTGGGGCCAGACATTGAAAGATTTGTACACCGAGGTGATTCATCCCACAACTATATGTTTAATCCTGTTGATGAGTAAGTAAAGGAGAGAATGAATGAATGAATGAAAGTTGAAGGAACGTGTCAACACTATTCATCAGTAAAAACTTAAAAGTTGCATCTCTGATTCCCAGCATAGTGCCTCATGCTCAGAATTGGTCGTAGTGAATGACATATGACTGTAGTTTTAAGAATTTCCAGATAAACATGGTCATACCGATGGTCGCCCATACTTGGCCTCCCACCTTCACTCCTCCTGCCCAAGCCCCTCCGCTCCCTCTGCCATTGCAGGCCCCCCCTCTCCCTGCCCCCGCCCCCCCCTACTGTTGCCCACATCGGAGATGCCCTGTCTTTCTTGTCGTGTCTCACCAAAATGAGGAGAAACCATTTCTTGTCTTCTAAGGACTCAGGTTATAGAGTGAAATGCCTTAACTGCAGTACGAAGAAATGAGAACAGTCGTAATTCCTCACACCTGGGGGTTGACTGTGTTTCTAGCTGGGACATCCAACTGCGAGCGCCTGCTCACACCGGGGCCCCAGTCACCCTCCTCTCGGCACCACTCTGCCCGTGGCCCACGGACACGGCCAGAGATGGGGAGGGGGACCTCAAGGGTCCTGGAGGCCTGTAAGTAGATCATCTCAGACTGACTCTCTGTGTGCAACAGCTATTCCTGCCCCTGGGGCAGCTGAGTTCTCCTCCTGCCCCCTCCTCTGTACCCCTTTTGTAAGGGAATAGCTGTTGCCCGTGGAGCTGGAACCGCAGGAAGACCCAGGCACAGTGCCACCACCCCGGGCAGCAGCCTGTGTGTGCCCAGCAACACCAGCCACGGCAGGCGGAGGCCCACCCCAGTGCCTACTTCTGGCCCACGGCTTCCTCTGTCCTCCCACTCTCTGCGCCCTGAACCTCAGCTCTGGGCAAGAAAGGTCTCCTCTAACCGCCTGCTCCCACTGGCCCCCAGACACACGTTTGACAAATTCTAAATCACATTCAGTTTAATACTTAAGTTTAGAAAGTGGCAGGTGTAGCGTCCAATGCCCATGATGTAGGGGCTCCAACTGGGGGCATCGTAATCTGATGCAGTCCGCTGTTTGGGCGGGACACGCCTCTCAGGTAGACTAGCAGGAAAACAGAGTTCGGGCGTTTCACACGCTCTGTCATTGGCTCTACACCTGTACCTCTCCCTCCTCCCCGCCCACCCAGAGGGATGATACAGCTTGCATGCATCACGGTGAGAACAAAATAATGACAATACGATTGCATTTTTTTTTAAATGAAGAGAAAGAAGGAGGAGTGCTTAGTGATAAGATATACAAAGAGATTTGAACACTGGACATGATTTTACTGCAGCCTTCCCACGGTGCACTGCCCAGGACTAGAAGTCACCACCGAGCCTGGACGGCTTGTGATGTTATTCCTGCGGCACATAAAATTAATTCGCAGTTTGCTCTATAAAGTCCACACTTACTTGAACATTTTGATAACAATAAACGAATTGTTAGGAGTGTTAAGTGTAGGATGAATAATTATGCAAATAGATGAAATTGCATTCGCAGCCCCACACTGAATAAATTCGTATCACGGAACGTTTACCCACAGTGCAGGAGAACCTCAGTTTGAGCTGGCTGACGTTTCAGGTAAGTTGGGGTGCTCCGGTAAAGGGGGTGGTTAAAAATTCTAGACCCAATTTTTCTAATTTGGAAATTCCCTATTATTTTGGAATGCCCGTCCCAAAACCTTTGGGGCAGAGGACGAGTTAGAACTTAATTTAGAAAGAGAGGGAGAGAAGCAATGAACAAGAGAGACTGCCATCCAGTCCCGCCGGATGGAATTTTCAACTGGGCCTCCATTTAATTCAACCTCTCTAGGGAGCCCTCAAAATAATCTTCCTTCGGAATCTTGATTTTTGAACTCACTGTCAGTTTCTAGAGTTCCTTTTGATGATAAGTATTTTAAATTTTCTTATGCAGATAATTTTTTGGAGACGGAGTAGACAGCAAGTGCAAAGCAGAAAAGAAAAAACTAAATTGTTATGGCTTTACAATACACTAAAGCAACTTATTTTTTAATCACATTTTATATCTGAGTTTGAAGTGTCATACTTTCAAAAACTATAATTAAAATGCATTGTCAAACCACGTGTTCGTTTGTTGGATTATATGAGCGAGATTTCTGGAACCCGGAACGGGGAATCCTGTGATAACATCAGTTATTTCACATGATTAATGAAAATAAAAAATTTTAAATTTAAAACTTGGAATTGGAGATGGGAAAGAGATACCTCGGGTTTCATTATAAGACCCCAGTAAATATTTCTGGGTTTTCTTTTATTAGCACTAAACTACCACACCCTCCCTTTGAAACACATCGGCTTTGTTTCTGCTTCTCTAGGAGACACAGTTTTCGTCCTTTTGTCTCCTGGCACAAGCCCATGGGTTCAAATTCTTCTTTAATCTTCTTGTATTCGGTTGTGTTGCCGAATGCTGACACCGCCCCGAACGGGCCACTTGTGAACCTGGGAGGTTTATAGGTGTCTTGTCATGATGCATTTTCTGGTAACCTCAGCTTAGCTACATTGCAAATCTTTTGTTCTTGGCCCACGGATCAGTCCCACCAGGCCTCCGTTAGTGCACGCTGGTCTTCAGATCGTCCCTCCGCCACCTCTGTCCATACTGCTGCTAGAGCCAGCCTGTCAGGTGCTCGCCACTTGTGAACTCTCCACATCTGTTTGATCTTTGTTTGATGTTAATGCGATGCCGCTCTAATGCAGCTCACGCACCTCTGGGGCATACCCGCTCCTTCGGCTTCTCTCCGCCACTGGAGAGCTGCGTTCTCCATGACTTTTGATGGATGTGTATGAATATGCATTTTTCTTCTAGACTGCGTGACACACGATCACTCTCGCTGCCCCGTGCCTTCCTCTGTCCTAAACACATATTCCCACGCATAGTTCCATAGTTTTCAGTCTGAATAACTGCTCGGACTACCTCAATATAATCTATGTAGCTTATTTACAGTTTAAAACAGTCCCATCCTCGACATCACGACTGTAGCATTCTGTCACGAGACCAGACTGCACTACACACTTCAGGAATACATGGCCAGGGAAGACTCCCGATCAGAAGGGCTACTTGTACACCCAAATCAAGCCCTTGAAAAAGTTCATTAACTTTCTCAGGCAATCAGGATCCAAAACATAATTTGATCATTGGTAGTGGTTGTCATCAAGTTTCTCACATTCTATGTTAGTTCACATTCAGATACACGGGATGAAGGGCCTCTCGACCCCTCCAAGGTGGCGAGTGCTGCCCCTCCGTCCCAGGCCGTTTCATTTCCCAGGAGTTCCAAAAGGTCTCCCTTTTAAAGCACAATGGTCTATCCCCACGTCTCTCCTGTCCCCTCCAGCCGGGTCTAGTGTATCCACTCAACAGCACCGCTGAGTGCCAGCCCCGCTGTCAGGCCCCACTAGATCGAGAGCCTTGCCCCCAGGCCCTGTCCTGATCTCTGTGTGCAACGCTTCTCTACGCCTCGCTCACTGCCCCCTCTCATCTCTGCCTCTGTCTCCCCAATCCTGTGCACCGCCTCTGCCCTGCCTCCTGAGGCCCCCAGGACAAAAATGACCTGCCTTCTCAAAGTCACAGACCACTTTACACTTGTTGGATAACACCTGCCAGGAAGCCCTGTGCATGACGATGTACTTGGCCAGCAGCGCTGGTGGGCAGAATTCTAGGAAGGCTCCCGAGATTCCCACGCCCTGGTGCGAGCCCCCTGCATGACCCCCTCCCCTAGCGTGTGAGGGGCCTGTGATTCTGCTGAGGCATCACTCCCTAATTATGCTGCATCAAGATGGCGCAGGCACTGTGCAGCAGATGTAATGCAAGTCCCTAAGGTGAGGACGTTGAGTTCATCAAAAGAGAGATTACCCTGGGAGGGCCTGGCTTCTGCAGGTGAGAGATGCCCCTGCCTCCCTTGGAACATCAAGCTGCCACAGCGTGCGGGGAACCATGTGCCCAGGAACAGCAGGCGGCTCCAAGGAGCTAAAAACAGTCTCGGTGAACAGCGAGCAGGAAGGTGGGACCCTCTGCCCTACACCTGCCAGCAAGGAAATCCTGCTGCCACCTTGGAGTCTTCGAAGGAATCGCAGTCCCAACCGTGAGACTGGGCAGAGGACCCAGGGAACCAGTGCCCGGGGATCCTGACCCACAGAAAAATGCAGCATCGTGTGTGTGTGTGTGTGTGTGTGTGTGTGTGTGTGTGTGTGTGGTTTTCAGCTGCTAAGTTCCTGGCACCTTGACAGGCTGCAACAGAAAATGACAACGTCCACCAGGCAGGCAGTCTCCAAGTTTTTGCACATCATGGCATTCGATGAATTCAGTGACACTTCCTCTCACACCTGATTTTGAGGGTGATTCAAGGAACTAAATTAGGGAATATATGGTCCCTACAAACTACGTTACTTCTAGACTGTATTCCATAAGAAAGGAGCACAGCACTGTTACCTAGCTAGTCCCTCAGCTGAGCCTCGTGCTTTAAGAATGGAGACGTGTGAATTCAATCCAGGCTCCATCACTAACTAGCTGGAGTGCCTTGAACACGTCAAAGCCAAGTGGACTTCTTGGTATAGTATCTATAAATAATCATGATAACAGCCACCACTTGTTGATAAACTCCCACGTGTCAGAGACCACATGTATATTACTTGCAAATACCAGAATACCATGCCAAATAGACATCGTGTTCATTTTACAGATGGAACTAGGGAGGCTCTGAGAGATTAGGTGTCATCACCAAGGTCCCGGGGTCCCTGCAGGACAAGGCACGTCATCATTTCGCAGCTTGAGTGTCACACAGCCCTGGGCCATCTGCCCCTACAGTGAGGGGTTACTGCGAGGTCCTCTCTGAGGGACTGTCCTGGGAATGCACACGGAGCACATGACTTCCACAGGGCAAGGAAAGGACAGGACCCCCCTCCCTCGAACCTCAGAAGTAAGTCACATGTGAGTTCCAGGCAGATGAGTCCCGGCTGCGGCAGAGGCAGACCCCGAGCCCAGGCAGGGCGGCTGCGGGGACCGAAGGCCACATGTACTTAGAGCCGCGGGAAGAAAGTCAAACGTGGACCCTCTGAGCCTCAAAGATATTCTCAGGGTCCCTCTGGGAATAAGCATAAATCTTCAAATTCATCCAAAGTTTAGCAAATTCACAATGACAAATGTAACAGTTCCTCTAAATTGAAGTTTATCTCTTGGCAGTTTGGGAGGCTTGGAGAAAATGCCAGCCACAAGTACTGGGAAGGAAATAAATCTTCAGATTCCCTGAAAACAGAGAGAGTTTTTGTGAAAGACATATGGAGGCTCGCATACTGCACCGAGAAAAAAAATTTTTATAAATGTCAGCTTTGTAGCAGCAACGTTGGAGGGATTTAAGCAATCCACACTTAACGGTGATGAAAAAAAGATGCTGGGAGTACAATTTGCCATTAGGAACTAATTATTCTGAACCTGTCTGTTTCCAGGAAGACGTCTCCAGAATCCAGAGAAAGACATCAGTTGGTTTGTTTGCTTTCCCCCCTCCCCATCCAAACAGGTAGCATTGAAAGATTCTACCGTTTAAAAAGCTACGGAGAAGCAGGATGGTGAGGGGGTCACAACATGGGTGTCCGAGGCAGAAGCGCTGCCCTCTCTGGGTCTCTGGGCACCTCCCTTTCTTCCTCTCTGCAGCACAAACTGTCACTGTGACACCTGCTGCTGGGCTCCCAGTGACCACGGAGGGAGACACTGCCAGCCAGTCCCGCTCAGCAAACAGTAACCGCGGGGCTCCTCTCTAACCCCTGCCATGGCAGGCGCAGAGGATACAGGGGAAAAATAAGACAGCCCCCCACCACCTCCACGAGCTTACAGTTGGTCCTGATTTACGAAAGGATTTTATAAACGGCAAGGCACTATCCGAATGCTTGTCACTTACACTCATGAACCAACCCATGAGGTTATTGCTGGAAACATTTGAAAAATGGCCAAGGTTCCACTATGTATATGACTCTTTTTTTTTTCCAACTTGCAATATTGTAGCAAGAATTACTTCATTTGGACTAAAAATTAGAATCTGGACAAAACCACAGCCACTCTTAAAGGGTCGTGTAATTTTTTTTTCCTTTCCAAAGGGAAAGCAGTAACAAACTACAATTTAAAACTGGGGAGGGTGGAAAGAGAAACAGTAGGTATCACATGCATTCCTTGTTCCTCTGCGGAGGGTCACCTCCCCTCTCCCTCCTGGAGGCTCTGAAGGGGGCATACGCCAATGAAGCTCTGCCCTGGTTGGCGAGGAAGCCCAGGGCTGAAAAGAGGAAGAACACAGGGGGAAACACCAACTGTCAAGAGATACGATGGGACCTCCGGACAGATACCACCAAGACCTCGTAAGAAACGTGCAACTTAGAACTTCCGCTGAATGGCAACATGGCTGGGGCAAAGCCACAGATGAGCCTGGACGCAATAAATCTTTACCGTTCCCACAGCCGGGGCTGCCTGCATGGAGCTGGAGGACCATTTTCTTAAGTAAGGCATGGCGCTGGTCTGACGTTAATTTAACAAGGTAATTATCAGGTGAAGTATAGCTGCCATGCCACTGTGAACCTTAGTAATAACTCTCATAATTACTGCATTTGGGCCCATCTTTTTTTCAAAAATAATAGAGCTCTAAGTACTAAGGCATTTTATAGGAAATACTTTCGGGCTCAGTGTCTAACGGTATGCGGGACTATTAAGGATGTAATTAGTGGTTTATTTACAGAATCTGCCAAACAGGGGTTTATCATATGTCGTATGATTCTATTGAAGAGAAGCAAATGAACATGGAGACGTTAAGTTATTTTATGCAGGCAATCTTGGAAAAGTTGATTATCACTGACTTTTTTTAAAGCTTGAAGGTTGAATTTTCTTAATGCCTCAATTGAGTAAGAGTAGCTGACTTTACCAGATGCTAGTACTTCATGCACGTTGCATGCCGGACATTTCCAGAGGAGACTTTACGTGGCCAAGTACATGTCTCAGGGAACTAACTTCAATTTTTGGAGTATTTTCTTCTGCAACACACACACACACACACACACACACACACATTGTCATCCTTTTAGTGAGGACCATCTCAAGTGGTTAGTTTTATCTGGAATCTGAGAGTACCACAGAGACATCGCAGGTGTCTAGGAGGGAACGCCCTCCCAAGCGTTACTGACTAGGCTGGCCTCACGATTGGATTCTGGAAGAACTGTTGCATTTTCATTGTTCTCGCTGTAACTAACCTATCCTGGCATAGCAAATTGTGTCTTTTTCAAAGTAAAACAAAGACAAATTGCAAATAAGATTATTCAAAGGCAGGACTAAGTCGGACATGCATTTGTAGAAAAGTCTGTAAAAGTAATATAATGGTCTCTTCGTTCCAGACGACACGGAGAACTTGACTCAGAACTTGCTCACACAGGACCATACTTCCTCCTCCTACAGATCTTCAGAATGATTATTAGTGTCAACTGTCAACTCCCACTTCTCCTGACTTGCTCCAAAGTGAAAGATACACCAGAAAAGTTCCCACCAAAGAGTATATTAAAGACAGCGCCAACGGGGAAAGGACGAACTTCATAAACATAAACAAGCACACCGAAACTGTTGTGTGAAGTGGATTCTCTCGGAGTGAATAATAAAGCAAAACGCACGAAGGCACCCAGTTCGGTCAGGTCTTGCATTCAAGTGCTCCAGTGTGACCGACTGGACTGAACAATGGATAATGAAACACATCCTGATGGGTGATTTTGTCCGGAAGCCTCTACATTCTTAATGCAATCCACCTGAACAATGCTGAGCACAGTTGCAGAAACAATGTTAGTTTAAACTGACTCCTGAAAATGCTCTACTTTACCCCATTTGCACAAATAAAGTGCGTTCACCACCCAAAAACATGACACAAAAGTCAAGGTTAATCTGTATATTGGTTCGCTCCACTAAGAACATCACAAACCGATATCAAGCAAAGGAGATATGCAAATATCTCAGCTTAAACTCATTTTTCAAGATGCTTTTTGTTTTAAAAAATCAGTGTTAAGCCCTGGCTGGCATAGCTCAGTGCATTGAGCGCGGGCTGTGAACCAAAGTGTCGCAGGTTCGATTCCCAGTCAGGGTACATGCCTGGGTTGCAGGCCATGACCCCCAGCAACTGCACATTGATGTCCCTCTCTCTCTCTCTCTAGCTCCCTCCCTTCCCTCTCTGAAAATAAATAAATAAAATCTTTTTAAAAAATCAGTGTTACATTTGAATATAGAGTCTAAAAATACGGTGGTGAAAGCATTATGAAAAACAGGTTCATAAAACGAGGGTATCGATATGAAACTATCTGGCTAAGATGACGTTCTAGAAACAATAGCTCACTAGACTTACAACTTTTGTTCATTCAGTTACCATCACCGGGGCACAGAAAGATGACACATGGAAAGTCCTTAAGAAAGGTTACATAAACAAACAGGGGTTTTCACTGAAATTAAGTCTATTACGACCCATTCAATAAGTAGTAGATTGATGTACTGAGCTAACCAATCCTAAGTACTACTTATTCTATGAAATTGGACTTAGTAGCTGGTTGGCAGTCTAACTATGTAGTGAAAAACTCTATCAACCCATGGCCCAAAGCATTAATGGAAAAAAAGAGTCCGAGAGTTTTAAGTTTGATAAATGTAATTTTAGTTTGGTGTTTAAAATGTTTGAGTCTCGCCCTGGCTGGTGTGGCTCAGTGGATTGAGCAGGGGCCTGTGAACCAAAGGGTTGCCGGATCAATTCCCAGTCAGGGCACCTGCCTGGGTTGCGGGCCAGGTCCCCAGTAGGGGGCAGGTAAGAGGCAACCACACATTGATGTTTCTCTCCCTCTCTTTCTCCCTCCCTTCCCCTCTAAAAATAAATAAATAAATACATCTTTTTTTAGGTTTTATTTATTCATTTTTAGACAGAGGAGAAGGGAGGGAAAGAATCATCAATGTGTGGTTGCCTCTCATACGCCCCCTACTGGGGACCTGGCCCGCAACCCAGGCAGGTGCCCTGACTGGGAAACAAACTGGGCACCCTTTGGCTCTCACGCCATCGCTCAATCCACTGAGCCACACCAGCCAGGGCTAAATAAATAAGTCTTTTTTTTTTTAAAGTTTGAGTCTCGAGTAGGAATGTACTCTCTGAAACCAAGAATCAGGAAATGCATGCGCCAGAGAACCCCACAGATATCACAGTCACACAGAGTCTCAGAAAACACCACCGACTGTCCCTCTCCTGGTCAGTACATCACTCAGTCCGCAGCTCAGCATTTAAGGACAGTTATAGGTCTGTGTTCTCAAGCCTGTATACTTGACAAAGACTTTTCCCTCCAGCAGAAACCCAACAACCCTCCCAGGTTTCTTAGGAGCTTGACTTCCAAAAGGAAGACAGAAAGTCCTGAAATCCTAAAGATCAATTACAAGTATGGTGCTAATTATACCTTCGACTTGTATGGCACTTTCAATTCATTCAAAGCACTTTTATGTCCATTATCTCATATAATCATTAGTGCGGTATTTATCAGCAAGGAGAGAACGGGATGTCTGCTCAATGTAATGCGATGGCCAATTTGCAGCTCTTGATACCATCAACTGGAACCACAAATGGGGAGAGATCAGCTTCCTTTTCCCCTCAGAAGTCTATGAGGCCATCGATCAGCTGTAGGCTCTCTCTCTCTCTCAAGTCTTCTTTGTAACTAGTCCCAGATTTTGCATTGAATATTAATATCCCAAGAAGAGTTTCCTCTGGAGCGACTTAGCTGATTGTGTTCATTTCAGGTAAGAGTTTTGCACAAAATAAAATAAAAAGCAAATGCAAAAAAACTGGGAGGAACTGCCTTTCTCTGGAGGAACTGGGTGCCTCCGTATGACAACATGTGGCAAAGGGCAACAGCTCCGTGAGTGCTGGGCGAATGAGTGCAGAAACAAGGGGACTCCGAATGATGGGCTGCATTAGTCTAATTGAATGCATTCCCCATCGGGCCAGTCGAGTGAGGGCTGCTGTTGAAAAGCTTCACTCACCGAAACCACAGCTCAGAGGCGAGGGCCATCCAAAACCATGTAGCGCAGCCCCATGGAAAGGAGTCATCTGAGACAAAGACGTCCGTGCCTTTACTCAATGAAAATGCCACCATCGCCCAGCAACTGGCCATCAAGGACCACTTGGAGGCGGGGCATATCTTTTCTCTAAGAAACATTTATGAATACAATTGAAGTTCATTTCCTTTCATTCGGCCCTTGGTAAATGAAGATATCAAGCCCAAAGGTACCTAGAGCGGCGACCAGCACTCAGTGAGCATCCTCAGCTTCTTGCTCTCTGAACAGCGCAGGTGACAGAATCCTAATCCTCTGTCGCACAGGTGTCACAGCTTAATATAATAGTTTGGAGCCCTGGCTGGCGTAGCTCAATGGATTGAGCGTGGGCTGCAAACCAAAGTGTCGCAGGTTCGATTCCCAGTCCAGGACACATGCCTGGGTTGCAGGCCATGACCCCCAGCAACCGCACATTGATGTTTCTCTCTCTCTCTCTATCTCCCTCCCTTCCCTCTCTAAAAATAAACAAACAAAATCTTTAAAAGAATAGTTTGGGACTTGTTTGTTTCAATCACCACTTTCCAGAAACATCAGTTTTGCTCCCAGTTGATTAAGATGTCCACCTCAATTTTTAAGGGGTCCATATGGAAAGAAGACAGAAGTGACGTGGCTTTGCCCAAAGCCAGAAATTTTCCTGCTGTGTGCCAAGTGACCAAATGAATCATGGGAACTATCTTCTATTTGAATCCAAGTGTCTGGCGTACCATAGGCTAACTCATTCCCTTCGTCATTTATTCCTTCATTCATTCATGCAGTAAATACTAATTGCGTGCCTTCTATGGGCACTGCTGAGCTAGGGTTCTCTCATTTAATCCAATTTAATTCCCACAAGAACCCTGCCATGTCAGTGTCACCGCCACGAGGTTACACAGGAAGAGGCTGAGGTTAAGAGTTGGAGTGACACGCCTAACGTTACATCAGGACCCTAGCCCTGCATGGCTGTGGTGGAGCAGAGACTCCAACTAAACCTCTGTGGGTCCAAAGTTCATGATTTTCACTTCTACTTCCACAAATTAAAAAAAAAATAAAAAAAAGCAAGGACGTTCAGAGGAACAAAGTGGCTTTGTGGAGCGCGTTTCCCCAGGACTAGCTGGTGCATCGCTTGCTCCTGGGGAAGACCAGTCTTTAGCGCCAGCCCTCAAACCTGTGCCCATCCAGGTCTCGGGCGGGCTCTCTCTTCCCACTCACTGGTCTGGCCGTGGAATCCCTCCTCCTGTCGGCTGCGGGGCTGTTCTCTGCACATCACTTTCTTAAATGGCCACAGTAGTTCTCCAGTGTCGTGTCCAAATACCTACGCATATATTACAGGACTGATTTCCCCCGGAATCTATCTTTAATCATGTAATATATTAGAAAGAGAGAAAGAGACACTGGAGGAAAGTGCTTTCAAAGTCCCTCTATAGCAAGCACAATGAAAGCACAGCTGGATGAGGTGAACCACTAAAAAGCAGGAGAAAACGAGGAATCAGAGGGGGTGACGTTTCGTGTGCCTCATAGAATTTCTCTACCTTAGGGATCACATCCCAACACACAACACAGAAAAACGTATTACAGGACAAAACTAAAGAACATAGTCAGTCAGGCAATGCTATTAGAGAGAGCAGAAAAAAAGGAAGGTGGGAAGAAAATGTAAAAGAGAAATGAGCCCTGGCTGGCGTGGCTCAGTGGGTTGAGTGCTGGCCTGCGAACCAAAGGGGCGCTGGTTCGATCCCCAGTCAGGGCACATGCCTGGGTTGTGGGCCAGAGCCCCAGTAGGGGGTGCGTGAGGGGCAACCACACATTGATGTTTCTCTTTCTCCTCTCTAAAAATAAATAAAATATTTTTAAAAAATTATCCTTAAAAATGCAAAAGAGAAATGGGTGTAGAAATGACTCCATGGGACCAATATCTGAAGGACCAATATGCAGTTCTTCAAACTGTCTCATGGGACTTGACGATCAAGAAAAATGGGGGGGAAATGACGCCAGGAAAACTGCTGACATATCCTCAAACAACGTTCTTCTTCTGGACAGTGAAATGTTCCCCCAGCAGCCCCAGAGGGGAAGACAGTGAATAGTCTTTTGCTAGTGTGACTATAAAAATGTGACGTCATGCCAGAAATCCTTGTTCCAGACAGAATACGGAAGTCAAGGTTTTAAATGACAAGACTGTGATAGGAAACTACTGGCATCCATCAAACCTGAAACTCCAAACAACGGATAGAAGATTAATGACAACAGTGTCTGAATTGCCCTGGGTCTCGATCTAGCGGCCGCGGTGTGCTCACTGGAATTCAGTGGAATAATAATAGCAATTCATGGAGCAGTTTCATGGTGCCAGAAACTCTGCTAAGAACTTGACACGTATCAGCCTCTCCCTTTTCCTCACCAAACCCTCACTTTTCCATTGAGACCATTAGTGCTTTCAAAGTGACCTGCGCCAAACCACGCAGTAGTAAGATGAGGCTGGATTTGAACCGAGGTGTCCAACCCAGAGCCCCTCCCTGAACAACACAGCTTTGCTCAAATGTAGGCCAATGGGAAGTGCCCCCAAACAGGATGGCATTTTAGTATGAATATCATTTCTCACCCTAATTTCCAAGGCAATGCCAACCTAGACATGTTTGACCCAGTGCTGGAGTCCTCCCCCACCCAAGTAGAGGGTGCTGCACATACCCACCTTCCCTGCTCTTTCCCTCCTCCTGCTCATCGCTTCCCCCCAGGCACAGCTGGTTTCTGGGAGGAGGCTGTCTCTTCAGGGTAGAGAGCCGCCCAGCAGAGCCATCCTACAGGTTCCCAGCTGACCAGGGGGCTCTGCAGGAAGCCCTACACGCTGAGCACTCTGGATAAGCACCTGTCCCGCGGCAAGTCTATCCAGTGACGCACAAAAGCTACACAGTGAGGCTGAGACTGAGCATTGTTATCAATAACAATAGTCGATTCTGGCTACCCCATGCTTCCCATGATCCAAGGTTTCTGATGGGTTATCCCATTTAATTGTTACCAAAAGCCAGTGGTGACAGCATTGTGCCCATGTTACAGATGAGGAAATGAAGGCTCTGTTTACCAAGACCAGCACAGATTAAAAACCAAGAACATTTGCATCGGACCCTTATGCTCTTTCTCCCATACCGTGTGGCCTCCCAGCCTCTCTAATACCACACGACTCCCTGAATCTCTTTTTCCATGAACAAATCATTCCCTGAATGAACGAGGAGCCAACGTTTCCTATTGATGAAGAACAAGGCCAACGTGGACCTGGACACAGCCTTGGTGCCCTGAGGGGCTTACCAGGACCTTTCCCTGAAAGTATTGGTGGCAGTCATAAGGAGAGAGAAGAGAGCTACACACCCAGAAAGGAGTAGAGGAAACAATTTGCTTGAAGTTAACAGCAAGCAGTCAACCTAAGGACAGTTGCTTCTGTACGAGGCGGAGAAGGAAACTCACGCACGATGCCGGGGAGTACGTGCGCCAAGCCTGTGGGCAGAGCCTCTGACGCCCCACCCCCCTGCTCGCTTGGCCTTCTCTGTCACGTCGGACACGGTACTTATCTGTGCCTTACGTTCCTGGAAACGTGTGAATTGAGGAATCCGTGTCTTTCCCGTTAGCTACGGGAGGACGTAGGAGTCCAAGGGGCAAGGGAAGGACGGTGCCTTGACTTTGACTTTGAAGTCAGTCTACCGAGGGCCAGTGACTCACCAGCGCGGGCTCTCTGGACCAAGTTTCTATTCTCAGAAAAGACCCTTTTCAGCTCTAATGTTCTTTAATCACCAATCTGCTGACAAAGACAGGAAGTCACTTCCCCTCGTCCCCCAAGGAGCAAACGAAGTCCCTGGAACTGCCAAGGTCTCCGGCTGCTTAGGGACACAGAGCCGATTCCTGACGTGGTCCAGTAACCCTGGCCAACCCGCGCCTCTCCACATCAGCCACACCCGGCAGTCTCGAGCTCTCCGATCGCCTCCCACCGCGGGAGGGCACCTCACCCCCATCAGGAGAGTGGAGACTGGGGTTGGTGATGCAACACAACCCGTGCAAAGGCACTTCCCGAAAGCAATGTGGCTCCCAAAGCACAATTACTTCCTGAATCATCATACTGCTCCCCTGCCCACTTAAAGTGGATCAGACCATATCCTAGAGCATATTTGAAAATGCCAGCACAGAGCTGTAGATTAAATTCCCCCAGATAAAATACTCCAAAGATTTTGGCAAAGAGATTGTTTTGCCAATATTCTTTTGGTGATACAAACTTCCCCCCAAATGTCAATTCAGTCCTGCAATTGTTCATTCAGCAAATACTTATTGAGCACCTACTATGTGTGAGTTCCTGTATTCACCTGAGAACCCAGCAATAAATAACACAGAAGTCCTGTCCATGTGGAGATAACATTCTAACAGAGGCTGACAGCGAACAAATGTATAAGCAAACACATATTCCGGGATCCACGTAGCTAAGAGACATCTTAGAGCCAGAAGGACCCTCCAAGAGCACAGAGACAGGGAGGGGGAAGAAACAATTCTTTTCCAGTAAGGTCTAAGGAAAGCTCATTTGGAATATTTCTTAGTACCAGGAATGAAAGTAACTTGGGGATTTTTTTAAACACATACAAATGTAATAGCCAAGTCTCATATTTTCCCTCGGACATGCAGAGCTCTTGGCTCCCCGGGGGGGCTCAGGGAAGAGCGACAGCGTGCAGCCCAGGGCCAGCAGGTGTTCTCCTGGCCTGGCCCGCCCGTGGGGACCACCAACGGGTTAAGGTGGCGGCGCCAGTGCCGGGAGCGCTGCATAAACAGCGTGTGCCAGGCGTTCTAAGCATGCTTCATCTTCCCTGTCTTCCAGTGCCGGCCGTCAATCAGCTGTCACCCGCCCGCACATCAGCAGTGCGTGCACATCACCAGGCTGTCAGCAAGGCAGCTGATGCGACTTGGCTCCAAGCTGTCAATCATCTTTGTTTCTCTTCTCCGCTCTGGAAATATTTTGGCTCGTGGAAACAAAGAAACCTGGGCAACAACGGCTCCGAGGAAGGCACTCCTCATGCCTCACCCCCAAGTGATGTTGGGGTGGGGGTGGGGTGGACAGAGGGGAGATTGGGAATCTGTTTCATTAGTACAGGCTTTAAAACTGTAATTCTAGTTCCTGGAGCAGACCCTGATGAATCCTGCACCCCACCCCAAAAAAGGTGTAGGAACAAGGAATACAAAACAGTGATAACTTAAGTTATCTCAGCTTATTCCTCAGAAAAAAATAAGGAAGCTCACAGGATGGATCACTGCTTCATTCAAAACTATTCACCATTGATCAGGCAGCTCTGGAGGAGGGAGTAACTGTCGGGTTGCCGAGTCCATTTATCGCACAGGGTCTTCGGAAACAGTGGCTTCTAAGCCCGGCTCCCTCACTGTCTCCCGCACAAAGCTGCTTGGAGGAACCCACACCCAGGACAGCAAGTTAACGCATCAGGACCCCCAAGGGGTGGTCTTACCTGTGCTTGAGACTGGAGTCTTATGTCGAATAAAGACACTCTGAAACAGCCTACTGTCTGACACACTAGCTGCCTCTCTCACCCAAAATATTCATTAGAAATGCCCCATGATTTTCAAAGCCCAAAGGACACAAATCTAAAGAGATGCTCCTGGCAATGAGTCTCAATAGGGCAGTCAGTCCGAGTCGCCAGGCTCTCTTCAGTTTGCCACCATCATATATTTGCAAATCACTGTGCATATATTAGCATACTTAACCAACTCATGCAATAAATCCAAATACTACCAAGTTGTCTGAAGTCCCCTAAATTAAACAACAACAGCAACAACCTGTTGTTCCCTATGGCTCTGAAATACATTCAGCAACAACCAGATCTTTGCATCGTGTGTATCAAGAGCCTATTAGCCATCAATCGCCCGACGCTCTGGGTTGCCGCATTCGAACATGCGGCGGCTGGTTCCATCATCATCTGCGCGTTTGCGGCACGTGGGATGTTTTACCCTCTGACAGATCCTTTCATACGCGCAGCCCTGATCTCTGGAAACACGTCTCCCTCTGATCTAACCGGACACTAATTGCCTTCGTGCTGATGTATCTGTGCCTCTCAGTCTTACAGCCGAACTAGCAAATCTGATCGCTGACGAGTTGGCTGAACCTAATCAGGACAGATCAGCTGTTGCCCAAGGAGCCACAGGCTGCAATTTGAGAATCCGTGCGGAGTTATCACCCGCCGGAAAGACCGGGAACTATAATTCTGTCAACACCAATCCAAAACTGTGTGTTCAAAGCAGCTGTGGCCTCCCCCGCCACCCCCAGAAAAGATTGTGCTTGTCAAATAAATACCTGAGCTCATTGATAAGAGGGAATTGGGAGGATGTGGCTGATACAGGGACTGTGAGGAAATGTTTAAGGAACCTTCGGAAGCAGAACGTTGGGTGTAAGTGTGAGCTGTCAAGGATAAAGGCGGAGGGGGGGGGGGGTCATAGGGAAGAGATGGATGGAGAGTCTCCACAATTCAGCTCCCACTTATCATGGAGTGACTGGGTTCGTATCTGCGTCGCTCGCTAAACAGACAAGTGCCCAAAGCCTCCACGCGGCGAAGGCAAGCTCTCCCAGCTGACTCGGGCTGCCGCCCTGTGACAGGGCCCTGATCAGGGGGTGATCACTGTCTGGCTGTCAGCACTGGGCTGTTTTCTTGGGAGACGCCTGCCATTTTCTTAGAGGCGCACAAAGAGGAACTGTTAGAAAAACAAACTTCTTTCTTACTGTATCGCTTTGGTCCGTCTTCCAAACAAAACGAAAGGGTTAATGTGGCGTCATCTTCAAAAAACTCAGTGGCAAACGCGTCCCACCAGAGGTTGTCGCTGTCCTGCAAAGAGACAGATCATTTATTGAACAGGCGAGAGTGGAGGATATCGCAAAAGGAAAAAAAGAAAAAGTAAGAACCCCCCCCCCAAAAAAAAGGAAAAAGAAAGGAAACCCAGTCACGCTAGCAGATGTGTGTGGGTGTTCTAGAACGAGGGTGGGTGGGTGTGTGGTCACTCTTCAAATTAATTGCCTCCGATGGGGGCCGAATTCCAACTCGATAAGCAAGTTAATGCAAACCGAATGAAAATTAATTTTAGAGGATATATTTGGGAAGATTTAATAAATTTACTCTAGAGCACAATGGTATTTTTTAAAAAGTTTAGATTTAATGTAAAGTACATTCTCTTTCTCCTTGCTCTTTTTTAAGGGTCCAAATTTACAAAGAGGAACCACAACATTACAACTAGGTTAAAGGGAGTAAATTTTTAAAACATAATTTATTCAAAAGGGAGCATGTGTGGCTTACAGCCCTGCTTTATGCAAATATTCCTGTAAGAGACACAGGTGTGAGTGCTACATAGATAGACAGATAGATAGATGCATTTCTGTACAAGGAAGCAACCATCAGACACATATAGATTGTCCTTGATGATTGTTTTTAAGATTACAGGCAATCACTAGCTTGTTATTAAAAACAATTATTAAAAATGAAGTGGTTCAGCAGAATGCACACCATCCACACGAATTGTCTGTTTGACTCGGGTTGAGTGTTTGCCTTGCTCACCCAGAAAAGACTTTGAAATTGGCCCAGGCTAAGGGAGTGACAATTATTGCCAGTTTCCACAGGCAGACAGGGGCCTCCTATTGCAGGAATTAGGAAGGTTATGCTGAGTGACAGGGGAAATTGTACCCGGGCCTTGTGCTCTGTAGAGTGGCCTATTTACCCTCAAATTCTTAAGTACAGTCTTTTTCCAGAAAATTGGTGGTTCGTGCCAGACGCAGGCCCGAGATGTTTCACAGCTGCCTGTCAGCCTGGGGTCGGGGGTGGGACAGAAGGGGGCCTGCTGCTCCCCACTCGAAGGCCCCAGGGCTGAGGCCCTGGCGGAGACATCACGAGCCTCTCTCCTTCCCATTAAGTTGTTCCGCATTTGACAACACGGAGCTGCTGTCACTGGCAGGCCGCAGGAACGAGCCCGCCGTCCTGGCGGGAGTAATGAAGGGGCAACTGAAGATGGATGCTGTCCTCCTTCCAAAAAAAAGCAAGTCAGACAAATGAATTTTTTTTGTCTGCTTTTTTTCTGGCCTCCTCCCAATCACCACACCAAAAGCCAACACTTTTCTTAGTAAAAACACAGTAAAGATAAAACCATTCAGGGGCAACTCATGGATCCACATAAAAACTACTCCTTTTACTCCTTTCAAAAAATTCCGCTGCTGGAATTATACCCTAAAACCCCTGAAACACCAATCCGTAAGAGCCTATGCACCCCAATGTTCATAGCAGCACAATTTACAATAGCCAAGTGCTGGAAGCAGCCTAGTTGCCCATCAGTAAATGAGTGGATCAAAAAACTATGGTACATTTACACAATGGAATTCTATGCAGCAGAAAGAAAGAAGGAGCTCCTACCCTTTGTGACAGCATGGATGGAACTGGAGAGCATTATGCTGAGTGAAATAAGCCAGGCAATAAAATACAAATACCATATGATCTCACCTATAAGTGGAACCTAATTAACAAAGCAAACAAGCAAGCAAAATAGAACCAGAGACATGGAAATTAAGAACAAACGGACAAAGCCCTGGCTGGCGTAGCTCAGTGGATTGAGCATGGGCTGGGAACCAAAGTGTCCCAGGTTTGATTCCCAGTCAAGGTACATGCCTGGGTTGCAGGCCATGACCCCCAGCAACTGCACATTGATGTTTCTCTCTCTCTTTCTCTCTATCTCTCTATCTCTATCTCTCTCCCTTCCCTCTCTAAAAATAAATAAATAAAATCTTTTAAAAAATTAAAAAAAAAAAGAACAGACAGTAACCAGAGGGGAGATGAGAGGGGATGATGGGGGGAAGGGGGAAGGGTTTTCAGGAACAACTATAAAGGACACATGGACAAAACCAAAGGGGGTGGAATCAGGGGAGGGTGATAGGGGTGCCTGGGGTAGGGGGGAGTAGTGGGGAGTAAATGCAGACAGCTGTACTTGAACAATAAAATACTTTTAAAAAAAACAGATGTTAATTGATCACTTATAATGTGCAGGCTCTCAGGATGAAAGTTGGGTCCCTATCCTCAAAGTCACCTGCCCTAGACGGCCAAGCGAGCCCCCAGCGGGCAGCCCCCCTCCATACCCGAGACCACGGCATGAAGCCTGGGTGCCGTGGGAGCTGTCAAAACTCCTGAAAAAATCAGTGGGCTCAGAAGGGGAAGAAGCAGCTGCAGAAAGAAACCCTATTTGGGAACCTGGATGCATTGGTGTATTTTCAAATTGCTACACAGATGGATAATGAATAAATAGTGAACATTTATTGAGTGCTTGCCACCTGCCAAGCACTATTCTAAGTACTTTATGTGCATTTTCCCACTTACTTCTCACTACCTCCCTGTTTCTTGTTTTTTTCCTCTCTCCAGTGTAACGATAATATAATTTTCTTGTGGCAGGGGTTCTGTTTTGCTCACTGCTCTACCTCCCAGGCCCCTAAATGGTGTCAAGCCCACGGTATCACTCAATAAAAGTTGTTTACTTTATGAATAAGGCTGCTCACCTTGTTATTCCTACTTTACAGCTGCAGAAGCCAAAGCTTAGGTGGTAAATGCAAGCCGCCCAAGTACACTCAGCCAAGACACAGTGGCGCTGGGACTTAAACTCACACCCTCGGACCCTCGGACATCAAGACCTGCCCCAGCTTCTCTGCCTGACTTATGTCTCTGGCAGGCTTTGGGGAGGCAGGGGTTAGGGTTCAGCTGGAAGGGAGGGAAAGCCGAAAGGGAAAGGGAACATTCTACCTCGGGTTGGTTTTTCCTTTTCTTTTTTTTTTTTAAATGCCCGGAAGTGTGAATTTTTATTTGCCGACACAGTGTGGAGCTAAGGCATGATGCAGTTGCTTCCGAGAGCTTAAGGGACAGAGGAGGACTGGAGAAGCAAGCGCTGTTCGGGGCCAGACCCCACAGCCACCTTCATGGCTGGGGCCTGGGCCTCAGGCCCGAGCCCCAGCAGGCCCAGGGCTGTGTTGAAGAGGTTGACAGGAGTGGAGCCGTCAGTGACGAGGGCTGATTTCAGGCCCAGGCTCTGAAGCAGTTTGACCTGCATCTCTGGCCCTGCCACAGCAAGGTCCCTGATGGTGCTGGGGCCCAGGGCCTCTGTCATCTGCTTGAACTTCTTCACCTCCACCTCAGCCAGCTGCTGGGTCTTGCTCACCTCCAGCTCCAGCTAAGCCCGGGCGTAGACCAGTTCCAGCTCCCGTACTTTCTGTACCCGCTGGAGCTCAGCCTCCGTCTCAATGGCCAGGGCCTCCGCCTTCAGCTTGGCCTACAGCACAGAGCCCTGTCCCTCGACGCGCACTGCCTCCGCGCGGGACTTGGCCTCCACCTTGGTGGTCCCGATGCTCTCCACGGCAGTGCTCATGGCCTCCAGCTCCATTTCCCTATACTCCAACTAGCTTTACGGCGCTGCCCCGTGGCTGGGACTCCTCATGCCCGGGACACCTGGCGCCGCGCAGGACAGCAGGGGGTCCTCCATCCTCGGTGGAATTCGAGTCTGCGGGCAGCTCTCAGATCCCCACCTCATCCCAGCTAGGTGAACTTGGACAACTAACCTCACTCCCTGAGCCTGTTTCCTTGCTGGGCAGCGAGGGTAATAGTAAGAGTAACAACAACAGTCATAATCACCTCGCAGAGTAGCTACGGCAACAACAAAAACAACAGGGATACCTTGCAGGGTCAGTGTGAACGTTGAATAAGTTAGTGGGTGTAAGTGCCCCCGGCAGAGAGCCTAGGACACACTGCCGATCAATAATAACCTGCCTTTTCCCCGCTTCTATTTGCCGTCTTCACTCTTACTTGTAAGGGACAAGACATTCCACATTCTGGGCAATCGCATCCAAAACGAACTTTCTAAAACCATCTGTTCATAATCCAGCACATTTCCCTATCTCTTCAACAGTTTGTAATCCATTTGCCTGGCAACAACACCTGCCTGTCCCACAGCTAAAGCTCGGAGTGGAAACTTATAGGCTCTCTTTGGCCCTGATGATTTTTCCAAGGCCCTGGGACAAGATCTGGTACTCCGCCTCCATTTCCCTATATTCTGACTCTGTTTTCCGGCATCTCTGCTAGAAAATGGGGCTGTGAACGGTGAAATCCCAGGGAGAACCCAGGCTGATCTGAAGTTGCTGGGAGAAAAGAAAGGACTCGGGCTAAGAGGAGGTGTGAGAATGGCCTAGGAGCCTCCCTACAGGTCCCGCCCTACAGGTCCCTGGAGACCCAGGCAAGTGAGTGCTGCGTGTGCAGCAGCTGAGAGAGGCAAAATGATCTGAGAAGGGGGAGGAGTCATCTGATTGCAACTCACTGCAGGGGATCGTGAGCTGCTGAGTCACTGTCTCAGAAAAACATCTCAGGACAGGTTTGGCGGAAGAAGGTCACCTCAGGTAACTCTATACACAAAAAAAATTAGCTGGCTTTGGTCACAAATCTTGGAAGAACATTCCAAAAACAAAAATATAATATGTAAGTTCACAGTGCCAGACACCTTATAGGGACATTAAAAATATGTTTTGGCTAGTGTATAGATTGAATGAATGAATGAATGAATGAAATTCCTTATTGTATCATCACAAACCCAACTCAAGAAAGTTGCTCTACAACGCTTTGAAGAGATCTTGATTGTTGACTCTCCATCATCTCTTGGCTGATATTTTTTAACTGGCATAAAAAAAATTTGGTGTATTTTTAAATATAATTGTCAGTTGCCCCCACACATATAAAGCTTTTGGATTCATCCTTAGTTAAGAGGACCAATATTATGTAGGAGAAGGAATAAAAGGAGTAGAGCTTTAAGAAAAAAATCACTAATGTCAAGCACAAGCCAGTCCTACGCTGGCCTTATACGCAGCAAGAAGATGATGGACACACAGGTGTGGGGCCCCTGGGTTAATACTCACACCCACCGCCAGGTATCTTCTAAGCATGTACCATGAATTGAACACCTTAGATTCACACATACCCTAACTGCTACCATGAGGAAAAGCAGGCAGCCTTATGGAGAATCCGTATCCTTAACCTCTAAGTTACACTGACTTCACCATGTGAAATCTGCCTCTTAGTTGCTAGATGACCTTAGCCAAGTCCCCTAACTCCTTTGCATCTATCTGCTCATTTTCAGAGTGGGAATAATTTCAGGGGATTCTGAAGACCAAGGAGTGACTGCCCAGCATACAGTAGCAGTTCAGTAAACGGCAGCTATTACTCCTCATCATGGCCTTGTTTGACCCTTAAGATATTTCTTGAGAAATCAGAAATTCAAAAAGGTTGAACTACTCAGTAAAGATCAGATAGCCAGCTAGAAAGTGGTAAAGCGGAAGTCCATGTACAAGTTTGCCGAACTCCAGTTCATGTTTAAAATTGATTGTTTTCTTTGGAGAGGTTTTAGGTTCACGCAAAATTGAAAGGACGGTACAGAGATTCCCCATGCACCCCCAGCCCTCACGCATGCGTGGCCCCCATCCAGAAGGCACATTTGCTACAATGATAAACCTCCCAGCCCTTGTTTTTTTTACAAATAATGCTTAAAACGTGAGTTTCCACTTTAAGTTCAAGCCAAAGCTGGTTCCACAGAACAGAAGATGCGGCACCGGCCAGTGGACATTCTGCCTGAGTACATCTCACTCTCCGACTCTTTCAGATTCCGCTCACTTTCCCCTACTTCCACGCGGTTTTCCTAATAATAAATCTCCCCTTCAAACACCTCTTGCTTCCACTTTGCTGCCTGGAACAGTTGCTCGGATCCGTTAGGCAATTTTGTGGAAGAAATCGGTGTAATAACGAGGCGTGGGTTCCAGGCCGTGGGTTCTGCTGAACCAGATAAGAAATCTCTGGCAGGCGATCTAACAGTTCTGACCGGTGGGAGTTCAGTTCTTAACCACACAGCTACCTCATGAGCTGGGGACAATAATGTTTAAAAAATCGGACCCTCCATTATTCACCTTCTAGGTGTCAGCCATCTAGAATGGTCGGAGCCTTGCAGACAAAGGCGGTAGGCACTGTGCTGGGCCACGTGTGAGGAAGGCAGAGGGGGCAAGGAAACATAAAGGAAAGGTGCCTGGGAGAAATTCTGCAGCCTCTCTGCAGACTAGCCCTCCCCGCTCCTGACTGTAAACTGTGCGTCCATCACCGGAGAAATCAAAACCTATGAAATTCCCAGTTCTTCTTTGAGCAGGCCGTGGCCAAGGGCAGGGAGCTGACCAGTGGGAACCTGCATGAGTCAGGTTTTCAAGGCTATTTTGAGGCAAGGATTCTAAAGAGCAACTCGCTCTGCTGACTCCCTTTAAAGTCCGAAGGGAAAGTGGGCTGCACCTGACCATTCTCATTCGTGCAGGCGGTCACCTCAAGTCAGACTAACTTGGCGATTAACCAGAAAGTGCCTTGAGACTGACCAGCAGGCGAAGATCAACACGTTGGTTGACTCAGCATTTGTTGCTGAGCATTTTTGTTGACTAAGCATTTTGGGGACTCCCAGATGAAGATTATGGTAAAAGCCCTTAAGAACAAACCAAGACCTGGGGTCTGGTCCCCTGGTGTGTGGGGTGGGCGTGCATATCCAATACTGGCAGATATTATCAATAAAATATTTGGTGCGTATATCATAAAAGACAGTCTCTGCAGGGAGAAGCCTTTCTTACCATGCCAGAGGCCAACACCCTCAGGAGTTTGCCTGTGTGTAGCCAAGGGACCTTCAGCAGCTTACCTGTCGGGACCAAGCGGTCTTGCCTCCCTGTCCCTTCCTATGTGGCTCTTTTGGCCTGGGAAGTCCAGCAGCCCCCAAGGCCCAGCCCTTGGACTGCCCTTTTCACTGTCTCCTGTACTAAGAGAGTTAAACACTACTCCCATTAGAGTGTGGATCAAAGTATCATTGAATCAGCACCTTGTAATGTGCATTTATCTGACCATCTGACCGCTGGGCTAGACTGGGAGATATGTAAAGACAGGGGCGGGGCACTAGGCGTCTCTCCCTCCTCAGCAGAGCTCCCCACTAAGGATTACCCAATGAGGAAGCAGGAAAATGAATGCACGGTTAGAGAGGCCACGCCCACACAGCAAGATTCTTCCTTCACATTGTACGATTCTGAAGTGTCTAAACTCAGTGGCCAGGGACCAGGATGGTGTGCAGGCTAAGACTTCCTTCTGTCACATCCATCAGCAGGATACACAGGCTGTGTCAGAAGTTCGTATTGCGCTGGCTGGTGTAGCTCAGGGGATTGAGCGCGGTCTGCTTACCAAAGTATCGCAGGTTCAATTCCCAGCCAGGGCACATGCCTGGGTTGCAGGCCATGGCCCCCAGCAACCACACATTGATGTTTCTCTTTCTCTCTCTCTTTCTCCCTTCCTTCCCTCTCTAAAAATAAATAAATAAATCTTAAAAAAATACTGTAATTATTAAAAAAGTTTGTATTTAAGCAAACATTTTAAAAATGATCTCATACCTACAGAGCCATTTTATGGAACCACCGTCTGACCACTTTCTGGGTATTTTTCTTATTCTATTCAGTGAAATGTTGGTTAAACAAATATCCTTTACTGATTGTAACAAATAAATGAGGTTTTTACCTTATTAATTTCTAAAAATAGAGAACAGAGGATAATGTGATAAAGACCCATGGACCCATTATATGGAAGCAATGATTATTAAAATGATATCACCCTGGCTGGCGTAGCTCAGTGGATTGAGTGCGGGCTGTGAACCAAAGTGTTGCAAGTTCGATTCCTAGTCAGGGCACATGCCTGGGTTGCAGGCCATGACCCCCAGCAACCGCACATTGATATCTCTCTCTCTCTCTCTCTCTCTCTCTCCCTACCATCCCTCTCTAAAAATAAATAAATAAAATCTTTTAAAAATGATATCTTATTTTCCTTTTTAAAAGGAATCAAAAAGTATAAATAAAAAGGTAAATGCCTTGGGTTCCCATAGCCTGCTCTATTTTTTCTCCCCTCCCCCAAGACCCCATAAACAACTGTCTCGTGAAAATCATGTGGCCCCTTCCTGGCGCATCTCTAGTATTTACATATGTCTATGTGCGTGACCCCATTCATATACGGTATTATATTTTTCATGTGTTATTTAAATGGTATCACCCATCATGTTCCTTCTTTAAACTTGTTTTTTTTTCATTCAAGCACCGTGTTTTGGAGATCTAAGCATTTTACTATGTATGGGGGCCTCTGTTTTTTTTTTACATAAGCTACATGGTAGTGCACTAAATGAATGTAATGTAGTATATTTCAGCATTTCGCTACTAATGGTCTCTAGAGAGTCTCAAATTCTTTGCCATCACGGGCAATGCGGCGATGGCTCTGTCGCGTCCCTGGCTGCTTCGGTGTGTGTAAGAGTGTGCACGAGCGGCAGCGCCCAGGAGCAGGGCTTGTACTGCCCCTGTTTGGGCTCTCCTAAGAGGAGGTCCCTGTGCTTCCAGATTGAAGACTTCTGATCCTACCGATGCGTGGATAGACATGAAACAAAGAATATTTCTAAATGATGTATTTCTAAATGGGATCTCATAGCAGGATCAACCTAATTACAACACGGAGTCCAGCTCTGCCAGGAGAAGGCTGAGCATCTAGAAGTCCAAAGAAGATGAAATGATAAAATACCCCTGGCTGGGCGGTTCCGCTGGTTGTAGCGCCGTCCCCTGCACCAAAAGGTTGAAGGTTTAATCCCCAGTCGAGGCACATGTGGGAAGCAACTGATTGACGTTTCTCCCTCTCCCTTCCTCTCTCTCTAAAAATCAATAAACATGTCCTCGGGGGAGGACTGAAAAATAACAATAATAGTAATAATAGTAATTACAAAAGTTTGCCTACCATTTTCTTAAAGGCACAGCGTATTTCAGGGGCTTCGTTAAGCAAAAGGAGGAATATTGCCTGGCACCGACACCAAAAAAGAAAGCACAGGTTCTCCAGGGTCCTCTCTAATGACTGATGGGGCAGAATGACTGAGCACCAAAGGCCCAAACCGCTGCGGCGGGAGGCGGCAGGTGGGGAGGAAGCTCGTTCTCTGCACCCTGGCTCCCGGCTTCGTTCAGATGGAGGCCCCGTCTCGCCCCAACACACGCCTCCTCCCAAGCTTTGCTGTTGTTTACTATCTGAACGGGGCCTGATTAGTGTTCGGTGAATATTAATAGGTAGAAAGTGGATTCTTCTCCCAAAGCTGGGAAGTAACAATAGCACAGAGTAGCCTCCAGGTAAATAGAGACGAAATTAACTCTGCCTCAACACGGGCAGGGAAAGGGGTGCCAACAATTCTCATATATTTTAATTAGGGAAAAATACCACACAAGGCTCCTGCACTCTGAATAATCCCCCCGTATGCATTTCTGCGATTGAAATCCCCGGGCCTTTTGTCCCGTCTCACAGGTGAGCCCCAGTACCACCGGCAGCCAAATCATGTATCGGGATGAGAGGCGCACGCAGGTCAAACAGCAGAAGAGAGTCTTAATTATATTTAAAAATCCACCAAAGCATTTTGCGTCTGCCCCAGATTCTCTCCCGTTCCCGTGCTTGTCTCCCTCCACCAAAAACGGGGTCCCGATGCCGGGGCTGCCCCCCGGCATCTTTAACTTAAGCACTGACAGGTTATATGGGATTGTTGCCAGAGTAATTATTTTTCAATTCAACAATAATGAGAAATTACCATGGCAACCACTTGTCACACGGCACACATGCACCCCCCTCCAAAGAGCGAGCCGTACGTAAAGCGCCTATTCCTTGGAAAATGTGGGGTTTTAAAAATAAACTTAAACAGGTCAAAGTGGAGAGTGCGTGGGAAGAGGTCTCCAGACAGGAAGCTGGGAAGGGCACCCCGGTGGTCGTCAGCTTTTAGGTGGTCTAGGAAATAATGACAGCTCATGCGATAGCCCTGCACGCGCACACACACACACACACACACACACACACAGGGGTGGCCCTCTCTTCCCGTGCACCTGACCTTTTCGGGCTGTCCCCTGTCACAAGCCCAGCCTGCTAACCTCTCGCAGAGAACACTGAAGAGAGAACAAGTGCCCCCCAGGACTGAGGCAGATGCCCGGAACTTAGATTTCCCTAAGTTCCTTTGCCTGTCACACCCATACTATGAGAAGGAGACGACAAAGAACCCAAACCTCATGCCTTCTGTTTTTGTCGAGGTCCCCTCACACCGAAGGGCATGTAGGCCATTTATTTTCCCTAACTACAAAAGTCCGTTTGTTTGCTTCTTTTGTCTCTAGCAGCCCTTCTCCAAACATGGGAGCCTTGCATCAAACCCCGTGTCTTCCGAATTAGCTACATTTAGTGATACTCAACAGTTAACATAGCACCTACTATGTGCCAGGTATCAGTCTGAAGTCACTGAATGCTATAAACCCCCTAGAAACCTCACGATAAACCTGCAGAGCATGTGCTGTTATAAACCCCATTTTATAGGTGAGAACACTAAGGCACAGAGAACTTAAATATTTGCTGAAGATTACATAGCTATCGAGTTGCAGAGATTTAAAACACGGGGACACAGTCTCTTGAGTTTGAGCCCTTATAATTACTACGAACTGTTGTTTCTTTATCCAGGACATTGTTCCCCAAATATTCACTGCCTTCTTAGTTGTTTTAACATCCAATTAATGCTAAGTGCGCTGAATGCTTGGGGTACCCCCGCCCAAAGCAAGGCTTCCTGCCCCGTCTGTGGAATTCTACATCCAAACACAGAAATAAAAGAAATAAGGTAGGATCATTTGCTCTCACCAGCTGGTAATTGCACGAGCCTGTAATGGACACAGGGAGAGAATTTGAAATCCCACCTTTTTATTCATTGTTATGTGTCTTTTTTTTAAAACCTCACATCCCAGAGATGGAAATTTTCCTCTCTCATTCTCAGCCATGCTTTTGTTTACTCTTGGTTAAATTGCATTGTATTTTACAGGAAATGTTAGTTATCATTTTTACAGAGAAATTCTAAAACAGCATGCCACCACGAGAGTCAAGGATGTGCCTGGAGAGAACTTCTCCGAGTTCTGCTGCTCAGGGCTGCCCTTTCAGGAAGTGTGGAGTGCGTCTCCCTCCCCGGCACCGGTGGGGGCTGCCTCGGGAAGGGGGTGTGCGGAAACAGGCAGGCGGGCGGGACTCGGGAGCTGGCAGACATGGCTCCTCAGCGGAATACACATGCGCACATTTCCCCCGAGACACCTGGGACATTCATGTGTCTCATTCTCCAGCCTCGACCTCCTACATCATGAATTAATGGTGAGCATTCCGAAGAGAAATGTTATCGACAATAATCTAAAAATAATGACTAAATCATACACATGTTTATGTGCCAGAATTTCAGCTATTTGCCACTGAACTGATTGCAACTATAATAAAAGAATAAGTTTTTTTAAGATTTTATTTATTTATTTATTTTTAGAGAGGGAAGGGAGGGAGAAAGAGAGAGAGAGAGAGAGAAACATCAATGTGCAGTTGCTGGGGGCCATGGCCTGCAACCCAGGCATGTACCCTGACTGGGAATCGAACCTGCGATGCCTGGTTCACAGCCCATGCTCAATCCACTGAGCTATGCCAGCCAGGGCAAGAATAAGTTTTTTAAAGGTTGGATTCCTCTAAGCTTTCTGAGGGCAGGATCTACACCATGTGTTGCGTATTCTACATACAAAGCATCCAACACTGGGTTGGCACGCAACAAGTGAGTGATTGATTATCTGATTACTTCAAGAATGTAATTTCTCAAGTAAACATGTATTGAGTTGAAACTCGAGTATTCTCAAAACCCTGAATGAAAACAATGGTTTTGTTTTCATAACGGTTGAGCACTTCCCGTCTCTTCTCTTCTCACACGTCTGTTAACCAGGAGTGTTAAATATTCAATGTGTGAATCAAGGAAAGTGCTGAGCATTTCACAGTGAGTTATTTCCTCGTCCTGACAATACTCCTCTCAGGTCAGTACTTGGATTATTCCAAATTAAATGGGGAAGCTGAGGCCCCAGGAGGTCAAGAAATGTACCCAAGGTCACTGCCCAAGTAAGACACAACAGACAACGCTGGGATTTGATTTCCGAACATTTCAATTACTGAACGTTTCTTTCTATCCCAAAGCTTGACTGCCTATTCTACATTCCTCCGGTATGAGCAAGAAACAGTGTGTTCTTCCTAATTACATTTCATGTTTTATGTTCCAACACGGAGACACGCACTGTCACATATTAAAAATAATATCCTGGGACCCTACAGAAGCCCACTCTGGAAATGACGCAGCAGCATTACTCAAGGAGCACAGGTCTCACAGGTGACAGTTCAGGGGCAGCGAACACCGTCCCTCATATGACATCACTTGGGCGAGCTGCGAGGGGCCCTGAGACGCAGGATAATGGGATCGGGCAGCGACTCAGGTATCTGGAGAAAAGCTCAGCATACACTCAGGCTCAAATCCTCCGTTCCAACATAAACACAGCAGACGAGGGAAGGTTTCTGGAAAAGCTTGCAAGGCGCAGAACCTTGGTGTTGTGATCTGCCCAACTGCATCTGAATCAAACGACAAGCATAATTCTTGGAGTCGCCACGAAAAATGGGAAGACTGTGCCAGGCCTGAGCGAGGCATTAGAGAGCCAGGAGGGAAAAAAAGAGAGAGAGAAAAGGAAAGAAAACTCAAGTTTTTCCCTCTTCCTATTTGGGAAGAAAGAAAACAGATTTTTGTTCACAAAGATAAGTATGAGAAACCCAGTGTATTCTCAGAGCTCAGAGTGAAAACAGTAGGGCTGACCGCACGGTGGTCAAGGGCTTCCAGTCTCTGCTCTGTTTGCACATCTGTTTGCACATCTGTTTGTAAGCCAGGGGACTTAGCTTCTCTCTAATTGACTGATGACACCCAAGTCCGTACCATGGTACCCAGCTTCTCCCTGGGGCTCCAGCGACCCCACTAACGCCCCCACTTGTTAACCAAAGAGGCATCTCAGGCTCCACACGGCCAAAGCCAGACCCACCCCCACTCCCACCCCACCCCACCCCCGTCTCCCCACTCTTTCCCATCTCAGCAACGGAATTCCAGTTTCCCAGTTGCTGAGGCTAAGCTTTGAGGACACACTCTAGGTTCTTCCCTTTTTCTAACTTCAAACCTCCAAGCCCTCAGCAATTCTCAAGAATCTACTTTTAACATATATAAGGGAACCCACCCATCTGTCTCTCCCTCCACCACCACGCCTTGGCGGCTGGGCCTCCAGTGACTTCAGCCTGGACAGCCATGGCTGTGCCCTAGCCCTTTCGTTCTACAAGTGCCCCTGGTCCCCTGTACCCGCAAGCTCTGCGGAGAAGCCTGCAGATCCTTTCACAGCACCCACTAGGTGGCATCCCTCCCAGTTAACCACCTCCCTCTGCCCCCAGCCCCATGGCTCCCCATCGCTGCTAATCGCCAGGGGGCGCACTGCCCTCCGCAGCTGGGACCAGGTCTTCCCCCTTGGCCTCAGTTCACCTCACCCTCCGCCCAGAGACCTTCTTCCTCCTGCCCTGAGGCCACACTCTGCTCCACCATGGCCCTTCACACTGGCCAGCTAGCTATAGCACCGGGGAGGCCACGCCTCTAAATCTCTGCTGTGTGTCACTTCTGACCATCCTGTCTACAGGAGCCAACCTGCTCCAGCCTCAGTCCGTGGTTTCCCTTCTGGAGGCACTCTGCACTGGACTGTGTTTATTCACTGCCTTCCTACCAGCGAGGAGACAGCCGCGCGCTGAGCGTGCAGGACCCTGCCTCACTGCAGAAACAGGCATGCAGGAGGCGCTTAATAAATGACTGCCTGGGCACATGAATATCCACAAAAAGGTATTAACCAAGGAAAAAAGAAAAGGTACATCCAGCAAGGAGACCGCATGAATCTTTCCCTTGAACTTGCCCCAGGGCAGCCAGCGCCAGATCCAGGCTCGTCGCAGCCCAGGAGAGTCCCAGGAACTTACCAGAACCTTTGGTCACTTTAGTTTTTCAAATAAATATATGCCATGAGTGAACAACATTAACAATATTTATGCCTTTTGACTCCGTAGTTCTATTTCTGGGAACCCATCCAAAGGACATAATCCAAAAACATGTAAATGCTTTATACGCAAAAATATTCACCATAGGAGCATTCATAATAGGAAGGAAAAAAAAAACCCTAGGAACAATGTGCTTGCTGCCCGACAAGAGAGGAATGACTCAAGAAACCATATGTCCGCTGGAAAGAAAATGGGAATCTTCACAGATAACGTGGAGCCGTGATTTACAGTAGCACAGAGGCATTCTTGTATCACAATGCGCAATGAAGATGGCAAGGCGGAGGGTGGGACTGCAGGGTGGAAGGGACGGGAGGGTGAGACAGGGAAGGAGCCGTACCTGGGGCAGAGTGTACGTGGGGGCGGAGCGTACGTGGGGGCGGAGCTGTGAGAGATGCTCTTGGGCAGGGAGGGGCTATTCTATGCGCAGTGGTAGAAAACTGGATTTTCACAAGAAAAAGTAAATGTGACTCTACCTCACAGAGACCAGCATACATTCCAGATGGGGTGTACCTTTCAGTGGAGAAAAACAAAATTTTCAAGCTTGCTGAAGAAAAGAAAGGAGAGTGCTTTGTACAGCCTCAGAACAGGCAAAGATTTATAAACAATACATTAAAGGGACAAATCAGCCCTGGCCAGCTAGGGCAGGTGGTGAGAGCATCCACCTGATATGCCAAGGTTGTGGGTTCAATCCCCCATCAGGGCGCACAGAAGAATCAACCAATGAATGCATAAATAAGTGAAACAACCAAATCAATCTCTCTTTTCCTTTCTTTCTCTCTCTCTCACCCTAAAATCAATTAAATTTTAAAACATTAGTAAAATAAATAAAATGACAAGCCATGAAAAATAGTGAACCATTTGAATACATCAGAATAGCAATATTTCATATGACAACAGACACTGTAAACCAGGCTGCAGTATACGTGACGAGCTGGGGGAGGATGAGTAAAAAGAATACAGAAACAACTTTTACAAATCAAAAATCAATAAAATGTAAAAGAACAAAGGATATTCACGTACTGTTTACACAGAACGGTCAATAACGCTATGAAAAGATGTTCTGTTGCGCTTGGAACCAAGATCGGGTAAATTGAAACTCAGTCTTTGCACGGCCACGCAGCCGTCAGAAAATCGGGAGATCGAACAGCACCGCTCCGCCGCTGGAAGGCCCGGGGCCAGGGGTGCCCCCTCTGCGGTCCCGTCTCCCCGCCGCCGGAAGCCCCAGAGCACGCAGTGGGGGGTGCCAGCGGACTTGCCCCCTCACCACCCACCACCCTCCCGGGCATCCTCGCGACCTGACAGGCTTTTCCCTGCAGCCCTCCATCCACCCCTGCTCCCGCCATGTCCTTCTCACCCCACGCTTTCCCACGTTCTCCTCACTACCCTCTGCCCATTCTTTAAGACCTCCACCCATGTCTTTTCTCTACCCTGGAGCTTCCCAGGCCTGCAACCTGCAGAAAAGTCCCATTTTCTAAACAGAGATACATTATTATTTTTTTTTAATTTTCACTTACTATGAGCCTCATGCTGACGGGTCTGATGGCACTACATTATTTTCTTTTATATTATATCTAGTCATTATATTTTTGTGTCTCAGCAATTAGGCTCAGCAATTAGACAGTCTCTTCTTTGGGTTGTTTTTTGTATTTGCATTGCTCTCCTGGAAACCATTTATTAGGTGTTTGGTTATGAACTGAACGCTATGCATTACCTCTTTCAAGCTTTTGGACGTTATCAGGTAGCTACTACTATTATCTTCATTTCGAAGGTGAAAAAAAAAAAAAGCCAAGCTCAGAAAGGTTACGTAATTTTCCCAGCCACACAGGTAATACACATTCGAGTTAGTGTTCAAACCCATGTTATCTGGCTCCAGACCTTATTCCTTTTCACTGGTGTATGAGAGAGAGAGAGAGAAGGTTCTGGGCAAATAGTAGTAATAAAAGGTCATATATAAGACTTTTGCATGAATGTGAATAGCTCCATTATTCACAACAGGCAAGAAACGGAAACAATCCAAGTACCCATAGACGAATGAATGGACAACCAAAATGTGTCGCCATATAATGGGATAGGACTGGCAGTGAAAGGAACAAGAAAGACAGTGGTAAATGCTATATAACACGTACCTCGTAAACATGGTGCTAAGTGAAAGAAGCCAGACAAAAGTGTCGTATTTTGTGTGACTCAATACAGCATGTGAAATAATCCAGAATCCTGGCTGTATCACCCGCTAGCTGAGACCTCAGGCAAGCTACTGAAGCTCTCTGTGGCTGTTTCATCGCGTGTAAAATGGACATAATAACGCCTCACCTTTCATGGTGAGGATTAAACTAGACAGACAATGCATGGGCCGGTGACTAGAAGAGAGTAAACACCCAGTCGAGGGCACTGTATTGAGCAGTGAGGGCAGTGTCAAGGCCGCTTGCTGTGGACGTTGACACGGAACAACAATGCCTCTTCAGTACAGCTCACGCACCTGACAGCCAGGTGGCTGGGGCCCGGGAGCCAGGGCCAGCACTTCTTTGCTCCGGAACTCTGGGCAAGTCACATGACCTCGGCTGCTTTCACTGGGAACGTGGGGACAACAACAATAGCTACTTTGTAGTGCTGTCGTGAGGGTTAAATGAACCGACACGCTACAGTGCTTAGCACAGTGCCTGGGACACAAAAAACACTGGTTCATTTCTATCCACCCTTATTGTTCTGGCCGTTGGGTGCAGAGGGCGTAAGAGACATGCAAGATAGAGTTTCGCTGTTCTGAAAAAATGTGTAATCCAATGAGCTGGTTTCCACAGCAGTGCCACTGACCCCGAGCTACAAGTCACAAACAAGGCGCCCTTCACTCTCCCCCTTAGGAGCTTGCAAACACCTGGAGCGCGGGATGGGCATTTTCCATGTCTCCGCATCCCTGGCGCCCCGCACAGGGCCTGTCTGGGAAAGAGCAAGAGTGTGCGAGACCCTCCAAAGGGTGTTTTCAGTGCAGCCCCGTGGAAGCAAAGCCTCCATTTACATGCCAGCCTCAGAGCCACAGTGGCATGTGGTTCGGGCTCATTTGCATCTGAGCATCTCTGCATCGGGCTATTCAGATCGCTGCCTTGTCAACCCGAGATCACAGCGTGCAGGGCAAAACAGGGCTCTGGGGACTCAGGCTTGCCTGCCACTCCAGTGTTTGGTCCTGCGGGGTTTTCACATGTCCCCTCCCATCTCTGTGGGAGGCAGGAAACTGGGCTGCAATTCTGAGCCTGGTACTTCTGTGCTGGGTGACCTTAAGCAAGTACAAATTGAAAAATCTTAAGAGGATGGCAAACGGATTTCAACCCAAGTGGCCTCTCGAATGGATTCGTAGTGGTTACCTAGAACTCTGCATTCATTCACACATGCAAAAAAATATTTACTGAGCATCTACTATGTGCTAGGACTCTTCTAAGTGCTAACAATAAAACAGTGAACAGAAGGGGCACAAATCCCTACCCTCACACGGCACATATACGAGTGGATGACAAACAATGACCAAGATCAGGAAGCAAAACGTGTCACTGACAGAGAGTGACAGGTGCACGGGAGAGCGACTATACAGCAGGAAACAGGACATAAAGTATGGGGGTGTGGGGAAGGGACAGTGGCATGTTACACAGGGTGATAGGGACAGCCTTGCTGGGAGTGTCTCTCTGGAGCAGGGTCTCTCGGCCTCAGCCACACTGGCACGTGCGAACGGACCGATAGTGCTCTGCTGGGAGAAGCTGCCCTGTGCCCTGGAGGGGGTCTCGCAGCCTCCCCGGCCCCTACCCACCAGCTGTCAGTAGGACCAAAGCTGCCTCCAGACATTGACGAATGTTCTCCAGAGTGAGCACCCCTGGTCTAGAGGAAGAACCCGGAGGATGGGAAAGAGGGAGCCACACAGAGATCTCAGAGGAGCCTGGACAGGCACGGGAGGCAGAGGGGTAGCCAAGGCTGGCCCCGGCCCCCACCCACAGGCAGCGTGCATCAAGCCAGTGTTCAGTACACCTGTCCTCTCAAGAGAGGGCTTGTTCCGGTGAGGTCAGAAAACAGCAAGCGCCCCAGCCTGGAGGCTGAAAGATCGTGATGCATCTGAGGCCCCAGAAGGAGGGCACGGAGCCAGTGCTAGGACCAGGAGTGAGTGGCGGAGGAGCCAGAGAGGAAGGCGCAGGACCTGGTCTCACAAGCCACAGAGCCCTCACGGAAGGGTCTTGGGCAGGGCAATGTCATGATCCACTTAGTGCCCTAGGTTCCAAGGACCTTCTGTGACAAGGCCAAGCACCTCCCACTCCCGAGGAGCTATGGGGCCTTGGGTGCATTCCTGCACCTTGGTTTTCTCAGCTAGGAAACTGGAGACAGAGACGACAACAGTAGCCACTTCACGGGTTTGTTGCGAGGCTCCGATGAAGCACTATGTGCATCACACTGGGAACAGTGCCGGGAACACGGCGCAGTCTTCGTGGGAACTTGTAGTCTTAGTGAGTGGCTCTCTTCTTAAACAAACATTTGCTAGTTGTTTGTTTTAAAGTATATAGTTGACGTACAACATAATAGTAGTTTCCAGTGTACGACAACATAGCGATTCAACATTTATATACCTTACAATGCGAAGGCCACAATAAATCTGGTAACCCTCTGTCACCATTCAAAGTGATTACATGGCTGACGGTTTCCTGCACATGCCATCCCCCTGCTCATGTACGACGGAAAGTGTGTACCTCTCACTCCCCTTCACCGTATCATCATCCCCTCACTGCCCCGCCCCTACCTCTGGCAACCATTCGTTGGTCCTCCGTATTCATTCATTTCTTCCCCATCCCTCGGAAGCTTCCCACTGCCCGGGAGGAACGCAGCGCTGGGTTAGCTTTCCCATCAGAGCTCCTGGTCCCTGCCCGGCCTCCCGCGCCCGCCCCCGCCCCCAGGGCAGCACTGCCTCTGTCCCCAGGGCCCTGCATCTCCGCCTCTACTGCACCACCTGGCCGCCAGCTCCTCCGCACTCCTGGGCTTTGTATCCTCTCTCAGGGGTCTTTACCAGGGGCAAATACTTCCACCTGAAAACCGATGTCAGAAGGTCTCCTGGCTTAGAGACATGAAGGTCTTACATTTGTATATGAACTGTCAGTCCTGTCTTGGGAATGTGTTCGAAAACAATCAACCATCACCGCTGAGGGTCATCGAACGACACCCCCACCCACCTAGTGACAATACACTACCTCCATATAAGACTATCATGTCTCTGCAATGCCTCTACCTGTGACACCTTTCTCTCCAGTTTGCGGTCAAGAGAATTTCTGCTAGCCAACACCGGCGGGAGCTTCCCTCTGCACCCCACCCGCCCCCCGGCCCCCACTGCCCACCTCTGGCAGCAGTAGCCCCGCCCCGCTAACTGGGGGCGTCAGAGCCTGCACCGGACTTGGTTCTACACGGTGTCCCTCCCCGCCCAAGTCAGTATCCTCGGGAGGGTGGGTGCATGCCCCGGAATGCCACCCCCAGCACCCATGTGATCCTGACACCAAGCCAGCGGCCTTAACAGCACAGAAGTTCCGCCTGTGAGGAAAGGCTCAGAGAGGGCGAACAATTTGCTGAAAGTTACCCAGGAGGCAAACAGCAAAATTATAAATTACGTAAGCATCTTCTAACTTCCAGTGGCTATACTTCTGTTTTGAATAAAAATGTCATTTGCCAAAAACTTTCTTTTTAAGTTTAGGCTCAAAATATGCAAATTTTGTATCTATATATCTATCTACCTATCTAGCTATAATAGACAGATGATATACAAAAACACCGCCTATATGTTCCTGAACGTATTGGGATTATTGCAATAGTGAGGTAATAGTAACAAAACAAATAACAATTATTGAACATTTTCTCTGGCCCAGGCTGTGCCTGAATACCTCACAAAACTTTCTCATTTAATTCTTGCGACATTCCCAGGAGATAGATAATACTGTTTACAATTCACAGATGAAGAAAGTAAGACTCGGAGAGGTCATGTAACTTCACCAAGGCCACTCCATTAGTCTGTGACAACGGCAAAACTCAAATACAAGCCATTGTGATGGTCAGTTCTATGTGTCAGGTGGGCTGGGCCAGCAGCGCCCAGATGTTTGGTGAACGTTACCGAGTGTCTGTGGGAGGGAGACGCTGGGTGAGTTTGGCGTGTAGATTGGTGGCCTGAGCAAAGGAGGCTGTGCCTCTCCCTTCAGGTGGGTGAGCTGCATCCAGACAGTGGGAGACCGGGACGGAACACTGGGACGGGACAAGGGGGCCGAGTGCGGGGGAACGCGGCCGGCCTGAGCTGGGCCCTCCGTCTCCCCCCGCCCTCGAACAGGAACCCACAGCACTGGCTCTCCCGGCTCCCGGGCCTTCGGACTTGGACTGGAGCTACTTAACCAGTCCACGGGGGTCTCCAGTTTGCCACATCACCCTTCAGATCTTGGGGCCTGTCAGCCTCTGTAACTGTGTGAGCCGCCTTATAACAAATCTCTTTATTATATATTCATATATCCCTATTGGTTCTGTTTCTCTGGAAAACCATGCCTAGGACAGGGGTGTCAGCCCAAGCCCTAGGATGTCACAATTCTCCGTATTAAGTACAAACAGAATTCTTTCACTCCAGCTGGAGAAGCAGCATGTTATCAACAGGACACTGCAAGGGACTCACTCAAACATTTTACTAGATGCACCTTGTTTTGTTCCAGCGTCTCCGAAGCAGCACTGTCCTCATACACTTAGAGTTTGGGAAATCACACTACAGTGGGGACAGAGAGATGGCTTTGGATTTCCAGGAGCTTGGCATTGCACCTCTGACGCATGGGTGACCTTGGCCGTGTCATTTTACCTTTCTGTGGAATTAGAATGTGGATCACTGACACCGATGTGCCCCAGGCCGCCATGAGGCTTAACCCAGACCAGATACTGATTATTTCTCATTGCATTCTCCCCCAAACCACAGACAAGGTAGCGAGCAAGGGCACCGCTGGCTACAGGAGCAGTGCACCACCCAGAACCGATACAGCTTCCATGTAATCCAGTTCTTGTCTAGTCATCTCAACCGAAGGCTAAAAATGGTGCTGCAGTAATAAAGGGAATTATAATACATGATGGTAGAAGCTTGGAGAGCAATTCCAGCACAGAAGCCAGTGATTGTACAGTGCAACAAATTAAAAACTCAAAAAAAAAAAAAAAACAACGGGGGGGGGGGAGGCGAGGAAACTGAAGACCACTCCAATCCCTCAAGAAACACTGTTTAATAAAGCAAACTCTCTTTTCCGTAGAATTCCAATCAAGGAGCGTTTGGGCCACACGGAGGCAATTAGAGGCATCTATGATTTAATGAAAACGCAAAAACCAAGGACAGACAACACTACTTCGTAACAAGAGGCCACATCTCATATCCCCGCCACCGAGGGCAGGACACGGAGTGGCAGAGAAGCGTGTCCCGGTGGCACACAGCTCAGACCACCAGAACGTGGCTCCCGCAAGCCAGGTCCGGCCTTGCCCTCCGCTAGCACGCACAGAAGAGGAAGCTGCCCAGGAAACAAAGGCCAGGCGTGAGCCACACCGGGGAGGGGAGGCAGCCTCCACAGCTGGCCACGCAGACCCACGATCTCACGAGAACAGGTGAGGTCTGGCGTCTCCTCTCTTCAGTGAAAACCCAGCCCCACTCCACACGCAGGATGTGAGCATCCTTGGGGCTCCCCCTTGCCGGCCGTAAACATCAAATGTGATTCTCATTGTAAACAACACTCCTCACCCCAGAAACACACCAGTCACCGTCTTCTGACCTGGAACTCTTCCGGCCTTGGACGCTGGAGAAGGCGACATGTTTGTCTCCTGACATTGACCCCTACCTCGCTTCCCCTGCGCCTCGCTCACCAGCTCTCCCTCTGCCCCACACACCCCGCGTTAACTCCTGCTTTCGAGGCTTGGTCGCCACTGTTTCCTCCTCCCGGAGGGCTTGTCCTCCGGATCTTCTAAGACTGGAATCCTCCTTACTATTTAGGCTGCAGTGGTATACTGAATCCTCAGCCCAAAGGGCACCTCCCAGAGAGCGGCCTTACCCAGCTCACTGAGGACACTCTGGCGAGCCCGCCCATTATTCCCTTTGATTTTCTCTGAGCGCTCACTGCCGTACCAAGGCTGCCTGCACGGAGAATGCCCCCGTGCACTCCGTGTGCTGGCTTACCCTGTCCCCGGCTCCAACCTCCCCTCCAGATAATAAGCCCTGGATGGAGAGCAGACACGTTGACCTTTTATTTGTTTACCGTGGCGCTCCCAACTCCTAGTGTAGTTCCTGGCACAGGAGAGGCCCTTAATAACATCAGTAGAATGAAACCATGAAAGGGTGGGCGGCTTGGGGTTCCTGAGTCTTTGGAAAAACCGCTTTAGCCAAGAAGGATTGGGTTTTATTCATTCATTCTTTTGACATCTGTTGTATGTCCCAGGAGCTGGGGATGCAGCGGTGAATTAAACCTGGGCCCCTGCCCACGAGAAGTCAGCGTGGAGGTGGAGAGGCCAAGAAGGACATGGCCCACGGCAGTGGGTGGGAGGTGAAGGACACGGCAGGTACACAGGAGAGGCTGGCACTCAACACCTGCCAACGCTACCTGGCCTGAGTATGGAGTTTGAGAGACCCTTGCGGTTAAAGAGGTGAGGGTATTCGTTTCCTGTGGCCGCTGTCACAAATTGCCACACAGTGGTGCCTTAAAACAACAGGCACTTATTCCCCCACAGTTCTGGGGTCTGAAGTCTGGAATCAAGGTGTCCTTAGGGTTGGTTCCTCCTGCAAACTGCGAGGAGGAATCTGCTCCTTGCTTCTCTCTTGGCTCCTGGGGGGTTGCCGACAACCCTTGACATCCCTTGACTTGTAGCTGCGTCCTCCAACCACGGGGCATTCTCTCCAGCTGCGTCTGTCTCTGTCTCCACCTTCTCTTTTCAGGAAGACACAGAACAATGGATTTGAACCCACCCTAACCCAGTATGACCTTCACTAACGACATCTGCAAAGACCCTATTTCCAAATAAGGTCCCATTCTAAGATTCCGGGCTTTTAAGGCAGGAGGGTGGTAGGGTCGGGTGAGTGGGGGACACACTCCTCAAGTCAGTAAAGCTGGTTACACCTTAGTCTTTGATTCTGGAAAACGCATTTATTTTCAGGAGCACCCGTCGTGTGATGGGTTTGGTATGACAGCACCTCACTCCCCACCGAACCCAGGGATTTGCCAAAGCGCGAGGTGTGCGCCACGTACTTCTTTACCCCGATCCCGCCCATGTCACCGGAGGGAAGGGAAGGAAAGCAGGCCAGTGACCGGCTGCTGGCTGTACTCAGGGCCTGTGCCTTCTCCCCTCTGAGCTCCCCAAACTGCGGGTCCCATCTCCCCCACTTCAATGTCACTGTCTCACGCGCAGACTGACCCGGTTCTGCCGAGGCAGCCGCGCAGGCAGCGTCTCCCCCTGGAAGACACCCCTCAGGAAGACTCACTCGGAGAAGCCGCGAGACCACCACACATCGCAGCTCCTCTGCGCGGCCCGGGAAGCCCTGGCCTCGCCCCTCTGCTGCCCATCCTTGCTCTGTAGCTGGTGCCTGACCTACTGCTGCCTCGTCCCATTCCATCCTCCCCGGGGCATCTCCCACGTCCTAGTCTCAGGTCCCCAAAGATAATGGGGAACCAAGGTTCCTGAAGCCCAAATACAAGGCCATCGTCATGGATGCCGCTGACTGGGTCCCTCAACGGAGAGGATCTCAACCACATCCAGGTGACACTGAACGGAAGCCCAGAGACATCCCGGTGGCCCCATAAATAAGACAGGGCTTGGTGGGGAGATGACAGACATGGGAACCAAGCCTCCTGGAGGCCAGACCCAAGCTCCAGTTTCGGCCGGACACTGCGCTGCAGATCAACAGCTCACCCTTCCTGGTGGCCGTCTCCTGACTGGTGTCAGTCCCTCCCCGAGGGGGTTGAACGGAGATTTAATAATAATGCACGTAACGCTGTTCGAGACACATGGAATGTGCTTAAGAAATGAGTTTTGAGCTGCACGAAGAAAACTGAAATCCCCAAATAGAGCTAATACAGTTGTGAGAGAGGGAGAGAGCATACATTGGATTTGCTCGTGCGTTTATTGTCCGCCTGCTGCTCCAGGCCCTCTGCTGCATGAGGGGGCCGGCAGAGCCCATCCTGCTCCGTCTCAGAGCCTGGCAGAGGGCAATGCACGCAGTAACATTTGTCAAGAGGATAAATGAGTAACAAATATCCCATTACAGCAAGTGGAGACACTGCCATGTTTTCATTATTTTAGCGGTTAAAAAAAGAAAGAAAGAAAGAGGATTGTGCACTTTGGAGAAGAAAACGAAAGAAGTCAAAATAATTTCAAATTTCACGTCTGCTAGTGGGATTATCATGGCAAGTTAAAGAGGGCAGGAACCTTGTACAGAATCTAGAATAAACATGCAAATGGGGCCTGAAATTTCTGGACATCCCTGGCCATTGCCTTCACCACTGCAGCTGAAAGGACGCTTAGGGGGTGATGGAGCAATTGGCTTATGCTCTACACCCATTTCTCCTGACTACTCAGCACGAGGGCTGATTCACCACCCGAGTATCCTAAATATTAGTTTCTCTCTTTTTTTATTTTTTTAAAGATTTTATTTATTTATTTTTAGAGAGGGAAGGGAGGGAGAAAGAGAGAGAGAGAGAAACATCAATGTATGGTTGCTGGGGATCGTGGCCTGCAACCCAGGCATGTGCCCTGACTGGGAATCGAACCTGTGATGCTTTGGTTTGCAGCCCGCACTCAATCCACCAAGCTACACCAGCCAGGGCCAGTTTCTCTCTTTTTTTAAAAAGTGGCCTTCAGATCATCGAAGACACAGCCATGGCCCCCTGGCCCCTCCTCTTCCCCACGCTAGTTATCCCCGTGCCTTCCAACTCTCTTCTCAGAGGACAGGACTTCCTGCCCTCTCATCACCCAAGGCGGTTGCACAGCGGAAGTCAATGAGACCTTTAACTTGCCACCCGGTCTCCTTTCGACGTGTGTCACAGTGCCCGTGAAAGAAGACGGGCAGATACACCCAGGCCACCCGTGCTCAGAAAGTACGTTCAGAGTCCCACAAAGCCAGAGAAGCTTTCAGAGGACTCATCTGCTTTAAGAAAGTCAGACTCTTAAATGAGAGTGATTTCAAGAAGATCGGCCAGCCTGCAGTGGGCTTAGACAGGGGAAGGAAACCGCATGACCGCTGCTCGTCTGAGCCGTGGTGAGAACGCCTGCCGGCGGCAGCACAAGTTCAAATCCCCAGGCCACCAGGCCAAGTCCCGTGGAGAGCCTCTCCCCTCCAGCGCAGCAGCCCCCCAGCAGCCGGAAGCCAGACTACCTCACTGGCTCCATCCCACTTCCCTGAAAAACGGAACACAAAAAAGAAATGAAGTGAGCTTTGTGGAAACTGTGTATGTGTCCTAAAATTTCCCTCCTCTGAGTTACGGGGAAACGACACGATTGGGATGAAGGAACTTTGGCCTGGGAAGCCAGTTCAGTATGTCTAATTTTCAAAGTGCAAGGTCACTTAGACACGGGCTGGTTCGAGCACCCTAGTTTTACATCCAAGGACGATGAAACCCAGGCCGCCTCCACTGTGTATTTGCCCGTGCGATCCTGAGCCAGTCGCTCAGACTTGCTGGCCTCAATTCATAATCTGTAAAATGAAGAGGATGGTAATATTACCCACCCTTAAACAGACGTGATGGCTAAATTAAATGGGGTAATTCACGTAATGTGCCTGACGGGGAGACAATACTCCATAATGGCTACTTATTATTACTTTCCATGCAACCAATAGTAATGGGGTTTCTGCTAGGTCACACATTGCTCCGGGTCATGAGGATACAGCGAGAAATGGCATCAACACTGACCTTGTTCTCCAGCAGGCTTCCGGGGAGACAGACACTCACACACATGCTCACAGGCACCCTTGACTGCGGATGGAGAACTGCGGGTGCTTACGGTCACACGCTAGGGGCTGGGAGACCTGGGGCCAGGACGCAAGGTCACCCAGCTTAGAGACGTTGCATTCTCATGGGTGCTGTTGTCATTCGCCCCCTGCTTCCTCACCCGTACCGTGAAGGAGGTGGGTGGGATACAAGGGCAGGTGTCATTAGGAGAGTCCCCTCTCACCCCTAGGAAAAGGACCCGGGCTTGCAGGAAGTCTCTGCTTGGGAAGTGTTTAGTGCCCACTCGGGCAGGCCGGCGGGAGAACAGGGGAAGGCACGGGCGTGCTCAGAGGCAGAGCTGGACGCGCAGCGCCTAGAAAACGCCCGCCCTGACAGTCCCAGAAACATGGCTGCATAAAAAATGGTCTTATTTCTCTACCTGGGGATGGAAGAAATCAACAGGCGAAACCCACAACAATGTCAAAGAGGCCAGAGCCCGAACACATACTTCCTCACCATCATCCAATCACAAATCGCCGATGGCTCCCACTACAATGGGTGTGAAACCACTTTTTTTTTTTAAAAGAATCATTGCCTTTAGAGCCTCGCAGTGGGAAACGTTGCATTAGGAGGATCACTAGCAGACAGGGATATTCTTAAGGCCTTGTTTTGGGGGCCAATGCTCACGACAATGATGACTTAGGATCTGCCTTTTACTCGCCACTCGACGTTGGATGTTATCAGTACCATGAATGCTACATTGCCTCCACTACAGGACTAGTAATTTGGCTTGCGAGTTAAACAAGATAATTAATGACAGTGATGTCAATGAAAAATAGTGATAATAGTTATTGTTACCTGAACACTTTTTACATGTGCCACGTACCAATGCTAAATACTTCACACACGTGCCATTTGCACCCATCAGCAATATCGTGGGACAAGCACTCTCTTGTCCCATCGCACAGATGAAAGCATTGAGGCTTGCCCTGGCTGGCGTAGCTCAGTGGATTGAGTGCAGGCTGTGAACCAAAGTGTCGCAGGTTCGATTCCCAGTCAGGGCACATGTCTGGGTTGCAGGCCGTGACCCCCAGCAACCGCACATTGATGTTTCTCTCTCTTTCTCCTTCCCTTCCCTCTCTAAAAATAAATAAATAACATCTTAAAAAAAAAAGGCACTGAGGCTTGGCGACACAGGCACCTCACCCACACGGGCATGCTCTTGCAACCCACTGCCGTTTTGCTGATTTGTCCTACTCCCTGGGCCTCCGTTTGCGGACCTGCAACATTATGTGGTTACGCAACAGATAAAAATGACGTGTAAAAGCCCCCACGATGCCCCCTTCGAGACTTCCAGACCACCAGCCAGTGTTTACAGGAAGACAGGAAGTTCCCTGTCTTCTCTATCGTCCAGTCTCAGAGGCTGGTCCCACGCCTGACGGTCTGTGTCAGTGACCTTGGGCGTCCCTTCTCCCTTCCAACCTCCGATTGTCCCTTTTCCCTCCCATCACGAGCAATGGCTCAGAACGCCACAGTCACCGCACAGGCAGAGCTTGCCCAAGGCTGCGTCAACCAGGAAGGCTGTGCATTGCCTGAAGCCGCATCCGATCCTCCTCCACACTGGTCAACCATTGACAAAACGTCCTACCCAGAAGAATAAAGTTCAAGTGCCTCCATGTTCCATTCAAGGCTGCCTGGGGTCTCATGTTAGCCTGCCATTGGTAGTCCATCAATCTCTTTCTTTCTGAGTTCTCCTAACAGTTCTACCCGGGACCTATTACATACCCCTGTTCTCCTGTACCTGTTTTCATTCTCCTAAAGAAGTGGCAGAAAGCACCCGTCTAGTAGCACGACAGTAGTTAAAGCTCAGGACCTGGCTCTGTATGAGGGCCCCTAAAATTCGTGTTGAAACCCAACGCCCACAGTGGTAGTAGCATCAGGAGGTGGAGTCACTGGACATTATCAGGTCATGGAGGTGGAGCTCTCATAAATGAAATCGGTGCCCCTTCAGAAGAGACCCCCTTAGGTCCCTAGCCCCTTTCTTCCTTCTGCCACGTGGGGTCACAGTGAGGAGACGGCATTCCGCAGCTGGGGGAGCGCCCTCCCCGGAACCTGACCATGCCGGGAACTGATCTGAAACTTCCGGCCCCCAGGACTGCGAGAAATAAACTTCTGTTGTTTCTCAGCCACACAGTGCATGAGATTTTGTTAGCAGCCCAAAGGGACTAAGAGAATGGGCATTGCTTTATAATCAAGAAGAAGAGTTATTTTTCCATTGTTCTTCATGGCATGGGAAGATGCTTATGATACAGTAGTGAACAAAAGAAGCATACTACTAAATTACACACACAGACGCATAGGTCAGTTGAATGATCTAGTATGGTAAAAGTACACTTGTTTATTAAAAAGCTTGGAAGAAATCACAGGTGACCCAAAGGAAATGCCTGCTGGCGTGATACACACGGAGCCACCGAGTCCCGAAGACCCCAGGCCACGGTCACCCGGGTGCTCCGGAGCAGCTGGGGTGGAAGAAAGCACCCAACGACTCCATCCTTTCCCAACCACTTCCTAGGTGGGTCCCAGTTTCGCCGCAGGCCAGTCGGGAACAGGAGAGGTCCAGGTCCGCTCCAGGGAGAAGAACCGCCCCCCCCCCCCCGCCCCGTGCTCTGCTGAGATACCCAAGGGCTCTGCAGTGAGAAAGGACACATCGCTGCAACCACCCATTCTGGCCAAACACGAGGCGCCAGCACCCCATACGATGGCTCCCACGGCAGGCCGCCGCTGCAACGGGCAAAAGCAGAGGAAACAGTGTTCCGGAACGTTCTTGGGACAGGAAGGCCTGCTCGAGCATGGGAAGTGGTCCCTGGGAAATGCGTGATGGATAGACAGGGCCGCGTGGAGAGCACGCGGGCTGGCTGGTCTCAAGCTCACACTTACCACAGGTTGCTCCCTCCCCCTCGCCCCACACGCCCACACCAGAGGAGAGAAGGGCCTAGCGCCTGCATTTCTCAGAAAAGTCCACTTTTCGGGGTCTGTTCCTGGAATCTCATTAGGCATTTCTGCTTATCCAGAAAGGTTACAAAACTCTTATGACCCCCAAACCAGCTTCATTTTTCTCCTCAAGTTGGGAATGCAAAACCCCAGGGACTCTCTCCAGAATGAATTATGCAGAGGATGCGATAAAATGAGATTCCACCTGCTGCTCAGGGACTCGCCTTGGAGAGATGTAATCAGATATTCATTTCCTGATATTAACAACCACTAAGACGGAGCTCTGATTTCTGGAACAAATACCTTAAGAAGAAAGTTTGAACATACACGTTTTAATTGAATTTCTTCCCAGCCAGAATGCAACTGACCCAATCCGGCATCCATCACGATCCACAGGCTTCCGTGGCTCGTGTAAGCCGGCTGATCTACTAGTAGGACTTGTCTAAGTTCTTAACCCTTGTATCCACCACTCACGTTTCCAGGGAGACTCATCAGCAGAGCTGGCAAATGCCGGCCTCGGCGTCACAACCCACCACAAAACTCTGAGCATCTGCTCTTTTACATGCTTATTTGTTCATTGTCTCTCTTGCCCCACCCGGAATGCGAGCCAAAGAAGGCAGGCGTTTATGGGTTGTGCTCACCGCCGTAGCCCCGCAGCGCCTGGCACTCAGTGTCCCAACACATATTTGCTGACTGTTACAGGGGACAGACTATGCCCGAGGTACGTCACTGCGGCATGAGGATTGGTTTGAGCTGGAGACAACCGAGAAGAAGCAGATCAGAAAGAGCTCTCTGCTCGCCCCGTTTGCCTAAAAGCAAGCGTACCTTTGTAAAAGAGGCCCCCGCACCACCGGGAAGGGCAGACATTACCACCAGAGACAACTCGAGACCCCGTGACCCCAGCGATGACACCAAAGAAATCTGCAGGACAACTTTGCTCACTCGCTCTTAGCTTCCATTAGTTCCTTAAATATTGACCTTTCCGCAATGTGCCACTCCTTGAAATTCAAGGTCCTTTTCCTTTGTCTTGTCACTGCTCTACAGGTTTTTGTCCGTTTGTTAAAATGCTGCGTAAGCCCAAGTCCTAACCACCCCTTTGAGGTACTCAGCACCGAATGTTCCCTGTGTGCGTGCATGACAAGCGTGTCAACAAACCTCTCTTTGCTGTCCTCCTGTAAGCCCGTTTTTCTCCGTCTCAAGTGTGGGCCCCAGCCAGGAAACCTAGGATGGGTAGAAGGAAAAGATGTGTCTCCTCCCTCCTCCTCCTCCTTCTACTACGAGTCTCTCGTGAACTCAGAAACGGAAGCCTGGGGTTGCACATAGGCCCCACTAGGAACAAGGAGATTTTTAGTCTCCTTGGCTGGGTGGCCACAGGAACACACAGGCGCACAGAGGAATCACGGCAGCATATTCTAAGGGCCAAGTGGTTGGAGTGGACACGACGGGCTGAGGCAGAGGGACCATCTATCAGGACGTGGGAAGTTCTTTTGTTTGTTTGTTTGTTTGTTTGTTTTTAGAGAGGGAAGGGGGGGAGATAGAGAGAGAGAGAAACATCAATGTGCGGTTGCTGGGGGTCATGGCCTGCAACCCAGGCATGTACCCTGGCTGAGAATCAAACCTGCGACACTTTGGTTCGCAGCCCGAGCTCAATCCACTGAGCTACGCCAGCCAGGGCGGGAAGTTCTCATGTTGCTCTCCCGCCTCCCTGTGTGCCGACCTGAGACTAGGAACGGGGAACTCCTCAAAGGGAGGAGCCCTGCTGTCCTTGGGAAGCACTCAGTTCTCACCGGAGACCAGAGGCCTCCCCTCCCCACCCCAAACTGGACCCCGAGACCTGCGAATTCTACGCGGACTCCGCGGGGACTCCGTGCCCGAGTCCCTCACAAACGCACCCTACATGGGTAGGGAGATGCCCTGCACACTGTCTTCTCTCAGATGCACCGCCTCAGAGCTGAGCTGTCTTCAGGCCTGGGGGAGGGAGGGGACCCATGGCTGATATCTAAATCAAGTAACAGCCCTGGCTGGCGTAGCTCAGTGGATTGAGCGCGGGCTGCAAACCAAAGCATGGCAGGTTCAATTCCCAGTCAGGGCACATGCCTGGGTTGCAGGCCACGGCCCCAGTGGAGGCCACGTGAGAGGCAACCACACATTGATGTTTCTCTCCCTCTTTCTCCCTCCCTTCCCCTCTCTAAAAATAAATAAATAAAATTTTAAAAAAGTAAATAAAGTAACAAAATAGAAATGAAAGTCTTCCCTGAAAAAAAAGTTGAAATCCTATTTTTAAGGTTGCTATAGGGGACAGAGGAAGTACCAGGTGCTGAAGAGGCCTTTATTCATTTCTTCTCTCTTTTCTTCAAAAAAATGTGTAACAAACAGTTACCCTAAGTCAGGGAGTATGATAAGGGTCGGGGCACCCACAGGAAACGATAAAGACAGAGCCCCGCCTCCAAAACTGTGTAGCCGACAGAGAGAACACACAATGATAAATGGGGAATAAGAACAGGGTACAACATGACTTACTATGAACCAAGCATCAGGTGCTATGGCGGCAAAGCACGGGCAAACCTGCGTCCAACCCCCAGCTCTGCCGCCTGGAAGGCCCGTGGCACTGACAAGGCACTTCCTCCTGTGGAGCCTTGACCTGCTGCTCCAACAGCAGGACCCACGCTGCTGCTCTGCAGCATCGCTCTGAGGACCAACACACCCCACGTACAAAGGGCTTGCCGGAGCGCACGGCCCGCTGCCGGCGCTCGCCGTGCTGTGGATCTTGTCATCGCAAAGGGTGGTGTCAGGATGCGTGTTCAGATCTGTGTCCCACTGCTCAGGCTTGAATGGTACTAAAGCTCAGGGCATGTGTGTGTCACCGTCTTCCCGGGTGCGCAGATGTTCTGCCCACCGTGTCTGAGATGTGTCCCCTGTGCAGTGGTGAAGGAGGGGCATCACCACCCACATACTGCATGGTATCTGGCTTCAGGTAAGTTCCAAGAGTGTCCTCCACTGCTGTTCACCTATGGCAAGACTGGCTAAGGAGCTGTGTATCATCATCCGACGAGTGTGACACCTCAGGACGCCGAGGGACAGCTGCAGAGAGACTCCAGGGGTGGCGATGGGGAGAGGGAAGGGGGTGCGCTATGTGATCTGTTGTACATCAGGTTCCCCCAGCTCAGGCAACCCACATAAACAAAATCCGAGTCAAAAGAAAGTGCTTATTTATTATGCTAATTCCTCAAATGCTGACACTTCCTGTCCCTGGGAGACCTATAAGGTGGGGTCTATTGGTATATCCAACCAGAAACCAGGAGAAACCAAGGGGCACCTAGACTTGTCTTCCCAAAACTATAGGACCCTCAGAACACTCACCCCCAAAAGAGACACCCTGGACCAGCTTCCTCTCTGCTGGAATTCTACACTCAGCATAGTGCCTGGCACAATAGCAGAAGCTAGAATGAAGGAACAAACAAATGAATGGATGAATGAATGAATGAATGAATGAACGAACAAATGGACGACAAATAAAGGGTATAAATAGCTTGGGATTTGGAACCATCTTTGGGTCGAACAGCACCAACAGTGGATCCTGGGTAGGGCGGCTGTTACCTTGCCATGTCTAGCAGCAAAGGGGCGCCACTGCCCCATTAACTCTTTCTGGGCCAACCTAGTGGGGAAGGGGGCAGCCCTGAAGCACAGCCATTACGCCAACAGCAGGGGGTCCCCAAAGCCTCCAGACCGGATTTCATTTTGGAATGCACCATACGATTTTTTTTCTGCTGCTCCAGCAGCAGCAGCAACAGCGGCAGTAGCAGATTTACTCTCCTAATTATGTTTGGCTTTGGTTAAATTAGTTTGCATTCCCTGTGCACACACTGGGTGGGGGAGGGGAGCAGGCAGGGGAAGGCAGGGGCCTGAGAACATGCGGAGAGGTGGAGAGAGTCTGCTCTGAGGATGATGCGCGCAGAACAATCCATCAAAGCATCAGGCAGATGGAACTACTGCCCAGTGGCCCAGGGACCCCAAAGGGATGGAGAAAGTGGCGTTCTGCCTGGATCCTCTATTCATTCCTTCCTTCCTTCATTCACACCACAGATATTTATTGAGTGTTCCTGATGAGCTGGACATTGAACTAGGAGGCGGAGGAAACGGCAGGGAATTAGACAAGTAAATGCTCCCTGATCTCATAAGCTAGCGTTCCGGAAGCGCAGTGAGACAAGCAACAAGCAAAGAGACAAGCAAAACTCTCAGAGGCTACGAGATCCATGTAACAGAGTCAAGGGAAGGGGCTTGTCCAGGGGAAGTTCATTACTGCATGTTCACGGGGAATGGTAGCCTCAGGCAGCAGTAACCAAAACCACACAACAACCATTCATTCCCTTACTCAGTGCTTGTTATATTCCAGACACGTGGCAAACGCCTCGTTTCATTGTCACCAAACCGCTATGAACTGGGCTCAGCGGTCCCCACTGAGAGTTTTAGTTATCCACCCGAGGACAGGTAGCAGCTGACCTCAAGTGCAATGTTGCCTCTTATGCCTCTTTCAAAGTTCTACCGTCAGTAACAGTGACCAGGGAGTATAGCACCCACTAAATACATACGAACATGGAGTCCATAAAACGACTTCAGTGTCGGATCTCCTGGCGGCATTTTACAGAGACCAGGGAGCGAGACCCGTGTCACCAGCAGGGTAAAACCGTTAAGGAGTGAAGGCGGGACTCACACTCACTTCTGTGTAACTGCTTAGTCATGTGGCCTCCCCAGACACAATGCAAAGCCATCTCACTGAACCAATACTTTTTCCTTGATAACCAGGCAGAAAAAGTTCCAGACGTCAGAATGCCCTGGAGTCGCAATGCGTGGGCTCTCTGGATGGGAGCACGGGACGTGTTGGTCCTCTGAGCTGTCCGGTTCCTGGTAACTCAGAGCTAAACTTAGCACGCTTGCAAAGTCACTCTGGAGAAGGAGCCAGTGGAAGAAAAAATGCCTGGAACCCAAAGCAACGGGGTGACTACCGAAGAGCCAGCCTCTTGTTCAATTGCGGTGCCCTCCGCGGGGACACAAAGAGCCAACACAGGTCTCCTATAGGCCTTCACCCCAGCCTGTTCTTAGCATCTTTTCTGCTCTGTAGATTTCTATTTCCTCTGTCAGCCCAACTGCCCGGCTCCAGGAATCTATTTACATAACCACCTGTCATTATCATGTGCCGGGCTCCCCTCTCCCTGGACAGCCATGCCAACATCCCCCTGCCCCACTGCCACAGTCAGGGGCATTTCAGAATTTCCATGATAAAACCTGGGCTTTGTGCTTTACCGTATTGCCTGATTTCCACATCTGTGGTGAAGGCAAATCTGAAAGGAGGATTGTCAAATCAGGGTTTAAAAAAAAAAAAACACAAAAAAAACCCACAAAGTGCCATTACAAATAGAAGCAGCCGCTTCTGATTCATAAACACTGTAATCTTCCCCAGGCCTTAGATACTTTTGACAACATCCAGATGAGAACCAATTTAATTTGAAAGATAGCTAATCAAGTAATTTGTTGTAGCACCTCGCTCGTTCCTGCCGTTGCGAAGGGGGTTGGGAGCTGCACCGGGGAAAAAGCAACCCTGTATGGAAGATTTCCGAAGGACCCTTCAGCTGTCGCGGAGTGTTTGCCTGACTCGGCAAAAAAATAGTAACTTCCAGATTTCATCTCGCCAGCCAACCAGCGCGTGTCAGCGGGTCGCGTGGAGTGTGGTACACACGGGTGAGGACATGCAGCTCCCAACATGTGTATGTGCAGTATTTATACTCTCTTCAATGTACTCCTTCTTTTAGAGACTTGAATAGATGAATTCTAAAACTGGGTAAGAGTTAACAACCTCAATCTTTTTTTTAAGATTTTATTTATTTATTTTTAGAGAGGGAAAGGGGGGAGAAAGAGAGAGAGAGAGAGAGAAACATCAATGTGCGGTTGCTGGGGGTCATGGCCTGCAACACAGGCATGTGCCCTGACTGGGAATCGAACCTGGGACACCTTGGTTCCCAGCCCGCACTCAATCCACTGAGCTACACCAGCCAGGGCAACAACCTCAATCTTGATTCTGAAATGTTCTTACGTTCCCCACACCTTAACACAGACACACTTGCTGGGAAATAAAGTGGGTGTGGGTCTGGGAATTTTACCTATTTTGAAACGATTATAGAAACCCTGAGATTTTCATCCACTAAAATTTTACTGGGCAATTACTGCAAGACAGAAATACAAGCTACCCTTGGAGCTCACATTCCAGTAAGAACAACGGGACAGCCCACTTCCTTGTAGTTAGCAAATATTTACATCCCTACTATGTGCCAGGCCCTGTCCTAAGTGCTTCACAAATATTTAATCTTCTTAACGACGCTATGACAGAGGTGTATTTTATTCTTTAAATTTGATCTGCCTTGACTCTTCCCCCATGAGAGTCTACTTCTCTCTACCATGTAGGAAAGAAATATGCTTCCCAGCACACAGGGAAATTCTTGAAGACCTAGTTCGCATTCTGAGGCAGAGGAAGAGTGTCGGGGAGCTGAAACCTGCTCCTGGTCTCCCAAGTCTCGTCGCCAGGACCAATTACCTAATTACTTCTTCCAGTGTTCTCATTCCATTTCAGAAGATGCATTGTGATTCCGGGGAAAGGACTGAGCCCGCAGACTCTGCGCTGCCAACCTGGGCAGAGGAACGTGGACACCTGGCACTCCTCCCAGCCATCCACGGCAATGACCCTGCCCTTGACCCCGGCGACCTCCGCACTCAAAACAGCTCTCTGCTCAGTGACTGGCAGGCAAGCACTATGAAAACTCTTGTTAAAGAGTCCCAATAGGAGGGAGGAGGGCAAGTTCAGGTACATTCTATGAATGCACTGTGAATGTGTTGTCTACTGGCTGTGGGAGACACAAGCATGGGTTCGGGGGTTATTTCTGATGTAACCCCCAGTTCCGCCCATACTCGCTGTGTGACATTGTGCACACCGCCTAACTTCTCTGACCCGCAGCCTTATAGAAAGTCCACTTCACAGATGATTATAAAAACTAGACAAAATTAAATTATGTGAAACAATATTAATATAACGGCCCATCACGGTCCCTTCATAAATGATGGGTCCCTCCTCACTCCCTCCTCCTTCCATGTAGGTTCACCTATTCTGCCTTTCCAGTAAGAGTAACCTAATAAATAACAGGTAAAGGGTTAAAAAGAACAGACCCTCCCCACCCTGCAGTCCTGGGAGGGGTATATTGTTCCTACTGTATAGGTTTGTCGGGCGGGGCTGGTTCCCGCCTCAGACACCTATTCCGTCCCCCTTTGCTGCTTCCGAAAGCAGCTCCCATTGATTTTCTCACGTGTGTGCAAGGCAGGAGAACAATTCCCTCGGTGCAGGAGGGGGAGGTCCTGATGTTCCCGCCCCAGATGACAAGCCTTCCTCGTGCCCCACAGGAAAGCAGCCGAGCCCCAAAGGAACCGCACCCCCCTCGACCAAAGAGCATTGAAACAGGACTTCGTGTTATGCAAGTGGAGGTTGGAGGTGGCCATTTCCCTTGTACGGCTCAAACATGTCTTTCCCCGACAAGGAAGAAGCATCATTCTTACATGTGCTCAATAACACCTATCGGTTTCCTTCAGCTGACAACAAAGGGGAGCGGCTGAAAACTGGCGTACGTGTTTCTTTGCTGCCCACTTCCTGGCCCTTGCAGGTTAGGAGATTACACGCAGCCCCTGCCTCCCGGGGCAAGAGCAGTATCAAAGAGCATCCTTGAACCAGGGCAGGGCGATCCTGGTGACTTCAGAGCCTCAGTTCTGAAATCTCTGGCTTCTGTGGGCTTACTTCAAATCCTCAGCATTCCTTCAGGTGCTTAATTATACTTAGGAGGTGGAATTCCATTTGAAGTCCCAGCCATCAAGCCATCAGCTCCCGGGGTTGTCACTGTAAGCTTCTTATTTCTAATTACTTGGGTCTTTACCAAAGATGTAGTTTTATTCAAGTTAAAGGGACTTTTTGTCTTGTAAGCAGTCATTTGTACACACAAAAAGAAGAGTGTTTTGTTCATGGAAATAAACACACCTGAATAGATCGCAATCCTTCATGTACATAATTCACAAATTATTACCAAAGGATTTGTAATTATTCTTATTAGTAACTTCTTTGTGCAGTCAAGTCACTCTGCAGGGCAGAACATAACATGTTTTGGAGCGGGACTATGCAGAGCACCAGTCTGAATGTGGCATGGTGAGAATCTGAACCATGGTACATGGTGAGATTCTGAACCATGGTACATGGTGAGAATCACCATGCTGTAGTGAGGATCTGAACTATGGAGTGGTGAGAACCACCACGCAGGCTAGAGATTGATTGAGGGTGCCAGAACCCAGTAGAACAGGCAGGCCATATACCCATTTTACAGATATCGAAGCTGAGGTCTTCAACTCTTCCTAAGATCACCAGAGCGATTAAAGTACTGGTCTAGGACCTGCTCCCCGTTCCCAGCTCAATCAGCAAAATCTTAGATTTAACACCTATAGGCCATGCAGCGGCAATGCCTTCCAGTAAGCATTACCATATTCAAAATGCATCTGCATACTTCCAGAAGAAGGGTCTTAGCAAAGGGGAGAAGCAGTCCTCTCTCTTGCCAGAAGAAGGCCCTTTTGGAATCCACTAAAGACCATGCAGCCAAGAGCCAACAGCCCAAATATACGGCCTCTGCTGGGGTAGGCAGTGTGGGGCTGACACCTTGGGGAACAGCAGGAATGGTTTGGCTTTAAGCCTGCTGCAATGGCTGGTTGTCACTGTACATCCCAAAGGCACTTGGGTTGGCAGAAGGTGGGAGCCAGGAGGCGCTCACTGCAGAAGGAGGTGTGACAATCTCCCCTGCAGCTCCTCCAAAGCCGTCTCTTCGCCTTCAGTTTGCCCAACATATCTCTGTGAAAAGTGCACATCTCATATTCTTACAACCTCCTTAATGCCCCTCTGCATGTCCCACCCTCCTTGCCTTCAAGATGTTGGCTAGGGTTTCAGGATTCTGAAGCAGATGTCCTGGGCTGGAGTTGTGGCTTTGCTATGAGGCTGTGTGTCACTGGGTCTGTTACCTAACTTCTCTGTGCTTCAGTTGTGGCATTGGTCAAACGCAAATAATTGAAGTAGCTAACTAACTGGGTTCATAACATCGACAGTTATTGAGGGCATAGGAAGAGCCTGAACGCATACTAAGTGTTCAATAATGTTGGCTCTAACCAGGGCGACCCTTCTGAATAGTCAACCATTCTTTACTTAAGAGAAACGGTGCCATTTCATATGGTTCAGCCTGTTATTAAAGCCTCACGGAGTCCTTGTCTTTTCTTCTCTTGATTTAACTCAAGCCTCACCTCTCCTGCAAGTGCTCCATGCTGCCCAGTCTGAGTTCATCCCTTCGTTCATTCCTGCGTTCGCTTATTCAGCAGCACGGTGTGGAGCACCACGACCAAGGGTGGAGCCCTGGGAAGGAACAGTGAGCCAAATTGCCCTGGTCCTTCCCTCAAAGAGATTACGTCCAGACAGAGAAGACAGTCAACTGAGGACTGCCAGCAGTGGACTAAGAGCCTCTCTACGCCAGTAGAGGGCACTATGAAAAGATACTTGAAAACAGGATCGTGAGGAAGAGCAGGAGTTAAGGACAGGAAAATCTTGGAACAAGAAACCTTTATTCTAAACCTGCAGAAGCGTAGGGATTGGTCAGATAAAGAAAAGCAGAAAGACTGTTCCGTGAACATCTGGACCTTTCTGGGAAGGTGCAAGAGTGAGAGGGAGTCTGGGAAAAAGGAGGATGTTGGGTGTGGCTACCGAAAGAGGGAGGCTGTGGTGAGGGGCCACAAGTAGCAGAGACTCCATCACAAAAGTCACTGAGCGAAGTCCGGGCAAGACGGAAGGTGGCACTCACTCTCAGGGTCATACAGGCACAAGACTGCCCTGGAGAGCGAGCGCCACCTTAACACCTGCCCCAGGCACCTTGCTCACCTGCGCTAGTCCTGTCCCTGTTGGGCTTGGTCCTGAGGCCAACAGGAAGCTCCTGAAGGGATGTTAAAACAAGGAGACACCTCCCTAGCAGCGTTTGAGATTCTCACTTTGGCTCAGCTTGACTCACCGACTAGAGGGAAGCAAGGGAAGGGTTGAAAGCTGTGGCAGTTACTCAGGCAGTGGGGGCCCTCCCATGGGACCCAGAGCCTGCTGGCTTTCCCCCTAGCACATCACTATATAATAAAGGAGTCCGACCACTCCTTTATTTGTCTACTTTCCACTGGACTCTGAGTCCCTGGAGAATAGGGACCTAGAAGTCTATCCTACCACCCTAACCTCTAGGTCAGTACTGTACTTATTATAGAAATAGATAGTCAGTAAGTAGTAGTTATAATTATAATCATCACTATTATTACTATTGTTATTAATACCTGTTGAAATCCAGACACACAAATGGCATTGCTATACTACCAGGGGGTAAGTGGATTCCATGGAAGACTAATGTCCAGAGAAAGGTTAAGCAATGTTTGGGCATTTGAGGGGAGGCCTATATTCAAAGAAGTCTGGGAAACACTTGATTAAAAACATTCAATGGGGCTACCCTACATGCATCTATTTCCCAGCTCTCCCTGCAGAGAGGACCTGACCGCGGTCTGACACCCCAGGAGCAGTGCGCACACCCGTTACCCCGATCCTCTGATAGAAGGAACCAGGGCTCCTTGCAAAGATGATGAACTCTGAAGCTGGGGCAGCAAATACATCAGATGAGCCTGCGTACCCTGTACCGTCGGGAAGCAGGGAAGCGCACACACACACAGGTGCCAACTGAAAGCGCTTCTGATGAGCAATGGTGGGGCAGTTTGAATAAAAGGATTAAACAACACCGTTCTGTAGTAACTCTGGATGGTGCCAGGTGGGTGCTGGAAATACCAGGGCGAACACTTCATAAAGTATAGGATTGTCTAACCACTATGCCCCACATTTGAAACTAATATAAAATAATATTGAACATAAACTGTAATTGAAACAAAAAATCTGAGGACACTGCAGTATATTTTAGACATTAAACTTACAGTGACTTCCAATACTGTTAATGATCCAACCCCTCTTAAACTTTATTGAGGCAATTAAAATGGAATATTACTCAATAAAATGAATAGTAATTATGAAAAAAAAGGAAAATAAAATAGTATTGGATTACAACCCAAAGTGTAAGACAAATATCCATGAATCCATTCTGACATAAATGAACGGTTGGACAAAGAAGTGGGAGAGAAGAGACGAGTCTGCCGTGCAGAAGGATTACAGATAATTTATGTGGATAAACTCCTACAAAAGGCGGAATTTAACTTTCCATCACTTAGGCATGGGCTGAATATGGTCCAGAAAGAGGTGAAAGAGTAATGTTATGGGGGAGAAACCTGATCAATCAATGTCACTCCAGCCAGGTGATGGAGCTCAACACCATCACTAGTAAACCACGCTGTTAACCTGTACCATCGATGCGAGGCAACAAGAACGCCACTCCACATCTGTGGTCTTTCTCCCCAAAAGCACTAGCGCCAGTCTACTATGAGAAAAACAATAGACGTACCAAAATCGAGGGGTATTCTGCCAAATACCTGACCAGCACTCCTCAAAACTGTCAAGGTAACTCAACACAAGAGACATCTAACAGACTGTCCCGGCCCAGAGAAGCCCAAGCAGACACGGTGACTCGAGCTAATGTGGAATCTTGGCTGGAAGCCTGGGAATGTCACAGAGAAACTGAAGCAATCTGGACAAAGCATGGACCCCGGCTAACGATAATGCATTAAGATTGGATCGCCAGAGGTGATAATGCATCACTAACATAAGAACTTAACAACTGGGGAGATGCCGCAGAGTACACGGGAATTTTCTGGACTATCTTTGACACTTTACCGTATATCTAAAAGTATCCTAAAAACAGTTTAAGTCTGTTTAAAAAAATTAAATCCGTGTCTTTATTCTCTGACTTCTCAGATGCGCTAATATGCCGAGATAAGTTATGGATTTTTCCAAACCAACACGACTAAGGAACTGAATAGCTGCTACATTCGCTTGGACCCCAGTGTTCTGTAGAACAGTTAGGAACAATAACAACCAAACATGTTTAGAGAGGTTCTGAACATAGTGATTAGCAGTGTAGTCCCATGAGCCACACTGCCTGTTCATGTAATCATAGCAGCACTTAAAAGCTATACAGTCTTAGGCAATTTAATATAATTGTACCTCTGCTTCCTTAGCTGTAAAATGGGATTCATGTTACCTCTCCCACAGGGTGATTGTGAGAACTCAGTGTGTTGATTCAGATGGTTGTGTGGTCAGTACACAGTCAATGGCTCAAGATGATCCCTTCATTGTGACTTCTCAAGGGCTTTCTATACGGCATTTCTCTACAGAGCAAATATTACTATACAAGGTAGTAAGCAGCTCCCTTATTTCTCTCTTGGAGAGAAACAGAAGAGTTAAGTAACTCTTCTGACAGTTCTCACAGCTAGAGAACTACAGGACCAGGCTCCTCAGGGAGAAAGTTCAAGGCCGGGAGAAAGCTCTAGGCGGAGAGATGCAATAGGACCCTGAGTACCGAGTGTCAGGAAAGGGAGAACAATCCAAGAAATAAGAGAGAGAAACAAAAAACATGAGCACCAACTAACCTTGGCCTACTCTGCAATTTTACAGACACACTCCTTGTTAATTGCCATCTCTCAGAAAGTCCGATAGACAGACCACCTCTGCTAAAACCGTAAACACCCCAATCACCTCTCCCCACACCTCCAAAGCGTCAGTGCCCAGTGGACCCTGCTCTGCCCAGCACGGTCTGCAAGGACAGGGCTTGGCCCGGAATGCCCAGTTCCCCCGGAACATGGAAGACTCCCTGAACACACGACTTCCCCGGCCTCTGGCCTGGGAAGCTGGACTCCACCACTTGCAGTCACCTCCTGTCGAGTGACAGAGATTCCGCCGTGCTTACTCATCCTAAGACTGGGGTTTTCCTCTGCCAGCCAAATGCACAGTGAGGGACAAGAAAAGAAATTCAACACAAAGCCATCCAGTATGATGGATTAAACCCTCTGAGCGTCCAGAGGAACCAGAAACGGGAAATCCCTGGACACGCTAGGTGGTGCCCGCAGCCCCCGCGGGCCTCAGGCGGACACGTGGCGACCCCAGGTCCTCAGGGGAGCCGCGCGCTAACGAGGGCTGGGCCGCTTCCCCGGAGCCAGAGAAGAGCCACCCCCGAGACACAACTTACAGGCGCCGTCTCCGCTCCCGTGACGGGCACACGTTCGTCAAGCCCGTCATCCGTAAACACCAAGTGGGCGGGACAAAACGGAAAATTCTCTCCACTGGCGGTTTCCCCTCCCTTTCCTCCTCTTCTCTCCCCTTTCCTTCCGGAGCGCAGGGTCCTACCAGCCTGTATGGAGGCTTCGCCCCAGTTTTGTGCTGACGTTGACCTGCATCTCCCCAACATCCACCGGGGATTTATGATGAAACAAAACACAGATCAAAACTTAGGAAATGGTAGCCCTGGCTGGCATAGCTCAGTGGGTTGAGCGCGGGCTGTGAACCAAGGCATCACAGGTTCGATTCCCAGTCAGGGCACATGCCTGGGTTGCAGGTCACCGCCCCCAGCAACCGCACATTGATGTTTCTCCCTCTCTCTCTCCCTCCCTTCCCTCTCTAAAAATAAATAAATAAAATCTTTAAAAAAAAACTTAGGAAACGGTACCTCCGGGTTTCTGAGTCTTCTCTTCTGGATTCTGAATATGACAGTCCGCACCGCTGACTCACCTCTCGGGATGCAGGCAGGGTTGTCAGAGGCAACACGGGTTGCTCAGTTGAATTTGAATTTCAGACAAACTACAAATAATTTGTAGCAGAAGTAGGTCTTGTGAAGTATTTGAGACCTACTTATACAATTGTTTGAAGTTTACCTGAAAGTCCAATTTAACAGGGCAGCCTGTGGTTTTATTTGTGGAATCTGATAGATCTCTTTTTTCAGAAGATTGCTTACTTCCAATGGTGTCACACACAGGTGCCTGGTATACAAGCAAATGGAAAGGGAAAGACTGAGGGGCAGAGGAGCACAGTGACTGGACTGGGGTGGGTCCCAAATCGAGAGGCAGGGCTCAGAAATGAACACAGGCTTCCTGAACCCAAGGCACCCGTTTCTCTACTGTCAGGAAAACTTATTAAAAAATTTGCAATAGGTGAGCCCTGGCTGGCGTAGCTCAGTGGATTGAGCACAGGCTGTGAACCAAAGTGTCGCAGGTTCGATTCCCAGTCAGGGCACATATCTGGGTTGAAGGTCATGACCCCCAGCAACTGCACATTAATGTTTCTCTCTCTCTCTCTCTCTCCCTCCCTTCCCTCTAAAAAATAAATAAAATCTTTTTAAAAAATTGAAATAGGTGAAAAAGTTCAAGAATTTCCTGTCCACCTGGATGATCCTGCTTTTTGCTGTTGTGAGCTCTGCCGCAGCCCTGTAAATTGTAGAAACGGTAACAATGTATAGAGGACGTTTGTATCAGTTGTGTGAGGTTATGGTTCTTTGGACAGACCAGCTTCTGCATCTCTTTATAAACTTACTTCAGCATTCCTTTAGTGCAGATTACAAGATTCCTTATTTTGCATTTCATTAAGAAACACACTTCGGCAGTTTGCCATTTTTTGGTGGACACTGAGCATAAAAGAACGTCTAAGCGGAGGTTGTTCCCAGGTAGTTGGAGGTGGGTGGTGGGGGCGCGGGGGCGGTGGGCGATACTGGACCATCATGACGTGGAATGGATGGGACGCAGAGGAATAGAAGGCGCAGGCACATCTCTGAAATGTAAGTCTCAGGGCTGCAGAGTCTGACATCCCTCTCCAGACCTTTTGCATGCATGACCCGGAGGACAAACCCAAACTCCTCACCTGGGGGACGGTGCTCCTTGTCCACCCAGGACGTGGCACCTTTTAGGAACCCTCTTCCACCCCCTTCCAAGGGGCAGACTCCAGCTCTGCCTCCTGCTCTCAGGCTGGTATAGATGAACGCCCACCCTGTGGGCTCCCGGGAGCCCCTTGGGCTCCACGAACCACAGCACTTTTCTCATTGCCTTGCAATTACTGCTTAATTGTCTGTAGCCTGCATTAGACGGCACTTTGCCAGGGCAGGGCCCACACTCGCTTTCGCTTGTTTACTTGTGCATTCCCAACCCCAGGCGGGGAGTGTGGGCTCACCGTGGGCCCCCCCCAAAAGTGTAGAGTGAATAAATGGAACTTAGAGCATAATAGGATCTCTTACATGCATAGAAGAAGGAAACGAAGGGAATGAGAAATACAGGAAGGAAGGCAAGCAGACTCATACAAGCCGTGTTTTCTTAGAAAGACCCTTTCGGGGACAAGTCACGAAGCCACCTCCCCACCGTCCAACCCCCCCGGTACTGAGAGTCACTCTCAGCCAGTGATTTCCTTCCATCTACCTCCACAGATCTAATTATGTTACCAAGAGCACAGCATAGGAATCGTCATCCCTCTCCATATAAAATTGGATTATAAAATTGGACAGGTCCCCCTAAAAATCGCACAATGTTTATTGTCTTTCTTTAAAAAGCGAAAACAAAAACAGAAGTTCTCTATGTAAAAAAGAAGAGGGAACGTATATTTTTTGAACCCCACCCAGGCACCATCTGCAAAAAAAAAAAAAATAAGAGCCCGAATCCATTAAGAAAAGGTGCTTCCGGGAACAAGGCAGGCTCCCAAATCCTTCCTGATGCGCTGCCGCGCCATCACTACCTTCAATTACCAATTAAAAGCTCCCAGAGAATTCCAGGACCCCGAGACTCCTCTCAGTCCCCCATGGCAGCCGGATTTCCAGCCCTCTCTCCAAAGTGCGCTCATTCTGAGGCTGTGGTTTTCCATTTGCAGGAGCCTGTCCCTTTACAGCCCACACAGGTGAATTAGCTAGATGGTGTTTACTGCAGAGCCGGGCCTCTGCCCGCAGTCGGGGCGGTGCTCACCTTCCACCCCCACCCCCCACCCCCCCGCACCATCCGGTACATCTCCACTGCGGCACACGCCGACTCCTCCCTGCAGAGAAGTGAGCTGAGGCTAGTACAGGCCCTGTCCCACCCATGCCTCTCTTCAGACCAGGCCTCGCTGGCCACGGAGGGCCAGCAGCCCCTGCTCAAAGCCTGTGGCTCCTTTGTCCTCAACAGCTGTTGTTACTTGTCCCCCATAAAAATGTGCAAAACCTTCTGGCAAAGGAAATTCCAGAAAAAGAGACAAGAGGCCAGGCTGGAGTCAGGATGGGAGTGTGGACCCTCCTCCCGTCAGTGGGTAGCCCCAGGCTGGGTCTCGGGTGACAAGGGCAGGGCTGGGTGTGTGCCCTGTGACTCATCTTGCTGGAGAGCCGCATCCCACCAGGGCTCCGCTGCCAGCCTTCCAGGGAACAAGTCAGATCTGCAGGAAGAGACGCACTCAGGTGTGAGGAGGATTCCAGAAAAGAACGGGAGTGAAAATAGACTGGCAGCTCGTCCCCGCGCCCAGCGCTGGGCTCAATGCTTTATCCGAGCCTCTTCTCTGCTCCTCGCCGGGCTTATGTGGCGGTAACTGTTTCCATTCTCATTTGAAAAATGGAGAAAACGACTCTTGGAGGTGTTGTGAAATCGCCACAACGTCTTTTTAACAAGATGGTGGCAGCAACAGAATTCATACAAGTCAAACGTCAGGGTCCAAACTCATAACAATTAGGAGGAACTTGCTTGAAAATTAGGTGCTAGGGTTTTTATTTCTGCCCTCTCACCTGCCTCTTGACAACACTCTGAAGTCCTCGATTCCCTCACAAAAATAAAGAATGTGGGGAAAGCGACCTGGGCCGCACAGCTGGGGAGCGAGGTGGCCGCTTTGATCATGGGTTGGGCAGCCGCCCAGGGGACTGCAGTGGGCGTGGTGGGGGAGGGTGGGTACCAACCCCGGGATTTGTGGAAGAGGCTCTGAGTGCCACTATGAGGTCCTGACCCCCAGGGGCATTGACTGCAGGCCGTGGTGTTTAAGAGAAGCAGCCTGGAGGCTGAAACATGAAATGCGACCCATCCTGGTAGGTTTCCCTGAGATTTCGCTGAGTCTCAGGACAGTCATCAGACCCAGAGGTCCCTCACCACTGGCTCTGAGAGCAAATGTGTTCTGCATCTCACTGCTTTAAGGAAAGAGTTTCTGGAGCTGCTGTCCCGGGGAGATGGCTGCAGGCAGCTGTGACGGCCTCTGTGGAGATTTCCTGCTGCCCCGCGGCATCGGGGGAAGCAGGAGTTACTTCTGCCTTGGCACGTTGGGAAAATGCCACTCTGTTTTGATACAGACATCACTGACCCCATTTTTTGGTCCCTTCCATTGTTCACTCATCTCCTGTCCTCTCTTCCATTTTTTTTAATTGTTATGTATTGATTTTAGAGAGAGAAAGGGAGGGGGAGAGAGAGGAACATCACTTTGTCGTTCCACCTATTTAAGCATTCATTGGTTGACTCTTGCATGTGCCCTGACCAGTTCAGACCTGCAACCTTGGCTACTGGAAGGATGCTCTAACCACACTGAGCTCTGCGGCCAGGGCCCCCTTTTCAGTTTAAAAGTCCCTGAGCTCACATCAAGTCATTGACTCAAATGACTGAATTCGTCAATATCTTGGCAATCGGGTAAATACTACTGGTCTTCATAACGTAGGAGGATGCTAGCTTTCCACAAAAAAGCTGCAACGTTAGAAACACTTTGTGAAAAGTATGCATTTGGGAAAGGAGAACAAGGATCCATGTATGTCATTTAGGAAAAACGTTCGGAGTTCAGATTATGAAGGAGGGTTTGACCTTGTGACAAAGTCTGTCCTTATTTTGAAATTCAATCAAAGAGCACACATGTTGTTAGGCGTGGGAACCCACCAAACGGGTCACAATTGAGGAGAAAGTGCATCTGTCTTAGCTTCACACGGAACCAACAATTTTCAACCGCATACTCACACGGAGTAGAATAAAAGGAGTAACAGTTGCGCCGGAGTAAGAAAATCTGAGTTGCGGCGCTGTGCTTCCTTCTTTTCTTTCTGTTGCCTAAGCTCCCTGTATCCAGACATCCTCAACTGTACAATGGATAGTCATCGTACTGACCTTAGGTTTGTGCGTGTCCTGAATGAGGTACAGGGAGCAATTAATTTAGGGCAGTTCTGAGTACACTGTTGATGTGGAGTTTTTGAGATTGATTATGGATACACATGTGCTACTTTATTGTTTCATTTATACAACGCAAGCAGTGGTGGGTCCTCCGTGAAGTATGTTCCCAGCGAAGAAAGGGCGATTCTAAAGCAGAAACACCAAGGTCACGTGACTACACTGGTCTGGCAGGTAAAGCACCGGCACCACTGCCACGGGTAGCGGCAGCGGCACCAGGAGTTACCGAGGACCCTGAGCCACCGCGGGCTCCAGCGGAAGACAGGACGCCTCTCCTCAGCTCCAGGCAACGGTTGCCATGCGGGAGGAAAGCCAGGTATTGGTGGGCTAGCTTTGTTTGTTTTATTTTGTTCATTTGTTGTGTACTCCATCTTCTTTATCCTTTTTTTCTCTTTGTTTAGAAACAATCCAACTGGGTTATTAGTCAGCTCAGGCCCCCCTACCAAAATACCACACAGGCTCCCCTACCAAAATACCACACCCTGGGCTGATGAACAGAAGTTCATTTTCTCATGCTTCCGAAAGCTGCAAGTCCAAGGTCAGGGTGCCTGCATGGTCTCTTCCAGGGACAGCCCTCTTCCTGGCTTGCAGGTGGCTGCATTCCCACCGTGTCCTCACGGGTGGAGTGGGGGAACTTCTCTAGTATCTCCTAGAAGGACACAAATTCTGTCATAAGGGCCCCTCCTCCCCCGTGACTTCATCCAACCCCAGTTACCTCCCAAGGGCCTCATCTCCAGATACTGTCACGTTGGGGTCAGGGCTTCAACGTACGAATTCGGGGAGTGTGGCGGCAAAAAGTCTGCACCGCTGTATTCAAACATCTTAAATGCCGGGTAGGCCCACGAAACCCACTCTGTGTCAGGAAGTGCTTATCTGATTCTAAATCATTGGTTTGCGAGCAGACAATTCTCCCCACCGAGCTTCACCATATTTCATCGCTTTAAAATCACAACATACACACACACTCACTCACACTTTAGAAAAATCTGTCAAATGCTTATGCAGGGGTCCGCCCTGTCCTGGGGAGGGAGGGACAGGAAACAATGTACAGAGGCAGGAGCGGCCTGCTTGACTGGAGCGGAGGGGAAATCCAGGGAGTGGTGGGGGACGAGAGGGGGTGTTGGAGACAGGGGGGTCGGAGTCTGTGATCAACATGATTCAAGTCAGTTCAAGAGACAACTGGGAACCGCTGCCTAGTTCTCAGGAGAGAAAGGGCTATGGTAGCAATTACAGCCCCGAACAACGATTCCTCTGGCTGCGTGGAGAACCGACCAGAGCAGGCAAAGCCTACAGAGGGAAGAGGCAGGTGGAGCCTGGTGCCACACAGTATGCTCAGGGATGCGCTGTGGGGGCCCATTACTCTGTGGCGGTGTTTGTGCTCATTTCTGGCCTGGGAATTGTCTTCCTCTGGCTCACACACAACACTCTCTCCTCTGCCGTCGTGCGGAGTCACAGCCTCCTTGAGGATTTCAAGATGGTTGTTACTGATGTCATCGCACTCTGCAAACACTGACGATGTGGCTGGTTTTATGCAGTAACCCTCACTGCAAGCCTGTGTGTGAGGGAGGGTCATCACCCACATTTGCCGGGAAAAGAAAATGAGTCTTAGCGAAGGAAAGCCACTTTCCGAACATCTCCCAGCTACACACTGACCTGGCCATGACGTGGACCCGATCTCTCAGCAGCCAGTTAACGCCCCGCTTGCCCAAACCAGTCCCTCTGCACCTCCGGCTTGAGGAGCACGCGGCTCCCGTCTCTGGTGGAGCACTAACTGCACATAATCACTACCCGAATCCGTATCTCTCTCCCTCTCCTTCCTTCTCTCTCTCCCTCCCTCTCTCTCTCTCCCTCTCTCTCCCCCCCCCCCCCCGCTCCCCCATTGAGGCCGTGTTCTCCTTGAGGACTAAGACCAGGGCGTCTTCTTCTCTGTGCCTTCTCAGTGCCTGGCCCACAGTGGGCACACAAACTATGGCAGATGAATGAATGAATGAATGAACGAATGCACATCGGGCTGGTCTGAGTTCAGTGTGGGGGACACCGGCCCTCTGGGAAGCTCCCCTGCCTTTAAACAGGGGGACTCTTAGGGGGGTTTTGTTTCCACACATCTGAAAACTCCTCCTGCAGGATGTCACGGGGATTCAGGAGGGAAGAGTGGTAAGTATTCAGTCTGAACTCTGGACCCTCAAGTCCACGGAACACCTGCAAGAATCTTGCACAGCTTTTGGAAATCACAGCCACTGGGTGTGCTGAGGAAGTGTTCCCAGCTCCTTCTGTTACCGGTTATGTCCCTAAGGGTGAGCTCCGTACTGTCTCCTTGTCCCCACTTTCTCAGGCATGTGACAGTGCTACTAACAGAAGCCATCTCAGCATTGCTTTGGAGATGAAACGAGTTAATATAGGAAAAGTATACCTAACACAATGCTACATAGATGTTAGCTATTATTAGTATTATTCTAGTTCAAATCTCCTTGGTAGAAAGAGCCAGGGACTAGGAGTTAAAACTGCTTTTTGACCTGGATCAGTCCCATTTGGGGGCGACATTGGTAAGTCTCTTTTACATGGGGCTGTGGCCCCGTTTTAACCTATGGCCCCTGCAGTATAAGCCTAACATGTGTGCCCCAATCCCATCCCATCTGCAATCCCATCTACAATCCCGTCTGTGGAACGGGCTGTAAATTCCTGTCTTGTGTACGTCACAGGGTTACAACAGAACGTGACTGTGCCTTAAAAAAATGTTAACGGTTGTGGTCTCCGTAGTCGTATATGCACAAGTAAAATAGTGCAAGGGCCATACAGCCTTAATGAATCCTGGATAATAGCCAAAGCATCCTTCTCACCGGCGAGAATGCGGGGTGCTCAAAATAGCCTGCGCGCGAGGAAGAACCAGTGCGTCAGAGCAAGGGCCGCGCCTTCCGCGAGGATGGGAAGCGCGTTCTCCCTCGCCCCTTCCGTGTTCCACACGCCCCCTTTCTTCCTACCGTCTTCCTATTCCTGCCTTGCCTAGAATAAATTTCCCCGAGGAATAGTAGCTACTGGTGACTCACAAAAGATTATTGGCTTCTCATAGCTAATGAGCTGTTTCATTTGCTGCACTGCAGAAAACCCTCCCGATCTTCGCTCTCAGGCTCAGGGCCCAGCGCGCTGTCGGGGAAACAAACCCCGCCCCCTCGGTGGACACGCTGTGTTTGCAGAGACCACAGTGGCTAAGCACGGAGACAAAGATCAGGGTCCTCTTTCCTCACACCCATTCTTGGTTCACCTGTGTCCTGTCCTCCCAAGTAACCGTTTGCCTGCCCGCCCACACAGGAGAAACTGACAAAGACTTGAACTCATGGCCGAAAAGCTGGAGACCACTCAGGAGTGCATTTCCCGTCGGTGGGGAACTTTCCTCCTGTATTCCAATATTTCAGTTCGCCTCCAAAGGTGAAGGCGGGCAGGCTTTCTGCAAAGCATTCTATCTTCTCCCAATTCCATATGGCAAGCGAGTTTCCATGCTTTAAAAAAATGCTACAGAACAGAACAGATATCTTTCAACATCAATGTAGTCTGTATAATCATTTAAAGAAGATAAATAAAGAGAAAGATTAAGAAGGAAGAGGGAAGGAAAGGGAAGGAAGGGAGGAAGGGAAGAAGAAAGGAAGGAAGCCTGGCTGACGTAGCTCAGTGGATTGAGCTCAGGCTGCGAACCAAAGTGTCGCAGGTTCGATTCCCAGCCAGGGTACATGCCTGGGTTGCAGGCCACGGCCCCCAGCAACAGCACATTGATGTTTCTCTCTCTCTTTCTCCCTCCCTTCCCTCTCTAAAAATAAATATAAATAAATAAAATCTTTAAAAAAAGGAAGGAAGGAAGGAAAGAAGGGAGGGAGGGAGGGAGGAAGGAAAACAAAAGACCCCCTCAACAACGCTAAAGTTAGCAGATATCCCTTTGTCTAGGTATGCCCCTCTGGAAAACTCTGGGCTCTTTAATTACAGCAAAATGCCAACCGAAACTTCTCTTTGTCTTTGGTTCGCAAATGCGACCCTGGACGGAGCTCCCCAAGAGAACAATAGATATAATTTTATTAGTTTCAGCAAGACACAGACATGGCTGCTCAGCAAAGATTTTTATAAGAGGCAGAGAGAAGGCAGCTAGCAAGAAAGCCCTGAGACAAACAGAACGGCAGGCAGACTTTATTAATGACCAGTGGAGCCTGGAAGCCTGGAAGTTTAGTGCAGTCACCTCTTTGGAGGTTGTATTTTTTTTTAAGAGAGGGAACACATGAGATGTTTATAAACTTTTATTTTTCAGGACCCCTTAAAACTGCTTAATTGCTGCTGGTAACAAAACTTTCAAAGGAGAGGCCTAAAAGACCCTTTTGATGCAGTGAATTTCATGCCAAAAGTTGGGGTCCAAGGAAGCCCAGAGAAATAAAAGGTTATCATTATTTAGGGGGTCTTACCAGGGAGGTTAGTAATGAAATGAAAACCTGCAAACATTCTGCTAACTGAGGGCAGGTGGACTGTCTCCCCCATTTGCCAGCAAACTTTGGAAAGTATTGGAACAGCGTTTTTTCCAGACCCGGATTCCACGCACTTAAAACCGCGGGACATGTCTGAGCCCCTTGCACAGGGTGGGGCTGTCCCTAGGAGGGGGCCTACCGAGGGCCACACTGACAAGTCCTTTCTTGCGCTTGTGGCCCAGTTTTTAGTTCATAAACTCTAAGCCTGCTCAATATGCCATTTCTCTATGAGGGTGTTAAGAAGCAGGTGTGTTTCTGTTTCTCTCTTCCCTTTTTCTACTTCCTCAGGCGGAACTAAGGATCATGCAGGCACTGGAAGACGTCAGAACCAAGGATGGAAGGGGCTTGGGTCCCTGACTCAGGGTGGAGAGGACGACAAGGACCCACATGTTACATGGCAGAGACTGACAGTGTGAGATGTGTTTGTTACAGCCGCGCTCCTTATCTTAACTAATACCCTGTTGTTGTCTACGAACTTAAATTGTCGGTCTTTTTACTTGGCATGAAGGTTTAAGTCAGCTCACATAATAAAAAACACGTCAAGCAAACCTGTTCAACAGACAGATACCTTAAGTGCCTTTGCTAAACGCTGTCTAAGACTAAGGGGGGGAGGGCTGGGAAGGGCTCAGGCTTTCTTTGACAAGGAGAGGAGTTGAAGATCAGGCAGACACTGGCAAAGTGAGTGCGCGCTGAGACCTGTGACCCGCACCCCCCACCCCCCGCACTTCACTTTTAAAGGGGGCTGTGATACCATCACCCGGACTATCAGTGAGTGGGTCTCTCTCCCTCCAAAGGGATTTAGAAAGATCCTTTGCGCAAAGGACTTCAGTCCAAGTAAGCGCCTGCAGGCACAGTAACTACAAGATTTGCACCTAAACCACACCAGTTCTCCTGCTTTGGGAAATGATCTTAAACCTCTGCTGGCCCGTCAGAAAGAGGCCTACATGGGAATCGCTGATAAACTGGTATTGATTTTCACAGATCACCCTCGTCAAAAGGATTTATTGATGTGTCAATGCCTGCTGTCAGGAGGATCATAGCACGGTGGCTTTGAAGGATTTATAAGAAAGCTATGGGCTTTAATACACTCGGAGGTAAGTGACTAACCAGAGCTGCACACATTGATTCTTGTCGTGTGGTCAATGCAATCTTTAGCCCACTAATTGTCAGTATTGACAAACAGTTCATGAACTAAATGAGCAGCTGGACACCCGCTCCGGCTGGAACTTTTCCAAATGTCGTTTGCCTCACTGTGCTCAGCCTCATGTTCGAGGAGCAGCCTTGCAGGTAATCGGCTCTGGGGAGAGGCAAACGCGTGGGGATTCATTCTTCCTGGCCGTCAGTTGTCGCTCTAAGAAGGGTGGAGAAGGAGGGAGAGAGAGTGTGGTCGCAGCGCACAGAGCTGGAACCCAGGTCCGTGACCCAAGTACAGTGAGACCCCTGAAGGTACCCCTCAAATGCCTCCTCCTAGGGCAAACCTTCCAAAAATCACACCACAGACGGGTTCCTACCACTTCCACTGATGGACCCAAGCAACTCATCATACAATGTCTTTGTTGACCTTCGTCTATTTATCTATTTACATGGAATGTATCTATTGTGGTATGACTAAATCTGAGCCTTTCAATGGTATATGAGCTTTTACAATCTGGGAGGAAGATACAGGATTTCATTATGAATCTCATGGAGGAGGTAATAAAGCTATTAATAATCTCCCTGGGAAGATTTACAGTCAAACTTGAAAAAGGTTTCCAGGGGAGTCTCAGAAGGTCTAGGAGTCCATGAACCCCCAGAACAGATGTAATCAAACCCAGGTTCAAATCCCAGCCCACTACCTCCCAGATGTCTGACCTCAAATAAGTCTCTTAATCTGTCACTCTACCCGCCTTCAATACACGTACAATCGGTTACAGCACAGGTGTGTAGGCTGATCCATGGATGTACTTTGCACATAGTATCTATTCTAAAAAATCTTCAGTGTCACTCAAGATTTGTGAGTTCATTTCTTCTCTGGTGATGCAAATGCTTGTTCAGCACTTACCAGGAGTCTGGTTGGAGCCATTGCTATGTCCCAAAGTCCATCCACCCAAATCAAAAGCCTCTTGCTTACCATAGTTGCTCAGTTAATGCTTTTTCATAGATTGATTAGAATCCTTACCACTGAACAGAACAGTCTTTAAACATTCTACTATATTATTTTAATCAAGCATTCAAATGTTGCTGCTGACTAAAGCCCCCATGGTACACTCATTAAACTTGAAATGAATCTTTTAGCACAAGAACAGTCATCAAGCCATATTATTCAATCTATTAGAACTGTGAAATTGTATCATAATTTAAATAGTTTATCCATACCAAAATGTACACTTGCTCCATCTTAAATATATACATTTAATTGAACAGAGTAACCATTTTCTTTATATTATAACACACCAACTTAGGCCTAGGTCTGCTATAAAACATTTTGTTCTCTGTTGGGGAAGAGTGCTATGAAAATGCAACTAACTACAGGTGAAGAGAGTGAGACCATGCGTGCAGGTGCACTTGACCTTTCACAGTGCTTTTTTAAACTTGGAAGGCTGACACAAAAAGAATATTATATGCAGATGGGTGTAGCCACTGTGGAAAGCAGCGTGGAGATACCTCAAAAAATTAAAAATGGATCTGCCTTTTGACCCAGCAATCCCACTTCTGGGAATATATCTGAAGGAACCCAAAACACAAATCCCAAAGAGCGTAAGCACCCCTATGTTCGTTGCGGCATCATTTGAAATCGCCAAGATACAGAAGCAGCCCAAGTGTCCATCAGTAGATGAGTCAATAAAACAACTACGGAACACTTATACAACGGAATTCTACTCAGCCATAAAAAAGGAAAAAATTTAACCCTTGGTGACAGATGGATGGACCTGGAGAACATTATGCTAAGTGGAATAAGCCAGTCAGAGAAAGACAAATATCATATGATTTCGCTTACATGTGGAATCTGATGAATAAACTGAACTAACAAGCAAAATAGAGACAGACTTACACATAGCGGGATGACAGCTAAGGGGGGAGGGGTGGAGAGATTTAGGCAAAGAGGGAAAGAGACGCATGGATACCAACAACAGCGTGGTGATTGCAGGGGGCGCAGAGGGTGTAAAGGGAGTAAATGGTAATGGAAAAATACAATAAAAAATAAAACCCCAAAAGGTATATTTAAAAAAGAATATTATACTATTCTAGTCAACAAAATTACTAAAGTTCATTCATAGGCTTATGGATACCTTCCCAATTCCTTTCATCAGTTTTTTTTTTTTCTAAGCTCCCAATCTTACCCCGTCTTGCCTTCCTCCTTATTTTACTAATGGGGAAACTTGGGATCAGCACAAATACTCTTAGGCTTTGTCACCTGGATAAAGTCTTCAGTCCCATCTTTTATAATTTCTCGGCATATTTTCTGATAATTGAGGGTTAGCACGTTGGCATTAGCCAAGGTGTGGATCCCCTGTGCCAGAGATAATGGCTGATACTCCGTTGTGGGAGATGTAGCTTCTTCAGAAAGGGATATCTTGCCTTATCTCACCAATGTCTCCAGTGTCCAATTATCACCAGCCATTCGGGTGAGTGACAAGATATCAAGGGGAAATTCTTTGCAGATCACTTTCTCTCCCTCTCTCTGTTCCTTTTTCTCTCAACCCACGAAGAGCTCCGTATAATGATCTAAGGAGGGCGGGCATTAACTCTATGGTTGCAGTTTGGCTCTTAACACAGGATTCCTTGTTTTGTCCCCCCAAACCCAAAGGTGGTCATCTGCCCGCCAGGGGAACCACAAGTGTTCTTTGACCCAGGGCTTAATCTCTTGCATCCCTGGAGCTCTGACCTTCAAGGGGAAAACCATTTAAAATGCGTAAGATGGGAATCAATAAATATATGTATATATGTATTTATAAAATTAGGAGGAAAAAAAACTTAAGAAAGAGTGACTTCTGAAATCTTTGGCTTTGAAAAGAAGTTGATTGTGCACTAGGATTAGGAAAATTAATTAGCCTTTAACTGGTAGCTCAGTTAGTTAGAGCATCGTCCCAGTACACCAGAGTTGCCAGTTCAATCCCCAGTGACAGCATATACAAGAATCAACCAATGATGCATAAATTAGTGCAAAACAAATTGATGTTTCTTTCTCTCTTTCTCTCTCTCTCTCTAATTCTCTCTATCCCTCTGTTTCTCTCTCTCCCTGCCCCCCTCTCTAAAATCCATAATTTAAAAAGCTCTTTAAAAAGGATGAATTAAAGAGAAGAGCATAAAATACTATGATATTTCATATTTCATTATTATGAAAATGAACAATAATTGCATTCACCAGACGCTTTCTTCCAAGAAACACTAAATATTATGCCAACATTTCCTCATTAATCTTCTTCATACTCTTGCAAGATGCTTAGGAAACAAAATTAACATTCAGATTCTACCAATGGGATACAGAGTATAAAATGAGATGCTGATAACAAATACTTTGGATTCTTTGGTGTGCCTCAGTTTATTCACTTGTATGAGGAGAATATGCATAGTCCTTGACCCAATAACCTTGAGGGTTATTGTGCGGAGGAAATGAGCAAGGACTCCGGAAGAAGTTTCGATGGGATCAGCACACGGTGAACACAGGAAACGTGAGGGGATGCTATTGGCCCCATCAGAGTGCACAACGCCAGTAAGAGCAAGCCACCTTCACACTTCCTCTGGAACCTCAGCTCTCCAGAGGGAAATAAACCTCTCCAATGCATTCGGCAAACACCCACTGACCAATGGTACTGCCGACACCCCATGGTGTCCACTGGTCCCCAACTCCCCCAAGCCTGATTCTCAGCCTCCCGCCCCTCCCCTGAGCAACCCTGTAATCCTCCAACGAACCACCTTCTTAAGTTAACAAGAGTCTCACTCTGTGTCCTACAACTTCAGAATTCAAGCTGATGCAACTCTGCTATCCCTTTGTTTCTTATCCATCGAATCAATAGACACACTGAGAATTTATGAAGTGCCAGCTGCCATGCTAGGAATTGTGGTTTAAAATACAATCAGAATGGCTCTGGCCTGGCGGCTCAGCTGGTCAGAACGTTGTCCCGTTTACCAAATCTCAGGGCACGCACCCGGGTTGCGGGTTTGATCCCCAGTCAGGGTGTGTACCAGAGGCAACTGATGCTTCTCTCTCAAGTGGCTGTTTCTCTCTCTCTCTCCCTTTCTCTCTCTTTCAAATCAATAAAAATATCCTCAAGAAAGGATTAAAAATGTAGTCAGAATGAAAAATATGTAAGCACTTAAGAGAGTTAAATTGGGGGAAATATATATGTGTGTGTGTGTGTGTGTGTGTGTATGAGTGAAATGATGGGCATCAGACAACAGGCAGACCAGAGCTACCCAGAGAGAGGACAAAAGCCTCCTGCAGAAGGTGGGGCTCCATCTGGGTCTCCTCGGGATTTGCAGCCCATTCGAGCATGCAGAATCTAATCATGCGAAGAAAAAAAACGTGGGTGCGCCATTCAAAAGCAAATTTATTTTCCTCCTAAGAAGCAGCGACTGATTTATGAAGAAGAGCGTTTGGAGAAATACAATTCCCTATATTCTGATCATTCAAATGTACGAGTTAGCGATTGTTCACATCGAGCCTCAACAGTATCACAGAGGAGAAGGACATGAACTTTAATAAACATTTTTAATTGCAAGTCCAAAGCAAAGTGTTGCATTCTGCACTGCATTCATCAGATGTATCACTGAGACGACAGTGTACGGTCCCGCTGGGGCTGGAGCCAGGTATCCTGACGGAAAGCTCGAATAATGCTACCGGGCCCAGTCCCCCAACGACACCAAATACTTCAGATTCCAAAGTCACCTCTCAGCCATCCCGGGACACGAGTGACATCACCAGGAAGTGAGGAAGCAGCCAGAAACCTGTAATTACTTCTCCTAGATTCAAAGGGGTTTCTACTGCCCGAAACATTCTATTGGGGGGGGGGGGGTTGTAAGTATACCTGAGTTTTTCTTGATGTTAAATAAAAGAAACTGGAAGCATTTCTAGCTGAGGTTATATGGTACGTATCAAAATCTAGTGTCCCTTCCAGCAAATTTCCCCCAAAGCCCATTTTGTAAGATCCTCCTGCCACAGGGCCCAGTGCCGCCTGGAGATGCTGCCTGAACGGCTCTCCCCACCCCTTCTCTTCCTGCCCACGGAAGCCAGTCTTCAAGCCTGAGGCCAGCATCATCCTTGGAGAGGAGAGCCCCTGGAGGCAGCCCCTCAGCCCTAGATCCCTGCAGTGCCCCTCACGGTTTGCTTAGCTTTTTCCTTGTGAAGTAACAAAGTTGTGACTAGGCACTGGCACAGTTATCTGGTTAAAGACTTCCTCCCACCCACTCACCCACCTATTTGACTGTGAGCTTTGAAGGAGCAGTGACTATGTTGCTGTTTGCATTGTATCAGCTCCCCTGAATGAATGAATGAATGAATGAATGAATAACACTCTAGTACATTTGGCTTAAAAATCCCATTACTTCCGAAGACAATGCAAATGCCTTATCTATGATTTTAATGAAATTTGTGTCCCTTTAGTCGATGGATTTTTCCCAAGTTGAAAAATGTTTTCATGGATCACTTTTATTTAACTGTATCTTGATTTTTAATTCTCATTCTCTCTGATGGCAGCCTGTAACTCATCCAGTTTTCCCTTTTTTGCCCTTCACCGAAAAGAAGGAAACGGCCATGTCGGATTCTCAAATATAAACACAAACTCTTGTGGGTTTCTGTTTTCTTTCCCTTTATAGACGTAGTCTCAATTTCCTATTTAGGGCTCTAGTTTCTGTATCTTTCGTTTACATGTCCACTGTGGTACCCATCAGCCCAGGGAGAAGCCTTCTTCACTCCCTCGTCTGTGTGACATCTGAACCCTGCACATACACTCATTCTCGAATCCATCGCCACCCTGTGTTATTTTTATGGGTTTCAGCCTGCATCGCCTCTAGGACTGGGAGGGCTTTATGGGGAGAGACAGGCCTTCCTTGCCTCGGAGTTCTCATTTTGGAGCACAGCACCTTGCGTGGCGAGGTGCACACTTTCGGTAAATACTTGTTCAACTGCAATGCTTCAAACTATTTTGGAGGTGGGGGAGGGAAAGGGTTGTTATACAGACAGATCCAATTCAAAATCTTGAACTTGACTGCATTTCATCTTTCTGTTTCATTTTCTTCCCAGCTCGCCTTCCTGCTGGCTTCTGCTGTAGAGATGCAATCCCTGTTTTCTCTGTGTCTTCTGCAGGATTTGATGTCGCACCTATGATTAATGTGCTACTGAACCTCTTGCCCACATCACTAATTACAATGTTGCAAACAGTGTACCTGTTACTAAATGCTGCTCCAGCAAATGCCATGTGTCACTGCTCCTTGTTTACGATTCTTTGTCTCTTTTATCGGCCCATGAGGATGTTCCTTTGTAAGGACAACTGAAATTATCTCGCAAGTCAGATTTCAAGAGACCTGGAGACCCAGGACAATGGGCTGTTCACAATCCAAAAGCAGTAAAAGCTGATCCTCTGAGTTGTAATCTAAATCAATAGTTAAAATACATGTGCTTGCTCTAGAATAATAACCTATACATGCATGGCACTCTCTGTATGCAAGGGCCTGTTCTAAGAACTTTGTATAGACTGATATTAACTATTTTTTACCATCAAAGTAACCATATGAACAGGGTAGAGTTATTATCCCCATTTCACAGGTGAGGAAACTTAGGCACAACGATATCTAGTAATTTGCCCAAGGATTCAGTCAAGGCCATCTTGCTCCAGAAACTATATTTTGCTGTTTTGCCTCTGGGAAACTCCTTACCTGAACTATGTAGCAGCTCCAGTGTTCTGGTGACCCATTGTTGCATTAGAAAACTACCCCAAAACTTGGTGGCTTAAAACAGCAACCACTTTATCAAATCTCATGGTCGTTCTGGCCAGTGGCTTAGCTGGGAGATTCTCTGCTCAACGTGGGATCGAATGGGTTCGTGCAGGATGGGTTCGGCTGGAGGCCAGGCTGATCTGGAGGGTCCTTGAGATCACACTACCTGCCTGGCCCCTTGTTGGGGATACCTGGAAGGCTGGGGTCTCATGAGAGCCCTCCTTCTCCATGTGGTTCCAGGGCCTGTCCAGACAGTCCCTGAGCAAGGTCATCACACTTCCCACAAGTCCCTCAGCACTCGGAGGAACCAAGGTGGAAACCTTCAGTCCACTTAAAAGACGGCGTCTACAGCGTCGCCTTGGCAACAGACTCCTGGTCCAGGCAGCCACAGGCCAGCCCGAGATGCAGAGCAGGAGAAAAGAGCCCCGCCCCTTCCTAAGAGACCTGCCCATGGCTCTGCAGCCATCCCAGGCAGCCACACCAAGGCTTACGGAGAAAGGTGACTTTGAGGCAGTTGAACCAGAATACAACATTGTGTGTTTGGTTCCTTATTTTTTGTTCCTTTTCTTTTCTCATTCACATGATTTAGGAGGGAGTAAGGCATAGAAATGGAAACCATATATTCTATGGGGCCTTCCCATCCGAGTCGTCTCCATAACCCCCTCACAGAGCTCCGCTGAGGCTCGCCGCGGGAAGGGTCTAAGTCTAAGGGTCTAAGGGTCTAACGGTCTAAGTCCCCGCATGAAAAACAAGCACACAAAGGCTCAAAGCATGTCAGGGACTTGTCCCCGAGGACTTGAACTTAAACCCAAGAAGTGGGTTGTGCATTTTTTCCTTTTTAGTGGAACTGTAGCTTCTACTGACAATTTCATACGATCGTTGATTGGAATGAAAGAGAAGCCACAGTTTGTTGGCTGACACACAATTTAGCAACAGGATTTCTTGAATTAGAGATGGATGGGGGTGGGGGGATGGAGGGTCCCCTCTCTGCCCTTTTGTCTTCCCATTCGTAAAGTGAATGCTTTGGGCCAGATCAGTGTTTTTCTAAATAATGTGCCTTTAAATCCAGGTATAAAGGTGAAAGCAACCTTGTTCAAATGGAGTGGTGCCAAATAAAAAGTAGAATACATCTTACGCAGGGAGGGGGTGGATTGTGAATCTTTAGTCTCAGTTGTGGTCTCCTGTGTGTGTGTGTGTGTGTGTGTGTGTACTGGATCACACCAAAAAATGTATTTCTTACTGTAGATCAGGGGTGTCAAACTCATTTTCACCGGGGGCCACATCAGTCTGGCGGTTGCCTTCAAAGAACCAAATGTAGCTTTAGGACTGTATGAATGTAACTACTCCTTAACAGCTGAGTGAGAGCTCGGTGCTGCCGCCGGGTAGAAACAAGGTGCCGGGCTGGATAAAACAGGGTGGGGGGCCGGATTTGGCCCGTGGGCCTCGTGTTTGCCACCTGTGCTGTAGGTGATAGAAGAGTTTTAGGTTGACCTTTCATGATTCTGGGAAGGGTCATAATTTCAACCATAATTTTGTGTAAAACAGAGGCTATGTTTAACTGGTGTTGAACAAGACTCTGCATAAAATGACTATCTGCTATAATATTCTGATCATATTTGTCAGCACAAATGTTATTATTCAAACTCAAAAAATTATTCTCTACTTTGGGTCACATTTTGATAGAAAATAAAAAAATAAATCTCTCCCTGGCGCTGCCTACTCTTAGAACAAAAATCTCTGCACAGCAATTATCCTCAAGCACCAGCTCATACATTTTGTATTCATTTCAAGCAGTATTTTTAAGTGAAAAAAATTTTTAAAGGTTTTATTTATTTATTTTTAGAGAAGGGGACTGGAGGGAGAAAGAGAGAGAAACATCAATGTGCAGTTGCTGGGGGCCATGGCCTGCAACCCAGGCATGTGCCCTGACTGGGAATCGAACCTGCGACACTTTGGTTCGAAGCCCACACTCAATCCACTGAGCTGTGCCCGCTAGGGCTTTTAAATGAAATTTTAATACCTCAAAAGCATTAGGACCATCCTTTCAATTTGGGATGTAACATGCACAATTCAATTTTTACGAAATGTAATGATGTTTAGAAATTAAACCTCAAGAGAATATTTTAAAACACAAGTGTGAGCAATATCACATTGATGTAAAATTAATTCAGAGGATACAATCTGCAAAATTAAAGAAGTGATTTAGGGATACAAGTGTCAGATTCGGGGACTGAACGAAGTGAATGAACCGTTAAGTTTCCTTTTATACCAAAATTCCATGATTCAACAGTTTTACAAATGCCGGCAGACCCCTATTCTGAAGTGCGAAGAGTCGCCGTGAATTGTGGATGACCTTGTTTCTCTGATCTGCTGGATTCCGTCGGCCAGGATATAGGACCTAGTAATTTTTCTTCTCGCAAATAGAAAATAATGCAGACTCTTCCCTGTATATTCTGCCAACAAGCAAAATATGTATTTTACTCTAAATGCAAAGGCACTTTATTTTGGAAAGTATTGATTTCCTAAAGTTGCAGAAATTGGTGCTTAAGTAGAACATGAGGAATAAATGTAAAACTCACTTTCAGGAAAATGTATACTCTTTGTTCAAAAAAAAATTAGAAATGACAGGTATCACCTTGGACTTTTTTAATTTCCTAATTTCAATTTCATGTAATAATACATGTATGGGGCACTTTACTATTTTTAGTAAGTAGCCCTTTTTTTTCTTTCATGTATTGCAAAATATTTATTGGGTGCCTTTGGGCACGGCTCTGGTGGCCAGACACAGCCCCCTGGAGTTTACAGCTCAGCAGAAGGGGGTGACAAGGAACCAGGAAATAAAGGAACCAGGCCACTGCAGGCTGTCGTCAGTGTTATGAAAAGGAGGGGGGGAAACCAGCTCGTGACAACCCATGATAACTTCAGATATGCAGGTCAAGGCGACCTCAGAGGAAGTGACATTTGAGCTGAGATCTGAATGGCAGGAAGGAGTCAGCCCCTCGCAGACCTGAGGGCACAGCCTTCCCGGCATCAGCGCACCAGCAGGGACCAAGATTCCCCGGAGGAAATACGCCAGGCGGCTCCTGCAGGAGCGAGGGGGAGGCGCGGACGGAACAGCGAATCTCACAAACCCGGGTTCCTTCCCATGCGCATGTGCTGCGTTGAAAGCATCGGCTCTTAGTCCTTCTAATCTCGGTCCCTCTTTGTTGCACATTTTGCAGGTGGGAGAGAGAGAACTGAGGGGAAGCCTAGTAACATTTTTCTGCACAGCACATACTCAAAATAGCCTGACCATTTTTGTCTTGTCTTCTACAGTTGCTTCAGGACAAAGATCCGGCAGATCCTGTTTGACTGTGTAGGAATATTTTTCTTTTCCTTGAGCCTGATTTCACCATATGCCAAGTTCCCATTAGCAGGAGTGTTCCTGTCGCATTCTAAATATTTATAGTGTGTCTTTTACTTCTTAATCATTATTTGATCATTTGAAAGTGGGTTGACTGATCACCAAATACTTTACAGCTGCAAATGCAAAAAAAAAAAAAAAAAAACCAACCCACAAAAAACAAAAAAAAAACATTTTTGTGAACATGCAAAGCTGGAGTTGATTTTCTCCCGATGATTTCTCCCATTTGGCACCTTCCCCTCTTCTCCTCTGGCAGCTCCCCCACTCCTTCTGAGGGCAGCCAGGACCAGGACGGGGAACATCGGGGAGGCGTGACCTGAGAAGGCATGGATTTGGCAATCCCAGGGTTCCCGCGTGCAGTGTTTTCCTAGCAAGGGTGCTGTTTTTGTTTTTGATTTTCAAAAAGGGCTGAAAACAAACCGTAGCCTTTTCCCCTGGATATTTGAAAACATGTTATCCCTGGTACCTGAGGAGAAAAACCATCCCCGTGTTAAAAACCAGAACAAAGCCACAATCCCTGGGCCAATCGCCCAAGTTCTCCCGGCCTCATTTTTCTGCAGTGAGGTTTCATGGTCTCTGCTAGTAAGTAATGAAATGTTAGGGCTGGAAGGAAGGGATCCTGGGATGCATCTCTGTTCGGAAGCTTTGGACATGCTGTTCTCTCTCCATGGGATGTCTGCCGACTGCTTTGTCACCTGAGAGATCGCTGCAGAGCTTTCGGATGAGGCAGCTTTGGCCCCAGAGACCGAGGCTCAAATCTCAGCTCTCCTACTTCCACGTCAGAGCTCCTTTGTAAAATGGGCATAAAAGAGGACTGTTTAAAAAAAAACAGTTAAATGAGATCATCTATGTATAGATCTCCATGCAAGCTGAGCTGCTTGCTATCTGTGCCTAAGATCTGCCCCAGGAATATTAACCATTATTTTTGCAGTGGAGTTCTTTAATCTGGAGTACAAGGGCTTGATATTGGGTAGGCTGACAGAACGCTGGTTAAAGCGGAGGCAGCGTGGCCTGCTGGTCATGAGTTTGGGCATCCGCCAATATGTTTGATAGAGAGAAGGAAGCGTGTCAACTGGTCCAGGGAGCATGTTATGGGGGCGATGTCTTAAGAGCTTCCACTTTTTTTTTCAGGTCTCAGTTAAATGTCTCCTCTCAGAGGTCTGGTTTTGCCATGCCATCAACAAAATTTCATTTCTCTCTGTTTTCAGTTCCCATAGTAACAACTGGTATTTACTGAGCACATACTACATGCCAGGCAATATTTTACACATTTCACAACAGCCCAATAAATAGATGTTGGTGTCTTCTTCAAGACCACATAGCCAGTAATGCCTGTGATGGCTACGACAGGAGACAGCCTACTCCTGGACCTCATAGAGGTAAGTATCACGTGGTCCTGCTAACCCGTCACCCCGGCACTCTGTCTATCAGGACCCCCAGCACACTGCATCTATGTTTAGTTTCTCTGCCGCCCTGGGAAGCTGGGCTCCATGGGCGAAAATCAGCAGTCTGGTGCTCACAGGTACTCAGTACCTCTGAGGACTGGCTGTATCCAAACCGGCCTTTTCGCAGAGGGTGAAGTCAAGAGAGGTTCAGTGACCTGCCCAAGGGCACGACCCGTATCAGGGCAGGGGTCCCCACACTCCGAGACTTTCCTTACGAAGCTCCTGCTCAGGATGGTTTCCTGGTTCGACCACTTCCTATTCATTTGAAAGTCACAAATGAAATCACAGCCCCCCAGCCCCGTTCCCAGCCAGGTCTTCAGTTCAGTTTCCCTAAGGCTGGCTTCAGTCTACAATGCAAATAAAAGGCATTAAACACTAAAACACGCAGAGGGAAAGAAAACATTGTGTGGGCAATGTCGCCCGCACCCACAGCACCAGAGGCTCTGTAAGTACTTGCCTCTCTGGTGGACCCTCCACAGACCGTGCCTGCGAGCTGAGAAAGAAAAGCAAATAAATAACTAGCTCTGCCCATCAGCAAGGTACTGCAGCTGCGGGAAAAACTTCCCCCATCTAACTTCTCATTGTATCGCCCTCCCTGGTGTCTGCGGCTCCTTGCAGCCAAGATGGAGAGAAAACTGACTCGTGCTTCTGGGGTACAATCTTACCTAATTACCGCAGCCGATCACTCAACAGTACTGTTTGCACCCAGACGGGGAAGACGCTTACAGGAACCCGCTGGTTGATGAAGGCGATCAGGGAGGATCTGACTCCTTTTCAAAGACGTGTGAACTATTTACATCTTTTTAAAAAGGCGGCCCCCCGACACCAGTGGCCGTGCGTGACACCGTGAGGCGATGCCCTGCCCGAGTTGCCCAGGGGCAGGGAAATGTCGGAAGGATCGTCCCCACGGCTGAGCGTGCAGAAGGTGTGAAACTGCCCTTCGCCACTTTGGGGCACCCATTGGAAGGAGGGCTGACTCTTGACTTCCGGTTTTGGGGGACGAGTGAAAGGTTAGGGAGAGTCACTAGGGGCCAGAACGTGTGAGTGTGCATGAGCGTGCCCGTGAGCACACGTGCTTCCTCACAAAGCAGAATGGAACCAGTGACCACCGTTGGCTCTCGGACATAAAAGCCTGGAGTTTGAAGACTGATGAGTCACACTCCGCCTGCACGCCTTATAGTCCAGGGATTCCATGGGCCGTTGGGATGAGGCCATGTGCTAAGAAACACTTTATTTTTCCTTTTAAAACATTTTCTTTCTTTTCCTTTTTTTGTTTTCCAATTACAGTTTACTTTCATTCTTATTTTATACTGGTTTCGGGTGAGAATTGTTTTAACCCACACAACATTGCCATTTTTAATCCACCTTATATGGGTTTAAACAACATTATGTGGTAGGTATCAGCATCAATTTGTATTTATTTTTTTAATTGATTGACCTTAGAGAGAAAGGAGGGGAGGGAGAGAAAGAGGGAGAAACACCAATTTGTGGTTCTACTTACTTATGCATTCATTGGTTGATTCTTCTGTGCGCCCTGACCAGGGATTGAACCCACAACCTTGGCACATCACGATGACGCTCTAACCAACTGAGCTATGCAATCAGGGCCCACCATCCTTTCTTTAAACCAGAGCAATACTAAATGTCTCTATGCAAGAGGCAACGTAAGTTTTGAACTTAAACCTGGGTGAACTCAATTTTGTCTGCACCCAAAGTCCGTGTTTGTAGCGTTAACTCCCCTCTTTGACTCCCCTGCTCCCTTCCGGGCCAAAGTTTTGACGTCTTTAATCCAACCAGTTTCTGAAGCATTCCCTCACAGCACTGGGATATGAAAGGGAATAAGATGGTGGGAATCCCCGTCGTCTTAGAGCCGCACGAGGGAGACTTAAAAGAAAGCAAGCACCTGGCTGGCGTAGCTCAGTGGATTGAGCGCGGAGTGCGAACCAAAGTGTCGCAGGTTCGATTCCCAGTCAGGGCACATGCCTGGGTTGCAGGCCACGGCCCCCAGCAACCGCACGTGGATGTTTCTCTCTCTCTCTCTCTTTCTCCCTCCCTTCCCTCTCTAAATAAATAAATAAAAATACAAAATCTAAAAACAAAAAAGAAAAGGAAGCAAGCATTATGCCACGGAGGAATACCAGCCAGTGGCACCAGACGATACCCGGCACGTGGGCGGTGCTGAGTAATGCTTGTGGGGGGTGACAGAGAAACATCTGCAGTGCGGTGGGCGCTGAGACTCTGACTGTGCCTAAGAGGTTCAGAGGAGGCGGGTTCCTGGAGGAGGGGCTGCAGAGACAGCCGTGAAGGGTGAGCAGTTCACTAGGCAAACGATGCGGGGAGGATACTCCAGGCAGAGGCACGGGACTTGCCGGTACTTCGTGATATAATGAGACTTGTTAAGAACCTGGAGTAAGCAGCTCCAATTATTTTACTGAGATATGAATCCTAGCTGTGGCTCATAGAGTCAAAGATCTACAGGCCGCTCATCGAGTGAAGAGAGAAACCAGGGAGAACAGGAACAGGGAAAGTGATACTTGGGAGACAGTCATGGTTGTTTCCAGGCAGATGACCCAAAGTGTGAGGAACGCTCAAAGACCCTGACTTTCCCGGAGACTCTGAACTCCCAAGGCAAGCGTGGCACCTCTGTGACCCATGCGGGGTTCTGGGTGACCGCATGGCATCCCACACAAGACCAGTGCAAGACTTGGAGGGAAAGGAGAGTGCTCCTTCCTGAAGGAGATGTGGGTGACGCACGATTCAGCTCCAGCTCTGTTCAGACAGTGGGATGGAGGGACCACAGGCCATCACTCGGAAGTGGGGTGGCCACCGCCCCTCCCATACCCATGGCGGCGTCACTGCTCCACCCGGGGCTCTCCGCTAGCATGTGAAGTTCCTTGGGGCAGGGAACCACGTGATCTGTTCCTCCTCTGGTGTTTTCTCGGTGCCTACAACACTGAGTGCACTGTAGGTGCTTAACAAAGCTTTGTGGCATGAGTGAGTCAACCACTACTCCTTTTTTTTAAAAAAAAATTGAGCCCAGGGTTACAATGCTTCTACCTGAGTGCAAGCCAATCAGTAGGAGGACTCTCGTCAGGTGAACCTGACTGGCCCCTCAGGAAACAGAAAAGACCCTGAGCCCGGCTCAGCAGCTCTGGGCAGTGGCCTTCACTCTGGGGATCGGTTTCCTCACATCTGGATCACGGGGTTGTCATGGGAATTACACGATACGGGAGATGGGATATATGGCCACATTCTTTCCCACAGAGGTTAATGGAGAGCAATTTTCTTTTAATTTTCTCTAGAAGGCTTTAATATAATTAAAGCACTCTGAAATTAATGTATTAGGCACCCCTAAAACTAATTTTATATGTGTGTGTGTTGGTGTGTATGATACATACACATATATATTCATTACCTATAGCACCATATACAATCATTATGTATACGTAAATCATTCACATCAGTAAATTGGTTTAGCTCTAATGTTCTGCCTAATCTATTTTTGGACTAAAGGGTAGACCGAGAGTTGTGTAATAGAAGTTAGATAGATGGTAGATAGATAAACAGAGCAAACTACCTAGCTATGCTGTTAAAGCAAAAACAATATTCACTACAATGAGGCCGACTGATTTTAAATCACACACTTAACACTAAGGAAACGTCATCAGAGTGCGTCTCTTACCGATAATAGTTCAGCATCCATAACCTTCCAGGCCCTATGTCCGGGTAAACAAATTCAGAAGGACACACGTGAACCCCAGTTTCCGTGGTCCTGGCCACTCAAAACGAAGAAGCAAGTATTACATCAACCCTATGCTCACCTAACATTTCCTGCTTCTACAAATTAGTAAATACTGAAACTTCTGCCCCCAGAAGATGAATATTCACCGGCCAATGGGATGGGTTACATTGTCATGCAGAAGACATGGTCTGTGCTGCACTGCAATTCCGCTGCCTCACTCACCTCACTGGGGTGAGCAAGGCTCCGCCCACAGAGGGTTTTAGAACAGACACTGAGTTCTTCCACGAGCATTTCCAACAACTGCCAAACCTGAGCCCGAAGATACACCGTGAAAGGGGAAAATCCTCTTTCAAAGCCCGGTTACGATTTCTTAGCTGATTCCTTTGACTGCAAATGCCTGAGGAACTGCTTTTTTCAACATGCTTGGACATTTTGGGAAGAGCCACGACAAAAAGCTGGGAAGAAAAGGAAAAGAAAGAGCAGAAAAGGTTCGTTCGATGCAAATGGAAAGAGCTGGGGAAGGCTGCAAGCCTGGCACGGGAACCACGACAACGTGGCGGGCAATCCGAGATTGATTCAATACCGAACGAGGCTTGATTGGTGCAGCGGTTCAATCATAATCAGGCTTCAGAGACAGCCGAGAGAGACGAAGATTCCCCAGGAGAACCCCAAGTCTGAAGAAAGGGCATACCAGTTCCACAGAAAGGGCATGGGGAGAATTCTCACTTGCTTCTCATCTTCATGTCCTGCCGTAATTACGGGTGCACTCCTAAAATAAAAAAGTGTCCCCGCCCCCAGCAGGAAACGTGAAGTCCCATCAGGAGCTGGCCCTTACTGAAATCTCCTTGGAGGGACCACCAGAATGAGGGGCAATGTGGAGGGGCTGGGTGCAGACGGATGTTTTCTAAAGGAAGTTGCAATCATGAAAAAATGAAAGAAACAATTACTATGATGCATCGAGAAGATGCCATTCTTTCTTTGCTGTTTCACACATTCAGAATTTTCCTAACCTCCTCAGGAAGGAGAAAAAACACATGGGTGAGAACAACGGTACCAGGTTATGAAACATTTACAATTCTGACATGCTTGGCAATAGACCTGCGAGGCTTTCCATTTAGTTCATGAGATTTGCAAAGCAGATTAGTGTCGGCGAGTCCTCATTTTTGAAAATGGCGAAGAAAAAAAAAGTAATCTGGGATGTGAAAGTGTGACTAGATCATGAAAATTCTCTCATCGGCATACAATTCAATAGTCACATTTTGTCCAAACTGCAAAATCAACAACATTATCTTGTTTTTCTTATTCAAAAATTTTGCACGTATGTCTGTGCTTTGATAACTGCAGGGGTCAGAACTCTGAGCAGGAATAACAAAGACACAGGGAAAAGCCCGGGGTTATCAGCATCTGGGATGTCACGGTGGTCACGGGATTTTCCCCAGTTGGGCCAAACCTCGGGGAACATCCATGACTTTGCAGCCTCTTATCTCCCGACACAAACTCCTCCCATCAGACAGAGAGGCCCCGCTGGCTCCTCCCCTTTGACTCTTAGTTGTTGCCACTTTATCCTTCCTTCTCTTCCTGGAATCTTCCTCTTGCCCAACCCCCACCACTTCCACCAAACCATCTCCTTCACTTTGCACCCCAAAGTTTCTCTCCCTCCCCTCTCCCGGGATGTCTCCATCGGTCCCTCTACTCTCCAATCCTTCCCTTCCGGGAACCCTGCCTCAGTCCTTGTAGGCACTCTTCATAGGATGCCAGTGACAAAGCAACATCTTAGGACAAAAGAACAACCAGATTGCTCATCAAACACCCAAGTCCCGCCTCCACCTGGCACCTTGCAGGATTTGTATTTTAACCCTTCCTCCCATGCATGCTTCCTCCCGCCCAGCTGAAAGACCGCTTGTTTTTTTTCTCTGCCTTTAATATTTTGCTCATATTGTGTCCCTAGTCTTAGATACACTTCTCTCCACCTGGCGTCTCTTTTCCTGGCCCTTCACCTGTAAACCTGCCCCTGTGTGTGTGTGACTGTGTGCTTGCCTCTGGGGCCGCAGGATCCAGGGCGTGGTTTCACCGGGGCTAGATTGCAGAACTCTGGAGGGCAGAATCCCTTGAAGGTTTTTCTCGTATCTCGCTCAGAGTCAGGACACAATGTGATGGGTACCAGGAGGTAGCATGGGAAGAGTAGGAGAAGCAAGCCTAGAAGCTTCCTTTTACCATGGTGGCAGGACCACAAGCATTTTTTTTTTCCAAATTGCATCAGAAGAGACAGGGAAGGAATAGGAAAGGTGTGACCTCAGCAGTCGAAGAGAATAGATGAGGTGAAATGGGAAAGCTCCATCAATGACTTTTTGGAAGATGGAAATTGGATGAAATAGCAATATCTTTATTAAAAGAGAAATGCCTAGCAAAGGCATTTCAGCCTGCAGAAAAGGATACCAGAGAGAAGGGAGCCAGCTTCTGCTCCAAGGCCCCAGGGAGGCCCAGGAGTCGGGGGTGTGGCTCAAGAAGATCCATGGAACGAGGGGTTACAAACAGGAGCCCTATTTGCAGAGCAAACTAACACCCCCTGCCTCAACCTCCTGCCACCAGCCAGGACTCCTCTGTGCCCCCTAACGATAAACAGCAGGCTCACACACCCTAAGCAGGCAGCTGGAAAATTCTTTTCTGGAGAAACTTAAGGTATCCGCAAAAGGAACTCCAGAAACTCACGTGGGGCAGTGCAGTGCAGTGAAAATGCCGGCTGGCTCCCCGGCGCCCAGCCCCACGAGGTGCGAAGCCTCGGTCGTGCACTCAGGGCCTGTCACAAACCTTTGGCAGCGCACGTGTGCTGTGACAGCACAGCCAGGGGGCCTCAGGTTTAAGCGGTTTTCAACATAAAACACAGAAATGAACACAAATAAACAGGAGAGGGGGGAAAAAGGAAGGAGGCGAAGCAGGAAACCGAAAAAAAGTTTAAAAAAACATTTGATTTTTAAAATCATGTGTCTATATGCTGCTTTGATAAAAAAATGTCAATATAAAAATAGGAAAAGATTCTTAAGAGTACAACAGACTTGGGTTTGAAATATGATTCCCGTGCTCAAAATCTATGCGTGATATTAAAAAAGAATTAAATCTTTGATCTGAGTGTTCGCATCTGTGAAATTACCATGGTAACACTCTAACTCACGAGGTTGTTTTGAGGATTTAAAGGAGCAGTGCGGCGTAGTGAGTGTATTCTGCGCTCGGTGAGTGATAGGCACCTAGGGAAGCTTTGATCACGGGCAGTTTTCTCACCATGATTGGGAGTGTCGGGCCCCGCAGAGAACTTGGTAAGGACTCTGTTTCCCCCCACTAGAAAAACAAATGCACGTACTTCCACAGACGAGATTTTGTGAGTCATTTCAAAAGGATCCCTGATTCACTGAAGCCCCAACAAATTGTCGCCCCGCCACTAGGTCCAATAACTGTTCTAAATGACGTCCTAAGGGCAAGGGTGTTCCTTTTCATTCCTTTTCAATCACCTGCAAGGCTCAGTGAAAGAGGCATCTCAGTGAACGGGGTAAGAACTGTATCTAGTTTTGCCTGTGCCAAACAGAGACGATCCTGCAGCAATCACAGCAGAAAAGTCAACTGACCCGCAGAGGTCCAGCCACAGGTCCTGAGAGCATCGTTCCACGTGGTCCATGAAGGAAGATGGCAGACCCAACCAGCCTGCGCTATCTCAGGCCTGATGAGGCTCATGACTGTCTATGGTCTAGGGGTGAGAGTGGAGGCTCCTGACGGGTCCTGCCAGAGACAGAACCTGTGAGACACTGCTTTCCCCTGCCAAAGGCCTTGTGGATCTCACAGGAATATGAGAACCAGTAGAACCGGTGGAAAAGTCTGTCCTTTTCACAAAACGGACTGACTGCCTCTGTGAAACCCATCACAGAGCAATGGGTTGGAACATTCATCAAGCATTCGTGCAGCTAGGGCTGAAGGAAGAACTAGAGCTTGTAGTCCGACTGACCTGGTTTGGAGTCCTGCCTCTAGTACTGCTAAGCTGCACAGCCGTGGGCAATTGACTCAGCCTCTCTGAGCTGGTTCTTCTCCTTAAGGCGTGAAGAGCACAAGGAAGACAACTATTTTTTAGGAGTATGGGAGGAGCAGCCAGCAGGCTGGCGTGGCTAGAAGACAGTGAGGAGAAGGAGGGACACGGAGATGAGGGCGGGGTAAGAGTGGGTGGGCCACACGGATCCCACGGAGAGTGGCTTAGACCCTCTTCTGAGAAGTACGAGAAGCCATCGGAGAGTCCTGCAGAGAAGAGAGACAGGACCTGACCTGCATCTTCAAAAGCTTCCTCTGGAGCAGAAGTCCCGCTGGTGGCCGCCACAGTACTCCTGGGGCGGGACGGTGGCTTGGACAAGGGCAGTGATGGTAACAGTGACGGTGATAAGAAAGTCAGATTCAGGCTATCCAAGGTGTATTTATTTTTTAAATTTTTTTAAGTGACCATTTACAGTCCTCGTTATTTTGTATTGGTTTCAGGGGTGTGACATAGTGGTTAGACAACCATATATTTTACAGTGTTCCGTACCCACACGGCATCATACGTAGCCATTACGAAATGATGGACTACATTCCCTGTGTTTTACTTTGCATCCCCACGACTACCGTGTGACTAGTGATCTGTATCTCTCCACCCCATCGCCTTCTTCACCCAGCGTCCCAACCGCCCCCCGCCCACCGACCTGGTGGGTCTCAGTCTGTTCTCTATATCTAAGAGTCTGTTTCTATTTTGTTCGTCAGTTTATTTTGTTCATTAGATTCCACATATAAGTGAGATCATATGGCACTTGCCTTTCTCTGACTGATTTATTTCACTTGGCCTAACATCCTCTAGATCCACCTGTGCTGTCGCAAAAGGTAACACTCCTATGGTACATAGATATAAGGGACTATTACTTGGCCAAGGTGTAATCCTAAATATTCTAAGATGAAGGAAACAGGACTCCAAGTAGCCAGGACAACTTCATAAAAGAATATGGTCCACGCCGTGGAGAATGTGACGGAACAAAGGTGCCAGATGTCTCCTTCTTTCTAAATAATGGGACCCTGGATTTGAGCTGAGCACATGACTGCCCAGAAAAAAACTGGCCTAGACAGACTAGTCTCTCTGGCAACTACATGTGACACGTGACCATGTTCCAGCCAATGGGGTGCCAGTTATAGTACGGCACGCACTTACTGGCGGATGTCATTGAAGGAAGGGCACTCCCTTCCTTTTTCATTTCCTTTCTGCAGGCTAGCACAAACATGGCCAGCCTTGAACTGCCTGCATTCACGTATTACCCAGCTTCCCACCTCTTTAAAGCACCCTGTTTTTTGGTGTTCTGTCACTGACAGTTGAAACTAATCCTAACTGAATCAAAGGATAAATAACAATAATAACCATTATATGAATGCATGTGTTGCATGCTCACTGTGTTCCAGGTGATGTTGAAAGTCCTTTACACCACATATCAGGCTTTTTAATCTTCACAATCCCATAAGGGAAGTACTGTTCTCATCACCATTTTACAGAAAGAAAGTGGGTATAATGAGAGGTTAAAAAAACGTGTCCAAGGTCACTTGCCCAGCTTATAATTAGGAGAGCCAGGGTAGCTAGAATGTGACTAACAGGAAGAAAGGGTAAGGATGATACTGGAGAAATTATAGGGAAAGGATAATATCTCAATCTGATTTGGTTGCATTATATGCTGATACCTATAAACAATGAAATATAAAGAAATTCTGATTATATTCCTTAGACTAGATGAGTTTTTAAGGCCTAACATTCTGTAAAGAAAGATTTATGATTTCGGTTGTTTGCGAGGCACATTAACACTAACTCTGCTTTTACAGTCTAATGTCAAAATTCATGGTGCAACAAAATTACACACCCTGAGTCCTGAAAGGGATTATAATAATGGAAACCAGTAGCTGGTTTTGACTTTTTGAGCAGCATTTTACCAATCTCCCTACAAAGCTCTGATAAAGCTATTGCCCAGATTAGGATTATCAGATTCAAGGGACCTTTGTAAATGTTATCAATACTGCTGACAAATGGGGACATAAATGACATATTTGTTGGGTGAGGTTCAAATCGAGAACCTCTCACATTCCTAAAAACCAAAACTGCAAGACCCTCTGAACTTTTAGAAAAACCCTGTAAGTTGAGGGACTGAGTGAGAAAAGAACCTCAACTTGGTTTCCACTGAGCAGCTACCATACGATTCCACCTTTGAGTTGAATATTCCTAGTTCACTCATAAGGAATCAGAAACAGTGATAAAAGACCAGATAGGATACACCCCGGACAGAGGTTTATAAATAAATAAATGTATGAATGAGTAAATTGTGTGAGAGGTCACAAATCTAAGTGTTTGGACTGTAATTTTTTTTTGAAAAAAAAAAAGTGAATGAAATGTGAAACTCTCACAACCAGGATTTCCAGATTCTGTGGAAAACCAGACCTGGCAGACTGGGTCATCACATGCACAGGACTGGAATTAACTGGAGCAGAGTAGAGGTTCTTCCCTTTACACAGGCACATGCTCCCGGTTTGCAACCGCATCCCATCACCCACTATTGTCTTACCCCCTGAAGGCACGTGACCCCTGGAGGTAACAGCACTAGAGGGTAGGATCCGTGAGGGAAGGGGAGGGGCTGCTTTGTCCACTGTCCTATTGTTACAACGCACACAGCCACTGCACGTGGATTAGTTGAAAGAACAAATGAATAAATTATCTCTATATTTCAGAAGAGAAAGCTGAAATTCAGAGAGGCTGAGTGACTCCCCACATCACAGAGGTGGCGTGCAGTGCAGATGGCATTTAGACCCCAGGTCGCTGGACTCCGACCGCTTAGTTCCCACATGACAAGGACAATGGAAGAAGAGTCCATTCCAGCCACATCCTGCACTCAAGAATGTGGACCCTGATTTCTTAAGTAGACATCATGCTTACGTATCATGAAGTGCATAGATCTCAAGTTTACAATGTGAGTTTCAAAAACTATATACACACCGATGTAACCACAATCCCTTTCAAAATATGAACGTCGATCTCATTGTAGAAAGTTCTCTTAGGCTTATCACCAATCGTAGCCTCTCCCTGAGAGGTAGTCAATGTCCTGGTCCATTGCTACAGACAGACTCGCTTGTTCTTGAAGGTCACATAAATGGGTTATCAGTACATACCGTTTTATTCTGTCTTCTTTCATGTGACATAATATTTTGAGATTCTTCTACATTGTTACCTGTATCAGTGGTTCATTCCTTTTTATTGCTGAGTAGTGTTTCACTATATGGATAAACCCAAACTGTTCACCCCTTTCCCTGCTATGTTTTCTGGCCATCATTTTTTAAGCCGCTATAACTCTTCTTGTACAAGGCTTTCTGTGGACATAAGTTTTCATTTTTCTTGGGTCAATACCTAAGAATGAAATTTCTGGGTCATAGGGGTGGGTATAAGTTTCACTTTATAAGGTACTGCCAAAGAGTTTCCAAACTAGTCACACCATTTTATCCTCTTACCACCAATATACAAGAGTTTTAATTTACCCTACATCTTTGTCAACATTTGATGTCGTCTGCAGATAATTTTAGCCATCATTTAAGTGCAGTGTTTTGTTTTAAGGTGACTCCAAAAATACACCCATTTTTCAGAGGTAGAATTCTCTTCCCCATCACACCAGCTAGCTGTCCTTCCTGGCCTCCTACTTAAATTAGCTGTGCCATAGTCATGTGCTGGCAAAGGGAGCTTCAGGGCTGGAGATGTGGAGACCCCTGGCTTGCAGTGCTTGCCAATGCCTGTGGTGTAAATACTCCCACGAAGGAAGATGGTAAGCTCCTAACACTAAACACAGAATTGGGAAGAACTGTGCACGCTGGGCACCGGCACACCTGCTCCAAAACATCCCTGTCTGGTACTTTACAGCGTGAGTCATCAATAGAAAAAAAAAAACCTTCATTCTCCAATGACAATGGTTGCATGAATCATCGAGCAGCCCTTGGTGTGAACCAAGGTCATTAACAAAAAAGAGAAAGGCAGATAAACATTCCACTATTGGCCTCACTCTCAAAATGTGAAGAAACTCAAATTATTGAGTTTATGGGACTCCAATCTAAAACTCATGTGAACTGATTGAAAAGCTTGGCTAGGGGGAAGGACGTGCATAAGCAGGGAGCCCACAGGCTACTTCTAGAGTGTCCTTATTTAAATTTTATAAGCCTCGGTGATCTCATTTTTACAATGGGAACACTGTTCTAAGAATGAAATGATATAAAATTGTATATAAAATTCTGAGCGCAGCAGTGATTGGTACCTAGATGGAACTCAACAGACGGTAGGTGTGAATGACTTACAGGGGAAATGGCAGAGGAGAAAGAAGAGGGCAGTTCAGGCCAGGGGAACACAGCTGGGAAGGGGGAGGAGACCTGATAGCAGGGATGACCTTGGCCATGGAGCTGTGAGAGGCTTATAGCAGAGAAGGTACTGATGGTTAAACAAGATGAAGCCCAAGTGTGGAGGGCCTTGACGTCCAGGCAGAGGAGGTGGATTTGCCGAGCGGGCAAACAGGGCCATGTGGGCTTCCTTGGGACCCGGGAGCAACAAGGGTATGTGTGTATTTTCAAACTCAGCCATCCTTAGAGCCCTGCGTCTTTACAGAAGTATTCTGTTCAATGTTAAAATCTTGGCCATTTCCCCTCTGTATGACTGTAGGCAAACTTAATTGACCTAAAAAATTTGGAATAATATATCTACCTTGAAGCATCATCATAAAGATTTAATAAAGTAGTGTATTTGAAGCATCAAGCCCCATACCACATACATCAATGAGGTACTACATAAATGAAACAATTGCTGTTATCACCTAGGTCAGAGCCTGTGGTTGACTGTCGCAGAAATGGTCCCCAATGAATGATGCCTCCTGTACCCATGTCTTGGCATAGTCTCTTCCCATGTTGACTCTGGGCTTGGCTACATGACTTGTCTGGGTCCATGGAACATTAGTAAACAGGATGTAAGTAGAGATGTGAACATTACTTGCATACTGGAATTGGTTTCTTAGAATGCTGCCTGACCACGAAAAAGTCTAGTCTAGCCTGCTGGAGACACATGGCCCTACCCGACCCCCAACACCAACTATTAGACACTTACACAAGGCTGCCTGTGACCATCCAGCCCCAGAGGAGCTGCCAGAAGATTGCAGTCACATCAGTGATCCCAGGAGAGAATAGCAGGAGGACCACCCAGTTCAGCACAGCCAAAGTTGTTAATGTACTGGGTTAACAACAACAACAACAACAACAACAACAACAACAAATGGTGGTTGTTTGTTAGGCAGGAACATGTTTGCATATCTGAACTTCCCAGCACTTAGCGCTCTAGCTCATGGAAAGCTCTGATGCACCTTGGGTAACTTCTGTGAAGCAGAAACCTTGTACATGAGACCCTGAGATCTCCGAATGCGGAGACAAGGCTTTCTGCCTCGATTGCATCTCACGTGGCTTGGGCACAGTGACAGTAAGATTTTCTGCACTAAAAGAAGCTTCACTCCACCTTCATTTAAAGAAAATGAACACCTTGTTTACATAAACAGCTAAGATATCTATACATCTTCTTGAGCAATGACCTCTCTTACAACGTGGACTTTTTCTGGCTTAGAAATACATGAACCGAACGAGCCAGTGAAAGGCACATTCCGGCTCCTGCGCTGGAGGAAGCGGGCCTTCTCCCTAACTGAAGGAAACGAGAGACGGAGATCAGCGAGCAGCGAGCAGCGGAAGCGGAAAAGCCAACCCACCTTCCTCTCCTCCGTCCCGGCCCGCTGCCTCAAATCCCTCCGCGGGTGACCGACCATGAGAGCCCTCTCCGCCACAGCCACGCTGACACTTCTGCAGCTCCGCATCTGCACGAGCAACTTTTAAACCTGACTTCACAAGCATGCTTGTGGCTCCCGTTTGGCCTTTAAAGACACAAGCTACACGCCTGTGCAACCTACAGCCGAGAGCTCGGCGCCAAGATTTAGGGAGCTCTATTGGGGTGTTAGTGTGGGTCCTGGCAAGTACTTACGGGACACCCAGACGGGACCGTCATCCCTCTGAGAACACCCCTGGGGGAAGCGCCTTGCTGCAGAGCTCCCAGCACACACTGAGGTCACAAACTCGGCTCCACCATTTCTCTGCCTGGCAAAGCGGGCGACTCAGAGCGCGCCGGCAAAGACATTAGCCTGTTGTCCATTAAGGCTGATAAATGATTCAGCCCGCCAGGCACCGAGGAAAGAATTCGGGTGCAGAGCACACAATAGAGTGCGCAAATGTCGTATCGTGAAGCTGTACACCTGACATGGTATGTTATTAACCAAAGTTATTCCAATGCATTTCATTTAAAAAAATATTTAAATCTAAATTTTTAAAAACAATGGTACAAAGTATACACAGTGTCATGCATTTTGGAAGAACTTACTCTAAAGGTCCAATAGGCACAGCCAGATCAGTGACTTCACCTCAGAAGGCTCCAATTGCCCTCCATCCTTAAGTCCCCTTCCCTGGGACCAATGGGAGGTGGCAGTGTGCTCCGTGTTAGCGAGAAAATCCCACGGAACACAAGAGCGCGTTTCCCAAATGCTTCCCGCAGGCAGGATTGAAGTTGCTCTCCCAACAATGCAAGAGGAGGAAGGGGAGGATAAAGTATTCTTTAAGCTTATGTTCCAGGCACTTAACGTACATGTTTATATTTAAGCCTAACCATGACCCACTTTGGTGGGAATTATCTTCATTTTACAGATGAGAAAACTGAGGCTGAGAACATTAAATAATTTTCTCAAGTTGAGAAATACGTCACGATTTAAGTAATTTGTCCAAGTTAAGGAATCTGTCATAATTCATAGGGGGTGGGGTGGGTGGCTAATTAATGGTAGAACAGATATTAAAAACTGATGTAGTTCACACTCTTTATAGAAATGTTTCAACTGAGAAAGACACTGACATTGAGAGTTACCCATGTGCTGGGCAGAGCACAATGAGCATCACATCCTGTTCTTGTTTAAACCATGAGGAAAGTATTATTCTTGGTGGGCAGATGAGGGAACATCTCTGTGTGAACCCAGCTCTGTACGAACAGGTCCGTTAATGACACACTCACACACTCACACACACACACACGCACACACGCTGCAGGGAAGCTGTGGAAGTGGCCAACACTGTCACTCAGCTCACCCGGTCTTCGGATTGAAAGGGCCCTCCAAGGTCTTCTAACCCCTACATGCCAGTAACACAGACCTGCCGTATCCACAGCCCTCTCCAATTTATAAGGCTCTTGCAGGCTCATCGTTCCTTCTTATCCTCTTGAAAACACGATCAGGAAGGACATATTATAATCACCTCACAGATCAGGAGCTCGGGATTTAAGAAGTTGAGGAACTTTGCTCCACACCCATCAGCCAGCGACGGCAAAGTCAGGCCCTGAGCCCAATGAGCCTCGGAAACAGTGGGAAACTTGACAGGCACGAGGATTTCAGGTACAAAGTGTCATCTAAGTTTACATGTGCACATGATCACGGCTGTGTAAATATATATATATATATATATATGCACCCCACATTATTTATGAATGAGCCTGATTACAAATCGGTGCAAAAATGCATACTAGTATTTTCTATTGCACCTTCCCCAGTCACCGACCATTTGTGCAGAAAGCCGTAACAGAGGAAAACTCCCAGAAAGCCAACCTGGGGATCGCAAAGGGCTAAAGAAAGATGATGTCTACCATGTGGCTTTAGTAGCACATCTCCAGCACAGAAGCTGCTTTGGTTTATGGGAATGATAGGACAGCACCACGGTTAGCCCATGAACGTTGACCTTGGACAACTTACTTGGCATCTCTCAGTCTCGGGCAAAGATGTGCAGCTCACAAAGACGATCGAAAATATTCTAGCACGTGGCACAGTGTGCACAACCCCCCCCCACACACACACAGGACTGAGAACTCGAGGGCTCTTCATAGGACACACTGCTCATCCTCTCATCTAAGAACAGGCAAAGGGATCCCCTCCTCCTCAGCCTGAGGCCACGAGCCCAGAGCTCCCCGGTCCCACTCCGGGGAGACGAGGGGGCACCTGCTACCAGTGACATGGCCTGAGTGCCCAGAGGGATCTGCTTGGTCGCAGCGGCGTTCCCCCACTTCTGCATGCACACCCAAACCCAGGTTCCACGGGAGGGACCGTGTCGCATGCAAACTCACAACCTGTGAAATTGTGTTTTGATTGGGTACACCACACATGCCCGGCCTTATCTGCCCAAGACCCTCAGGAAAATTATAGAATGCCATTTTTTTTTCCATAGGCCCTGTAGAAAAAGATTCAGTTATTACATTTTTTAAAATTCAGGGCAGGCATAACCACAGCTAGCCTTGACATTTCTGCACAGACCTGAGTTTCCCGGGAAAGCAGAGCTAACGCAACCAGCAGACTGAGGTCTATTTTAGAACATGGAAAATGTGAGTGGATTCACACGATCCCAGAAAAAAATCAATATTGTCCCTCAACTCTCTGAAGCCGATGAACCGAATATTTAAATTAGATCAGGCCGTGATTTATTCAAATTCTTCCACCTGGTGAAACCACTTTTCAGTGGCATGAAACATCACGCGTGCACCTCTTTAACAGGTGTTTGATAATCCTTTAGAAGGTGTTGGATGTGAGTAAGATTCTCATTCTCCCAGAATTACCTTTGAATGAGAACATTCCTTTCCATCTCAAAAGCAAACGACATAGAAAAATATCGAAGGTGTTGGATATTCTGTATCCTAACCTAGATTTAACTGGGACTTCCCCCCTCTTACCCTCCTTTAAGACAGAATGAGGTATGTGGAAAATGTTTTATAAACTCTAAAATCCTACGGTTGCGCTAGCAAATAAAATCTGCATTTATCGTAGACTCGAACAACCACAGAAGCCTTGGAGCTGGGAGGACCCGAGGCAGTCCCAGAGTCCACCCTCGCGTTTTCAAGGGGGCCCCGACAAATGAAAACCAGATGACGTTTTCAATGGACCACTTTCAAGTTAAATGTCAGATGCACATGACGCAACCCGAAACATCGTAAACGCCTGGAACACAAAGCTCTTCCCCATTTTCTGCAAAAGGCTATCGAGGCCCACGTGGAATTCACGTATTCCTTCTAGACGCCCATAAAGGTATATTGCTGTGTGGCTCTTGGGGAGCTCATCCGTTTTCATGGCTTTGAGCGAGCACGTTTTAAGGTTATGATCCTCCCACAGGCTTTGAAGAGTCACCTTTGTAATTCTTCTACACATATTACTTTTTTACCCAGAGTCAACAAATACAAAGCTTAATAAAGCAACCTAAGCCCAGAATCCCAGTCGCTTGTTGGGGATTGAAACTTTTCGTTGACAAATATCTCCCAAGTGCAAATTAGAGTGGTTTCTTGACCTTGAAGGGGTTGGTTCCACGAAAGGAGAAAGCCAGGAAAATCACAGCAAGCGAAGAACTGAGGATGTCAGAGAGAAAGGGAGAAAGAGCAAAGAGAAGATGACTCAGCAGAAGAAACGAATTTTCAAAACAGACCTTATTCAATATCATTTTTCACCAATTAAGGAAAAAATGCATGCTATAAACAGTTATTTAAAATACGTAAACTAGCTCATTTACATTTGTGTACATCAACAAAATGTAGTGTTTTCATGAATTAAGAAAAAACTCATGTTCTAAATAGTGACTTAAAAATATATAAATTAGCTGATTTGCATTTGTACACATGAACAAAAATGTGTTTCAAATTATTTAATAAGGTCTATTTTTGAACATAGAAAATGTGAGTGGATTCACAGCATCCCAGATTTGTTATATACACATTTATCGAGGCACTCAAAAATATTCTGAATATGCACCACAAACTGCCTTTTGAATGGAAACTTAAAATTCACCAAAAAGGTTCACCAGCTTGAATGTACAGGGTGAGCAAAAGTAGGTTTACAGATGTTCATACGGAACAAAGGTGGTTACGATTCTTGCAGTAGCTTTCTTAACTCCAAAGGATGGCTTCGCAACTGTAAACTGACTCTTGCCTACCCTCTGGGTTTGAGGCTTTCCCCAGCGGTCTCCGGGCAGCGGGTATCCCTAGGATCTCCACCTCATCCACAAGACAGAAGAGCTTGCACCCTGGCAACCATGGCTGTGATGTGCACGTGTAAAGCCAGACCAACTTCTCTCTCTGAGAACACGGCGCACGGAGTTGAGAAGTCAGGTTCTGAAGCTGGAACTCCTGGGTCTGAGTCCAAGCTCAACAACTCCTGCTGCCCAATTCCCTGGTCAGTAACGCAGGGCTACGGAGACGGTTAGATGAGCAAATGTATTAAAGCTCAGGAAGCCTGGAAGAGCAAGTTTATTTCCGGGGGAAACTGTTACCATTATACTTCAACCAAGGGAAATACTGCGAAGAGAAAAGGAGAGTCCACCAAAATCTCATCACATAACTTTTTTTTCTTTTTTTTTAAAGATTTTATTTATTTATTTTTAGAGAGGGAAGGGAGGGAGATAGAGAGAGAGAGAGAAACATCAATGTGCGGTTGCTGGGGGTCATGGCCTGCAACCCAGGCATGTGCCCTGACTGGGAATCAAACCTGTGATGCTTTAGTTCACAGCCAGCGCTCAATCCACTGAGCTATGCCAGCCAGGATCGTTTCTTTTTCTTTTTGCTGTATTTTTCCTTCCTGCATTATTGGCATTAGTCTAATCATTCCGCGTGTACAAATCTGTACTCTTGGCATGTTTACTTAATGTAGCATAAACACGTTTCTCACAGACACCGTGTTCAATAGCTACAGCCAATAAATTAATTACAGATAATAATTTCCTTAGTTTTTAAACAGCGAGGCTGCTTCCAATTTTAGTGTTAAAAGTAATGCCGTAATAAATGTCTTGGTAAATTTAGCATTTTCCACGTGCTGGATTATTTCCTAAGAATGCACTTTTCATATGTACGCAACATAGGGGCAGGACCATGTCTTTCGTTTTTATTAAGTCCCCAGAGACCAGCAGAGGGTCCAGCTCAAGAAATACTTGACAAATGAGTGAATGACTTCCACAGATTCTGTATGTTAAATATTGGGTGTAAGTTACACAGGGCAAAAGTAAGTTTACAGTTCTTTGTACGGAAAACAGATACACCAGTTAGCAATTACAAGAATAAACTCTGTGTTTCATTCACATACTTACAACTGTCAACCTACTTTTGCCCCTCCCTGTATATAGTTCTTCCATGTTAAATATTGGAGTTCATTAAAATGTAAATGCCAGGCACTAAAAAAAATAAGATACTCTCATTCTACAAATTATTAAAGGCATTATCAAATAGCATAAAAATGGGGCTATATATTTCTTTAAGTTGTATTTCTTTAAAAACCAATTTTTGAGTGTTTGTGCAAGTAATAGGTGTCGAGGTAAAACTACATACCTCCCTCCTCTCCGTTTCCCGGGGCTCCCTCAATTCAAATTCCTTGGACAATGACATCCTTTCACTAATAGGACATCCTTTCACTCAATTTTTATTTGCATTTCTGTAGCTACACATCTGGAAAAGGACCTTTCAAACCTCATTTCACAAGAGCTCTTGTGGCTCCCTCCTGGCCCTCGAAACAGTAAAGATATATTAAGGATGTTCCTGTTATTTTGTTAGTAAGTACTTTTTTCTAATTCAGCTTTTTAATGGGGTAATTGAGCTCTCTCCTTGAAGAACAAACATTTTTAATTTCTGAGGAATCCAACTGAGTCTTTGCACTGAGGAAGATATTCCCCCTACCTTTCCTCACCTTGAATCTTTGTCGTCAATGACTTCTTCAATCGGTGGTTCGGAGTGCTCCTTCCCTGTTCTTACTGGTTCTTCACACCACGAGCACACTTTTTCAGAACCTCTGCAAACATGGCTTTTCTGTGCCCTACACAACTCCTGGTTTTGTCTCACCTGCACTCACCTGATTTCGGGGTGGGCACCGTGTTAAACCCTGAAAGCAACCAACAGGTCTCTCGTGCTGCAGGCGAGTGAGAGATCAAACTCTAACGGAACCGGTTGCATGGGAACGTATTGGAAGTGGAGCTAGAGATTCCACGCACATCTTTTTTATGGCCTACGGTGCGTAGGAATCAGGCTTCTGAAGGATGTTTTGTTACCTTCTCTGGTAGCTGGAGAGAGTATTCCTAGAGTTATAAAAGCACTGAATATGTATATCTTGGAACACACTGGAAAGCAACCGTGGGCAAGCATTGCTAAAGCAGGAAGAAAGCACGGAGCTCCTCATTGATTCTATCACGTCATTGATATTAAAATGAGGCCCCCCTTCCTATTAACAGGCTAAAGCCACATCACCTGGACAAGGCAAATGAGTCAGCAAAGAGCACTTTTTCATAAAAAAAATATCATTGATTTCAGCAGTGCCTGTGGATTTTTGATATCAGAGTCTCTTTACGATGCTGGCAGTCATCAAGTGGATGTTTGTCGAAGCGTATTTCCCAGACGTCTAAATAAACCAGTTTTTGCTTTGATGAGTTTTATACTGGGAGCTGGAGAGAGACTGCACTTTGTAGGAATTTCTCTACTTTGAAAGTGTCACATATTTCTCTTTTCAATTTGCCTCTCACCCAAAATTTGAATGCTTAACGTTCTAGTTAGTTGGACTGCAGTTCATAAAAAAAATCTCCTACAAGTGTTTTTATAACAAAATAAGGGGGGGAATGATGCAGCGGAGGGCAGGGAAGTGTCTTAAAAAGAACAGATTCCACCGATGAACGGGGAAAGGCAAAAAACAGACCATTCGGAAACAAGGAAATGTAATGACTAACAAATATCTAGAAATAATTCATTCACACTAGTAAGCCACAGAATACTAATGAGAATATCAACACGAAACGGGGTTTTTTTGTTGATCAAATCTGCAAATGTTTCTTTTGAGAGTGTCATTTGACAGAGGCCTGCATGGGGTCGAATGACCACGTACGTCCACACTATGGGAAGGTCAACCGCATCACCCTGTTGGACACTTGGTGTTGTCCCTGCATCGGAAATCTGCACTCCGACACTGTGACCCCCTTAAGGGTGTCACTCAAATTGTAGAAGAATCCATATAACCAAGTGTCTTCACCATAGTGGCATTAAGATACAGCATCATTAAAACTCTAACCATAAAGAAGTCATCTCATGGGTGGAAATACTCAGCAAATGTTGTGAGAAATATTCTCTGAGGAACCCTTCGGAAGTCTTACTTTTAAACATTTGCTATAATGCCAATGAAAAAAAGCCAAATATGCATGCAGAACACAACATTGGCCCTTGTGATAAAAGTGAAAAAGAAAATACACTGGAAAAAAAAATGAGCCAAATACTTAACTATCAAGGTCTTTGGGTAGTGAGATGCCAGATGGTATTTTCTTTTTAAATCTATCTACTTGTCTCAATTTTTTTTCTTATACAATAAGCATATACTACATTAAAACTAAGTGCAAAGTGAATGACAAAAAGCAAAAAAATATGTACGTCAAGTGTCTGGGTGACAAGTCATCACAAAAGGCTTAGCATGCCATTCACAACTCAGGCCACAGAACGCGGTCCCACACGGAGATGACCCAGTTGGTTCGGAGAAAGCCGTGTATGTGCATGATGATCTCATTAACGGCGTTCTCACACAAACGCGTCTGAAATGTGAATGTGTTGAAACAATGTCAAAAATCTGGGTATGCATATCTTCGGCAACACTCTCTGGGGAGACAGCAAGTGTCTTCCGTGTGTCTCCAGAGAAAGAAGAACGTGTATGCGGACGAAAGGTGTGAGAAGGCCGAGTCCGGCCTGGCCCGTGAGCAGGTTTTCCCCTTCAGAGACACCCCCCCCCCCGCAGCAGGGCGGCCAGCCTGACCCTCCCCAGCCTGGACAGGATTTCAGCAGAGGTGGCAGGGCCATGTGCTTGGATGCAAGAAAAACCCCTTCCTCCCCAAACTTCCACCCCACCTTCATCTAAGTAGTCCCCATCTCTGTCAATGGTAGCCATGCCCACACAGTTGCTGAAGACACACGTTTGACTCTTCTCTTTCCTTTACCACTCCTAAGTCCTTCAGTGACACACATCTCAAATACACGCACTTCTCCCCAACCCCTCTGCCTCCACTCTGGTCCACGCCAGACCTTGTCCCCTGTGGAGCCCTGGAGGAGCTTCCTTGAGCTTCCCTCCAAGTACAGCTGCCAGAAAGATGTATCTACAGGCAAGGCAGAGTACGCCACTCACCTACTGTAGCCTTCCGACGCCTTCCCAAAGCACCACAGCGAAATCCCAGACTGAAACTCCTCTCCCTGGTCTATGTAGATGAATGTAACCTGGCTGGCTCCCAGCTATCTCTTGAACCAAATCTCCCATCATTTGCTTCAGCCATATTCCCTTTTCTCTTCTTTTTCTTTTTTTCTTTTCTTTTCTTTTTCTTTTCTTTTCTTTTTTTCTTTTCTTTCCTTTCCTTTTCTGTTTTCTCTTCTCTTTCTTCCCTCTGTCCCTCCTTCCCTCTCTTCCCTCCTTCCTTCCTTTCTTATTTCTTTCTTCTCCCCCTCCTCTTCCTTCTCTGTTTGCCACTGGCTTCCACCTAGATGTTCTCCCCAAAGTGTCTACAGCGCTGTTGATTCTTGCATACAGCTCTCTATTTAAATACCAGTTCCTCAGGGAGAACTTTCTGACGCCCGTGTAAAGTAGCCCCAAACACATATTCTCCCCCATCACTCTCTTTTACTTCTTCCTATTACCTAAATGCTACTTGATAGAGTATGTTTTTTTAAATTGATTCCACCCAATGCAAGCTCCATGACAAAGGAACCAGTACCAACTTTGTTCATTACTTCATTCAAAATGCCCGGTATAAAACTGTTTGATACAGATGCAACGAATGTTAGAGACACTGAGGTTCTGACCGAATTCCACACAAGGAGAAGAGTATCTGGAGAGACCAGAGACTCACCGGGGAGCCTTCTTAGAGAGTTTGTGACTTCCTTCAAGTCCCTCTGGCTCTAACGAAGCGTTCATTGTTTGGGAGCCATTTAACAATACAGAGACTAACGTAGTCTCGAGTGACACTCCCGGACATGGCGGCTTCCTGATTATCAGTGAACAGCACACCCTTTGAGGGGTAGGAGTAGCTATTAGAACAGCCACCAAGAACCCGTGGGCCCTGGCTCCTCCTTCCCCTCCTACCACTCTCGGACCCTTTCGTCAGTAGGGTGCCTGTCTCCTGCTGGTGGGTCGGCACCTTGAGGGGAGGCACCAGCTCCTAGCTGCACATCCAGTCCCTTTTGCACTTGACCCCTCCTAGTGTGCAAGCTAGTCTCGTAGTGGGCATTTGCATGCTGGTCCCTTGAAAAAAAAATTGTGAAAACCAGGCCTTTAACAATGTTTTCCAAGAGAGGGAAACCCTTTCAGCCTAAAGACTCCAAAAAATAGTAATGAACATTAGGTATTTAAAATACCTAAACCCATTTAGGTATTTTTTTTAAGATTTTATTTATTTATTTTTAGAGAGGGAAGGGAGGGATAAATATATAGAGAGAAAAACATCAATGTGCAGTTGCTGGGTGCTATGGCCTGCAACCCAGGCATGTGCCCTGACTGGGACTCGAACCTGCGACACTTTGGTTCGCAGCCCATGCTCAATCCACTGAGCTACGCCAGCCAGGGCCCATTTAGGTATTTTAACAAGTGTGATGCCACATAGGTCTTTCTGCGGGCAAGCGCGGTTGCAGATGTGGGAGAACGGGAAGGCAGCCCTGGGGAGAGCGAGGAACTCCGGAGCCCCTGAAGAGGGCTGAGGGTAAGAGGCCCTTCCCTCCGTCTGTCAGCCAAGCTGCCAGCGCCCAGATCCCTTCACAGACACGCCCAGCCAGAGGCAGTGCGGGGAAATGCAGTGGTCCCGAGCTGCGGAGTCCCAGAGGCCTGCCCAGATCACGGCCCGACCTCGGACATCCTGTGCTCCCTGGACAAGCCATCTGTTTCAGCCAATGCTCCGTATCTCTTGTGTGTAAAAACATGAGGGCAATACCTATGTCATGGAAACACTCCGATTGCGTAAACTTATGTATGGAAAGGCTTCTGAAATCTTTTGGCATCTACTGGATGCTTAATTGACTGTATTTTGCCATGTACAATGTGCATTTTTTTGCTCAAATCTTTGAGGGAAACATAAGGATGCACATTATACATGGCTATAATGATTACATACCATGGCTATAATAATCCTGTGTATGATGCACCCCAAAACATGGGCACACCTCATATGTGCAAAATACAGGTACGTGAACTTATTTCCTCCTTTCCTGAGCACAGTGGGGGGGATGGTGTTTTCACAGTAGAAATTGGCAGCACCTTAGTATCTCAGGTTCCCCACACTGCAGAAATCGGACCAGTCCAAAAATCAAAAAAGAAAACTGCACTCTCATCTAAAATCACCATTTCCCTCATGTTACCACCCAAGAACCAGCTCCTAGAATGAATGACCATCCCTTTTAGAAAATGTCTTCTCGGGCTCAGCATGGCTGAGGAAGCGGAGGTCACCCCCAATCTCTGGAATGGCAGAAGGTGGAGACGTGAGTTGAAGTAGGGGACCTAGGAAAAGAATAAGATGCCGAGTTCAGTTTGGGACTTGGTGAACTTAGGGTGTCTGTTCCAATGTGCATTTTCAGGAAGTGTTTGGACATACAGGGCTGAAACTTTGGAGTGAGTTTTGGTCTGCAGACACATCCTAAGGGTACAGGTGACGGGGTGTGTGTGTGTGTCTGTGTGTGTTGGGGAGGGAGAGTTGTCATCCAGAAAGAATGTGTTGAGTGAGGAGAAGGCTTGTTCAGAAAACACCCGTATGAATGGGGGGGAGGGTAGAAGCAGTGGGGGTGCTGGTGGATGTTTAATGCTCTTAGCGATGGAGGGGGGACTGATCTTTAACATTTGCCCATTTCTGTCGTGTAAATACAACTCCATAGCCGATTTCAAGAGACCAATATGACCTTCATAGGTTCACAAAGTTCTTGGGAAATTACAACCTGACCTTTGCGAGCAGGTAGGAGCCCACCCCAGCACACCACTCACGGCAGGGAGAAGAGGATGAAAAGGACTGAATTATAAAACGGCCAGGGAAGTGGAGATGACAAACTAAGACAACAGCACCATGAGAAGCAAGGGGCTTGACTTTCTCAGCAGGAATTGTGGTGATCAAAACAGAAAGGCCCAGTAAGTCTGCTCAGAACTTCATTGGGTTGCCATCTGGGCGTGAGTGACTCTCTGAGAGGCAGGCTCCGCAAGGGAGGGGTGCAGAGTCCAGCTGCAACGCGTTATCAGGGAACACACAGAAGGGAAGTGGAGAGGAGTTTACACAATCCTTTCTAAACACAGGCTTAGGAAGGGCAGGAGAGGAGTAACGCTAGTCCACAGTGAAAGGCAGGTCAAGGTCGTTAGAGCATAACCTGAGAGGCATGGGCTACTGGATGGGGAAGAGACAGCAGCCAAAACTTGGCTGACGACGATGCCCACCCATGTCAACAGGACAAGAGCATGTCAGGTGAGGAGGAGCACCACTGTGAGCCAGAGGAAGGAAGAGGCTCCTGGGAAAATCCCTCCGCCTGCCCTGTTATTGCCATCGCTAGCAGGAAAGAAGGAGCGATGGTCCGGCTTGATTTCTAAGGTCAAAGACAGTTGGGAGCAACCCCGATTCTGCCACGTTCTAGCTCTGTGATCTCAGGCAAACTCACTTCCTCAGCTGTAAACTGGAGATAATAACCATTCAGTAGTTTGGTGTGTTTTTTTTAATGAAGATACAGTTATCAAAAACATGTAAAGGACCTCTCAGGCTCCCTGGCATAGAATAGACTGTAGGTACATTTGAGTTTCTTTGCTCGGACCCTTACCAAGAGCGTTAAGGCATTTAAAGGAAAATTACAAACTTATCCTGTGCTCTACCCGTGATCGGGGAGGAAGGAAATGTTTCTTCTGCCGGGTAAGTCCTGCCGCTCCGGGCGGGATGAGATAAACAGGATGGACCTGTCCTCCCCCCACACACTCCTACAGTGCACAGCAGTGGTCAACCTTTCCACTCGTGGGCTGCTCCCGGCACCGCCACCGCCACCGCCACCGCCACACGCGGGGAAAGCCACTCATAAAGCCCTGGAAGAACCATCAGGACAAAAGATGTTCCATGAATATTTCTGATCATCCAATTGCATGTTCTGTTGGTATGAATCATGGGAGAGACGGAGTACACCTAACTTCGGAAGATAATACCTAGGAAATCAACTTGCTCCAGCTTTTCCTAATTTGACGTCAGCCTTTCTCTAGGAGTTCTTGATCTCATTTCTTAGATGAACTCCGTGCAACAGTGACATTTGTTTTAAATCCCTTAAATGGTGCCTTTGGGGCTAAACACTTAACTTTATTTATTTTCCTACAGTAAATATAAGAAAGTCAGGCTGTGACTAAATGGCAAAAGTCAGTCACTAATATTTAAATCAAACAAACTGATCCAAATATTTTAAGTGCCCTGGTTCACAGTGGTTACTGTACCCTGGATTTTAGGTAAATATTGAATGAGGATTATTTATATTAGTTGGTCAGAATTTGGAAAGTGGAAAAGGAAAGGTCACTTTAAGTTCAGGGAAAACTTCTGCCCACGGCCCCGTGACAGTGAAGTGGGCACCACTTCTCAGGAGAAAGCACCTGCAGGAAAGCCTCCAGCTTCCAGAAAACACCATCATCTTTCCGAGCACACATCCACTGTTGCTCCTCCTATCGCGTATGAAAATCCTGTCTGTCGTGCACCGTTACAAGGATCAGAAAGCCGTGTTTCTAAAATCTTTTCAAGTTGTCCACTTTAGTTAATAAATTCATAAATGTATTCTTATTGACGAAAAGAAAATCAGAATACCAGACAAATGTGAGTCTTCCCTCTATGTCAAACAACGATTCTTATCATTTTGTGTTATAGTTTGGGTGTTTATCCTTCAAGACATTGTTTATCTTCCTATGTATCTAATGTATGTATTACAGGTACACATGCACGTTCTCCATACATAAGTTATGTATGTATGTATATATAAGCCTGCTTTATACATAACAGTTATACAATTTTATATATATATATATATATTTATAAAATAACTGTTCTGTGTAGTAGAAAGGAATTTATAAGAAATGCACTCTACATTCTCAGAAAATTGCCACTTTTTTACACTAAACAATATCTTTTAGGCCATTCTGGGTTAGCATATTCTGTATTACTCTATGCGATGCAGTGTTTTATAATGTATGGATGCACATATTATGTAGGCTTTCCCCTGCTGGGGAAGAAATATTTGCAATACATGTGTCAAAAAGCTCTATTCTCAACATATACATCACTTCTAAAAATCAATAAGAAAAAGACAAACAACCCAATAGAAAAATTGGCAAAGGATGTGAATAGCCAGTTTGCAGAGGAAAACACAGATAAAAAAAATATGCTCAAGCTCCGCATTATCTAGACCCGCCGGCTTCAATGGTCCCCGAGACGATTTTAGGGGATACGTGAGATCAAACCTATTTTCATCATAATTGTATGGTATTTGCCTTTTTCTCTGTGTCGACGTTGGCAGTGGTCGGGCACGGCCATGGCGGGGAAAACCGCAGCGCCTCAGCGCAAAGTCAAGGCAGGGGCGCCGCACCAACAGGAGTCATTTCATCCTCACACTGTGCCCTGGGAGCTGAAGAAAGATTCCTAGGTGAAGCAGGAAAAACCGTAAATGGCTCTACACTCCTACCATTGAGTCCTTGCCTTTTTACTCTTCTGAGTGACAAAATAAGGGTGAATACCTTCTGTAGGAGAGACACTTGTGTGGCTGTTTAAGCTCAACTAGTGCCTTATTTCAGCCAACATCATTGTAGTTGAAACAACAACAGGTGAACTATAGTTATTCGGAGATACATTTTGCCAGGCACTTTCTCAAAGATGAGCGAGGTGAGCCAATCACTTCAAGGAAAACAACTGACGGTATTTGTTGCCAAGGTTCAAACTATGGGCTTTCGAACACAAATTAAATTACCGTAAACTTGTATCCGCCACTGACCGCGTGACAGCTTCCCAGCACTTAAAACTTTACTGATGAGGTCGACGGTGACATTAGTAACTGTGATTTTTTGGCCCTGCATAATGAAAAGGGTCAAATTTGGAAGATTTGCAAAATTCAGTGAACCGATATTTTTCAAATAACCAAAGCACGACATTACAAATTGATGAGTGGTTAAAAGATCTGTTCAAAGTGCAAGATAGACTAATAAATTTTACTATTACAAAGCAAGAAAAGTTCAATGGTATGGTTTCAGGTTCCACATTGACACTTATCTTCACAAAACTACTACTGCTAGAGCCTTGGGGTAGGAACGAAGAAGAACTATTTCAAAAGGCCATGAGACTGTCCCCCTGTTTTCTAAGCACCAGACAATGTGAGGCTGATTTTGTACATCCTTTCTTCAACCCAACAACATGTCGGTGTGCTGAATGCAGACGCTGATGTGAGAATCCATCTACCTTCTGTTAAGCAAGCATTAAAGAAATGTGTAACCATGTAAAACAGTGCCAATATTCCCATTTAATTTCTAATTTTTTTAGAAAACGTAATTTCTTCATATCACTGCCATTTTAAATGAAGAGTAACTGTTTTTTAAAATTTCTCAGCTTTCATTTCTAACATGGTGAATCTTGATAGCTGCTACCCAGAGAAACAAAACCTTGCAGGGGTCTTCAAATATGTTTAAAGAGTTTCCCTTCTGCCTGGACACCATTCCCCGAGACGGTGCTGAGGCTCACTCTCCCCCTTCACGACGGGCTCATGTCCCCTCCGCAGGGAAACCCCCCCTGGCACTGAGCTCCTTGACTCTCGCTTCCTCGTCTCAGCTTTCCCTTCACGTCACTTGCCAGCATCCAGGATAAAGTATGATCTCAGCCCCACCCCGGACATGGCCACTCAGTAAACATAGTAAAGAGATGAGCCCCAGTTCCTCACTTCCATAATGGGCAGTGTCCTGTCCCTCACCGGATTATTAATAATAATAATTACCATTTATTTCGTTATTAAAATATAGGAAGTGAAGACAGGCGCACTGCTGAACACTTCGCCAGCACCATCTCACAGAGTCCTGATGACACCCAATGAGACCTAAATGATCATTGTCTCCCACTTTACAGGTGGGGAAACTGAGGCTCAGGGGGGATGAGTCATTCATCCAGGTTCACAGCCCTGCCCTAAGTCAGGAGTGGCTGCCCAAGCTCCACGGAGTAAGCAGTGAGCACGCACATGGAGCTCTCTCCAAGCACAGGAAGTTGCTGTTTATGTCACCGCTCCCAAGGAGGGCTGGCTGTACAGGGTGCAATAACGGCCCTGGAGACAGAGGCAAGACCGTGCTGATGTCCCAGGGCAGCTGGGCCTCAGTGGGTCCGCAGGACCCAGAGGGGACTGCACCAGTGAAAAAAGGGACTCTTTCCTCACAAGGGACTTGCTTATTATTTTACTGTATTTTTTCCATTACCATTTAGCTCCCTTATACCCCCTCCCCCCGACAACCACCATCCCTTACCCATGTTCATGAGTCCTTTTCCCTTTTGCTCGGTCCCCCCATCCCCCACCCTCCCCCAGATCTGTCAGCCTGCTCTCCATCTATGAGTCTGACTCCGATTTGCTTGTTAGTTCAATCTGTTAATGAGATTCTACACAGGAGTGAAATCAAATAGTTCGTGTCTCTCTCTGACTGGCTTATTTCACTTAGCATAATGTTCTCCAGGTCCATCCAGGCTGTCACAAAGCATAAAATTTTCTTCTATGTTTACGGCCAAGTAGTATTCCATTTGTAAATGTCCCATAGTTGTTTTATTCATTCCTCTACTGATGGACATGTGGGCTGCTTCCATAGCTTGGGGATTGCAAATAATGCTGCAATGAACATAGGCGTGCTTATGTTCTTTCAGATTAGTGTTTTGGGTTTCTTTGGATAAATTCCCAGAAGTGAATTTCCACAGTGGCTGCACCAGGCTGCATTCCCACCACCAGTGCACTAGGGTTCCCTTTTCTCCACGTCCTCGCCAGCACTTGTCATCTGTTGAATTATTAATGATGGCCATTCTGACAGGTGTGAGATGGTATCTCGTTGTGGTTTTAATTTGCATTTCTCTGATGATTACTGACGTTGAGCATTTTTTCATACGTCTACTGGTCATCTGTATGTCCTCTTTGGAGAAGTGTCTATTCAGGCCCTTTGCCCATTTTTTAATTGGATTATTTTTTTTTGGTGTGGAGTTTTATAACTTCTCTATACATTTTGGATATTAACCCCTTATCAGACACAAGGAACTTTCTTAAACACTGCTTGGGAGGGGTGTTTGCAAAGTCCATGTTATGATCAGATAACAATCTGACACTAATTATTCTATTTCCAGCGGGCACCAAACCTGCCTTTATCACCCGCGGGTTATCTGTGCCGCCTGGAAGGAACTCCGGGTAAGGCACAGGAAAAAGGTGCAGGTATTGTTGGGGCTTCCTGCTGGCCGGCACACTGGCCATTGTTGGGTTTATTTTTTTAGACTATCGCATCACAATGATTTCGGCAACATCCTTTTTTCCATCCTGGACCTGATACAATATTTATTGACCTATGCAAACTGCGTCAGTGCACAGTTCTCTCTGTGTTGTTGTCCGTGTTTTTAAGGGTATTTTTTTAATCCATTAAACGATCTTGCTCATTGCCAGGTAATCGGCTCAGCCTCCAAACTTTAAATCATACCCTTTTAAACAAAAAGAGACCTTAGAACCTTGCTGGACTGCTACATTTTTGGAAAACGAGTAGCAACAACATTGCATTTTTTTTCTTTTTTTTCTTTTATTTAAATTGTTGTTGCAGCACAATTTTCTATCTTTTACTCCCATCCCAACCCACCCACCCAGCTCTTCCCTCCTCCCTCCCATTTCCACCCGCCCCTAGTTTTTATCCATGTGTCCTTATACTCGTTCCTGCAAACCCTTCCCCTTTTCCCCTGAAATTCCCCTGAAATTCCCTCTCCTCTCCCCTCTGAACTCTGTCAGTCTGCTCTTTATTTCAGTGTCTTTGGTTATATTTTGCTTGTTTCTTTGTTTTGTTGTTTAGGTTCCTGTCAAAGGTGAGATCCTATGGTATTTGTCTTTCACTGCCTGGCTTATTTCACTTAGCATAATGCTCTCCAGCTCCAGCTCCATCCATGCTGTCACAAAGGGTAGGAGCTCCTTCTTTCTTTCTGCTGCATAGAATTCCATTATGTAAATGTACCATAGTTTTTTGATCCACTCATTTACTGGTGGGCATCTAGGTTGCTTCCAACACTTGGCTATTGTAAATTGTGCTGCTATGAACATTGGGGTGCATGGGTTCTTTTGGATTGGTGTTTTAGGACTGCTAGGATTATATCCTAAGAACCCTAAAACACCAATCCCAAAGAACACTGCGTTTCTTGAGAGCACCGTGCACGTCAGGCACTCCACTCTGCATCAGCTCCGCAAGCCCTGCCAGCCCCCGACTGTCCTGCCTCCCATTTCACAGATGAGGGAGCTCAGCTAAGAGAAGCGGGGTTAACAACACTGTCTGTAGGTCACAGCCATGTCCTTGGATCCCCAGAAGTCCTACTCCAGACCTCTAATCACACCAGAGATAAGACAAATGCCGTTCTCGTGACATTTCGCCACTTTGGCAATTGCCCGAGTTCTGTGAGTACTGGCTCTTCAGGCGAGGCTCCCATTCCCGTTGTCAAGACCGTGGCAGGGCAGGCGGCTTATCAGGGGCCCCTTAGGAAGAGCCAGTCAACCAGGGAGTAAGTGGTATTTGAATCTATTGGGCAGCACTGGAGCTCTTCCGATGTCTCTCCCTGCCCCGCGTCCCCCACCCCATTACTTCTATTTGATGAAGGGGGGAAGCTTCAGCACTGAATCCTCCTGGCGAGACATGTTCTTTGCATCCTCAGTAGGTTCACATTGCGTGTTCCTATCACTGTCACTTTGGATTCTGTCCCTGCGTGGGGGCCAGAATCACAGGCTCAGACACTCATTACACAGAGTGTGTTGAGTCGGGAGGGGCTGTTCTCATTTCCTTCAAGACAGGAAGCTGAGGCCTTTCTTGGGGGGGGTACGGTTTTTCTGGGACACACAGACACTTGGTGGCAGAGATGTTACTCACCAAAAAAGTACCATTGCCTAAAACCTTGCTATGTGCAAGATACATTTCATAGTGAAATAACAATAATAATAGCAACAATAAAAAATAATTGCTGATGAACAGGGTCTGGCAGAAGTAACGCCTGCTTGAGGGGGGTTGGCAGGGTAATGATATGGGTGTAATCATTTGCACTTCTAATTTGAACTGTCACCTAAATATCATGTGATGTGCTTGAATGTGATTTGGTTGTGTTACCGAATTACATGCTTATGCTTTTGTAATAAAAGGGGCGTTATTTGTGTTGGGCCTTGTATATTAAGCTCTTAAAGTCTGTCAGGTACTATGCAAAAGCACTTCATGCAAATTTAAAAGTAATTTCATCCTTTCCAAGTCAGAGGCAAATACTATTACATCCCCACTTGACAGATGAGTCAACTTCTTGGAGAGGTTAGGTCAGTCGTGGAGACAGGATTCAAAGAGCCAGGCCTACCTGGCCATTTGGTCCTTACTTCACCGCAAACTGGGGAAAAATGCGCACAGTGCAGCCCTCCACTCCCTAACCTGCCAGAGAGGGTCTTCCTTACACGGATTTCTGCTGCGACAAACACTGGAAAAGACCGAGGGGCTCTGGAAGCCTGGAGAGGACCATCTTCCAGCCCGACAGGCATGTTCCTCCACCTACACTTTCCTGTGCATTTAAATACTAATGGGACTTTTCAAAAAAGATGTCATGAAAGCAAGTCCAGCCCAGTTCGGAGCCTTCATCTGTTAGGTCCAAGGAGGCCCCCTGTCACGGGGAAAGCAAAGCGGTCCTTGTCCATGAGCAGACGTGCAGTCTCCAGGCCAGCAGGCACCACTGTGGTAGACGGGACCTAAACGTCTACCTACCTGATCCCCCTCTGCTCCGATGGAAGGAAAATGACGCCAGGTCACCAGTGAATGCAAAACGCCAGGGTGGCCCGTTGGTCTGTTTTCAGTGCCCACGCTCCTATAACCAGGGCCCCGAGGCTGCCACCCACTAGCGGTGCGACCTCAAGCAAATCCCTCAGCACCCCTGGCCCCCAGTTCTTTCATCTGTACAAGTACAGGCGGTCTCTTCTGTGTGCATGCTCTGGGGTTCCTGACAAAGTGTCCTAAGATGATTCCGTTCAGCGCGCACTCGTCTCACGACCAGCCCATGCCGTGGAAGACTGTGTGCTAAAGCAGGCTTGGTGGCAATCCACACTGTGGACTCAGTCACGGCTGGTGAACGTATCTCATGCCAGCAACGTACTGACCTTGACAACACTGTAGTTCTTTACTGCCTGCATCTATACCTGCCCAGTGAAAAAAACTGGGTACCCCAGGGGCAAAACCACAGCTGCCAAAAAAGAAAGCAATCAAAGATAATTTGTCGAAAAGGCAGGCATTAGTGCTGAAACAAGGATTCAGCAGCTCACATGGAATACATGTTAACTAAAGGGAAACCCCCAAAGCAGTTTGCATCATTAGGGTGCGGAGGACTTCCTCCTGGCTTGGCTGTGAGTCTGTGAGGAACGCTATATATATATAAAACCAAGCATTGGAAAGGTCATAAAATATTTTTGTCCAACCATTCAATTATTTCTATTATCTTCTTATACCTACTGTACAACAAGGAAACGCAAGCAAGGACTCACTGAGTTGAGCAGACAGGGTGACAAACAATGCGGGGACTACGATTGTCAGCCAGAGCCCCGCCAGTTGTACCACCTCCCAGTAGGCCAGTCGGAGTTTCTTAACCTCAGCACCCTTGCTGTTCGGGCCGCTCACTCTTTGCTGTGGGGGGGGGGGGGTGGAGGGGGACTGTCCTATGCATGGTCTGATGTCCAGGAGCATCCCTGGCTTCTACCCATTAGGTATCAGTAGCTCTTTACTCTGGCTGCGAAGACCAAAAATGTCTCCGGCCCTGGCTGGTGTGGCTCAGAGGATTAAGTGCCAGCCTGCAAATCAAAGGGTCGCCAGTTCGATTCCCAGTCAGGGCACATGCCCGGGTTGTACGCCAGATCCCCAGTAGGGGGCGCATGAGAGGCAACCATACATTGATGTTTCTCTCCCTTCCATTCTCCCTCCCTTTCTCTCTCTCTAAAAATAAATAAATAAAATCTTTTAAAAAAAGAACCACAAACGTTTCCAGATAGTGACAAGTGTCCCCTGTGAGGGAAAATCACCCCCGAGTGAAAGCCTGTGCTGCTACAGGTGCCGCACGAGTGCACAATGAACAAACACCCTTCGGTCTCCTGTGAGGACGGGAGTGCAACTCCAGCCTCCCCAGATCACTCCGTTCACTTCTAACGTTCCCGCCGACACCAGCTCTCCTGGTCATCGCAGGTATTATCGTGCTGACCCTCTGCTTGAAAACACTCACGCCTCTTCCTCATTGGCTACAGACCGGCACAGACAGCTCCGTGCGGCCTCCAGACGTGGTTTCAGCCCAGCTCTGTTGCTCCCACCACAGGCCCGCGGCAGACAGCCCCCCAACTCACTATACTTGGCCGTTCCTCTTCTGCGCACGCTCTTCCCTCCGCCTGCAATGCCGTTCCTAACGTCCCAGACAGACACTGTGAATTCTGGAACCCACGCATGTGCTGTGAGCAATCCACAGGGGCCCGAGAGCTATTTGAATTGAATTGACTTGCGCTGCATTGAACTGACTCCTTGCTCAGTTGCCCCAGCACCCGACATTGGCCGAGCAACCCAACCACCACCTTAGGCCTGAGTTTCACGTGGTTGTTATGAGAAATAAAGAACGTCAAGAGGCTGCCATGTAAGAAGTTCTCAATGAACAGTTAGTCCTTGTATCTTGCTGTTCGTAGTTCTTTTAATCTATGAAAATTATTTCACAAGAATGATTCACTTTCTGGGCTATAAGAGCTACACGCATTTGGTACACAGAAATAGAACTGAAAAACTTAAAGTCTCTTTCTTTGGAGTAAAATACCATTTCCATTTTTGGTGATTAGGTTCTCCCTCGAAATTGCTGGAGACAGGAATACAAGTTTGATACCAGTGTAACTATAGAAACGGCCCTATCTTGTGTGAATCAAAGAGCCCTCCTGCTCTGGGTGAGTTCTCCCCGAACAGCGCTATCTGCGACCCACACCGTGTGCAGCCCTCGGCGGGTTTTAAGGACTTCCAGTTTCCCACGGGAATACAGGGAAGTCGGAATTCTTCAGCCAAGCGGGAACAGGAGAAACAGGAACAGCGCCGCCACCCTCCGCCCCTGAAGTCTGGCAAACTGGAAGCCCTTTGTGTAATGCTTATAAGGACGCCAAGCCCCACAGAGACCGGTCACCAGGAAAAGGAAGAGGATGAGGAAAGGGAAGAGGATCCGAGGGTCACAGCCAGCTGAGCAAAGGAGACATCCATCACCAGCACCACCCTGGCAGCCTGCACAGAGGGCACCAGCTCCACGGCCAAGGACATGGGAGAAAAACAACCTGGGCTTTGCTTTATTAGTTAAGTGAACAGGCTCCTTAAGAGTATTGATGTATTGACTAATGATTCCGACATCCAGCGTGCTGGGAGCTTACATGTTTAAAGGGCAGGAGTTACAAATCAACAAGTTATTAATTTAATTCCTCTTTGAACAGGTGCCAAAGGTAGAGAAAGCAGAAAGGGAAGAGCATTTATCATGTTTTTACATCAATAAACATGATTAAATAAATATCAGGCTCACTTCCCCTCTACTTTCTTAGCTAGGGAATCTTGAAGCTCAGGCTGAGGTGCCTTATTAAAATGCAGATCCCTGGGGCCCCACCCTCAGCTCTTCTGTTCCATGCCTTCTTGGTGTGGGTCAGAGAATTGTCACTGTCGGTAGTCACCTGCCACACCAACTGACCGTCATGCAGGTGGGCAGCAAAGCACTCTGAGAATGCTGTGTGCCACAGCAGAGAGCTGAGTCTTCGACAGCTGAGCCACGTGACCAGGCCCTGTCCAGTGGGTGGAAGCAATGTGCACCCCTCCCAGGCCTGACTCTGAGACCCCTGCCCCACCGTCACACACTCTGGGGCCGTTGGCTGGTCGGATGCAGAGGACCTAAGGGGAGCCCTGGGCAGGGAGGAGTGTAACTGCTACGTGAGGAGGTCCCTGAATGATCAAGTGGAACAGAATCCCATTCCTACTCCCACCAACCCACCCTGGACCACCCACGACATGAGGGAGACAGAGGGAAAGGGGGAAGAAAACCAACATTATCCTATGAGGGCGCTGAGCTGCCGAAGCTTTCTTACAGTACCTAGTCTAACCTGATGAATATACATTACTCTTTTCTATTCTACAATTTTATTAGATCTTTGCTCTGAAGATCCAAGGTAAATGTTTTAAGGGCAAAACTGGTACATGAACACAGCAGAAAGTCCAAGAGTGATTCATCACGTCAAAAATCCAAGCCTATCTTTGGATACGAGAATGAAAACCCCTTCAAATATAATAGGCCTCTTGGACTTTCTTTGCACATGCACGATTATGCCTTAGCTCTCTGACCCACCTTGGTGTCAAGTTAATAAAATAAATGTTAGACTCAGGTACAATGTAAAGGTTAGAGATTGGGGCTGCTAATTCTCTCCAGAGTGTTAAAGGCTCCTCTCGGGGCACCAGGAGTACAAAGACATCTGCTGCCAAGACAGGAACTCGGGGAGCCAAACCACCACTTAAAAGGTAGCCGCACCTCAAGTTCCCTTGGCCGAGCGGGGACCAGTGTTCACAAAGAGCTGCCCCGGCCCCCTGGCAGGAAGGAGGGAGCGTGCTGTGATGGACGCAGGTTTCCAACATGCAGGGACTCAGGACCGGCCTGGCGGCAGGCTCAGCTCCACGAGCCAACCCCAGGGACACAGCAGATCCTGACGCCTGCAAGAGATGGGCCATTTTTCATCTGTGCATTGTGTCCTTGCCCATGACGCCAGCCCCTCAGATGGAGGGTAGCATCTCCAACTCCCCTCTCTCTCTGTAAGCCAAATCAGCCCCACACCAGAAGAGCAAGTGACTAAGAGTGTGTGACTCAGCACTGCACAATGTGGTATCCACTCATGATGATCCAGTCTGACTTTGGAAAGGAGAGGGCTGGGGTGTTCCTTCACCTTGGAGAGCTCAGGCGTGGTGTCTCCCACTCCCGCTGCCAGCCCCACGGGCCTTTGCACTGCACCACGCACACGGCAGACTCATTCCCGCCCCTGAGCTGTCCGCCTAGAATAGCCTTCCCCGTTCCTCCACGCGGCTCACACGCCCACCTCCTGCAGGTAGCCTCTGCTCCACTCTCGCCCCGGACAGACTTCCCCTCGTGGCCCAAGTCAGCCACCCCCATTCCAGCCGCTCCAACCCCCTGTCCCATTTTACTTCCCTCCAAAGGCCTTATCGCCACATGGAAGTCCAAGAATTGTTCTTCTGACCTAACAGGATATCTCCAGAAGACTGGGCGATAAGAGCTGCAGAAAAGGAAGGCAGCCATGCAGGATTTTTTTTTCCTGAGTGCCATTGTAAAACACTCGATACACAAAAAGGCATCGGCACGGAAAACACACACACTGGAAGGTTAATGCAAACGTAAGTTCCAAAGCAGCACACTGGAGAAGACTGGGATACACTGGACGCTATGAGATTCTGGTGACGGAATAATAAAAGTCTGTATACTACATTACCTTTTTAACTTTAATAATATGTTTAATAAATGAAATAAATACACACATAAATGTGTCAACTAAATTCAATGGATAAACCAAAGGCTATTGCGACATAAAGAAACACTGCGCAGGCTATCTGGTCTACCACCTTCATTTGCCAGATAAAGAAACCGAGCCTCAGAGGGAAGTGAACTGCCCAAGGTCATACTCAAGGTTAGTCAATGAAGAGAAAGAATGAAAAGCAGAACTTGGCCTCTAGGTCCAGTGCTTTCCCCAGTGCCTCGTATTTCACAGTCAAACAATGGAATCTTTTGGGAAGGACAAATCCTCTCAGAGGATGAGGACCGAGCAGTTATAACCATGTACCACCCAGCACAGAAGCATTTCCTGTTCACGGGACACTGCCTTCACCTCGGTCCTCTTCCTTAGCCCACGTGCTTAGCCTCCTGGAAGTTCTGTTTCCTCCCATGGGGTGTTGCTGATGGTGATGGTGGTGGTGGTGATGATGAAGAATGGTGGTGGTGATGGTGAGGAGGAGGAGAAAGAGGATGCTGGTGATGTTGATGATGCTGTTACAGATGAGGATAAAAGTGGTGAGGATGCCAGCTACTACCATGTGTCAGGCATCAGGCTAAGGGCCCCAGTGCCGGGCCAAGCCGGGAAGGATGCCGCCTCACCAGACACCATTTCTGCCAGTGCCGTGGTCTGGGACTTCCCAGCCTCTAGAGCTGTGCAAAGGAAGCGCCCGTTGTTCAGGCCGCCCATGCTACAGCGTTTCTGTAATAGCAGCCCAAACTGACTGAGACAGGTGTTGCCCTAAAGAGAATATAAAATTGTAGGTAAGATGGGGCTTCTAAAACCACCAGGTTACACGAACACTGTGTAACAGTATTAATGCATCTAATTCTAATAACATCCTGACAAAGCCGTTACTGTTACTATCCCCTCACATTTTAAAATGAGGAAACTCACTCACAGTCAGTTGAAAACTTGGCCAAGGAATGTTTGACCTAAAAGCCGAATGTGGACAGGCTGGACCAAGGGCCTGAATTCTTAACCACTACACCATGGGTGTTTCTAAAAGTTATGCTTGTTCTTGAGGCAGGAAGTTTTTCTTTTATTTATTCTTTTAAATGTTTTACTTATTTATTTTTAGAGACAGGGGAAGGGAGGGAGAAAGAGAGAGAGAGAAACTTCGATGGGAGAGAGAAACGTCAATTTGTTGCCTCTAGTATGTGCTCCAACGTGGGATCGCATCCACAACCCAGGCATGGGCCCTGACCGGGAATCAAACCGGCAACCTTTCGCTGTGTGGAGTGATATCCAACCACCTGAGCCACACTGGTCAGGGTAAGGCAGGGGGTTTGAATCATAAGGGTCCAGCTCACATCCTTCATCTCCTGAGTTTGGAGCTGGTCGTAGCTGAGAGGCAGATGTTTACTCTCCGCTGTGATGTGTGCGCTCCTTCTCCAACATAACAATCCAAAAAGTACCCCGTTATTTCAGTCCCTAATTTGGAAGTGGTCTAGGAGATCGATGTCGAGATCCAAGAATAGCACTGAGCAAGCTCCTCGAGTCTGTCTCCCAACTGGCAGCGTTTTCCAGACTGGCCTCTCAGGCTCTGGGGCTGTGTTCATTCAGGTGCGTGATGCGAGCTGACGTGAACGGGGGCCCAGCCTGGAACGCCAGCCCGCAGTGGCCACGGGAGCCACGGAGGTTTTTGTGCGCGAGCAGCAGAAGCAGGCCACCAGACTCAGAGGCAAGCAGGACACGTGGAGGATGCCGTGGACTGGCAGTGGTTAAAAACGAACTGTAACCACAATGATGTGGGGCGGGGGGGCAGCTGAGAAAGCCCAGGAGTCTCCCCACCGTCAGGAGGAAGACCCACTGCATCCGTAAGAAAGGAGTTTGAAGCCGAACCTAGACTCAGAGACTGTTAGAATTGAAAGGACGCTTAAACGTCCTATCAGTCCAGCCTCCTCATCTCACATTAGAAAAGTGACGGCCAGGAAGGTGAGTGGCTCCTTCGGAGTCGCAGGGCTGCCCCGGGCTCTGCTGCTCTGCTGAAGATGGGGTGTGAACAGGGGGCGGCCTCGCCTGCTGGTTATGGAGCTCTGTGGGTCACTCCCCCTACCCTTAAAGTGACCCCTCCACCAGGTGCAAAGACCCTTTCTGGTGGGACCCCACCATCTCTGTTGCCCACCCCCTACAGCATGCCCCCCCACCCACCATCCTGACCTCCAGCTTCACTCACTCAAACAAACACCAAGCCACTCCGGCCTGGGGACCGACACACGCCACCCGGGACGCTCTTCCCTCAGAGAGCTGCACGCCCCACTCTGCAGCGAGCTGGAGCCACCCGAATCGGCTCTCCTCCCACGGTTAAATGTTCAGGGCTTTTGCGACAGTTGCTGATTTACAAGTGAATGGATTATATCAAAAACGCAGGTCATAAATACTCAAGGCTTCTTAATTATTTTGCTCCATTCCACTCTCCTCTGTACTCTTGAGGTTAAGGCTGTGGTATCTCTGTGGTGGGACGATGACCCAGTGGTGGGCATGGCTTTCCCCAAGTCCACGTTCAGTGGCTGCACGTTGGGAGCTCGCAGCTGGCCCTCGTGGGAATATTTACACCACAGAAATTGTCCAGGGCTACAAACCTGAGCTTGACCTTTTTTTGGTTTGTTTTGTTGATTGTCTGGACTTCCAGAAGGGATGGGCAGAAAGGCTAATAATGCAGAATAAGCCTACAAGTGTGTCAGGTCTGTAGCCAGTATGTTGTGAATAACACAACATGCCAGGAAATGCGCTTCCAGTAACTGAAAACTATTGTCCTATTCAGAAGAGAAGCAACTCACGCCATCGGTGAATGAGTGAAATTCAGACACTCATAGCTATTGTTTCACTTTCTTCTTATTCATTTTGTTAAGAGAAAACAGCCAACATCCATGTCAGAACACCACTCCTGTCAGTTAAAATTGCAGTTTGGCTATGAATTCCAGAGTTCAGCAAAAATCAGTGAAAGCATTCTGGGAGAATTAATTGGCTACAGAGAATTTATAATAAAGAGTATTGGATATTTTATTATTCATAAGCTGTGAACTATCTGTCAGTAAAGTTTGTAATAAACATATGTAATACATGTTTCTTTCTTTATTTATTTAAAAACATTTAGAGAACCAGTTAGTAGAGAGTTACCCACATACCAGTGGCTTCACTCCTGCACTCTATCTGCATCTCTGCTCAAATGCCATCTCCTCTGAGAAGTCTTCCTTGATTGCATCAGTGCTGTCCATGATAGCTCGACTCCATTTTATTAGTCTTCATAGTATTTTACCACTGCATATTACTAGTTCAGATATGCCTCTGTGGACTCGTTTGTTACCTGGTTCTTCCACTGAACTGTAAGTTCTAAAATGGCAAAAACACACGACACAAACCAAACCTTTGTTTTGGATACTGCTTCTCTTCCTCTTGTGCCAAAAATAGATCTCTGGTGCATAGCAGGCACTTAATATTTTCAGAAAAATGAATGAGCACAACAGGCCTTCTCAGATTCTCATGTAAATTCACGGCATCTTTTGTTACAAGTAAACGTAGGGGAGACCCTAGAGCCCTCTTATCATGTAACAGTCAAGGAGAACCTTTGCAATTAGGCTAGAAGTCAGTACGAAAAGAAAAGAAACAGAAAAAAAGATTGGATAGCTTCCGACCTTATTTTTTTTCAGCCAAAGATGACAAGATACACACTTACGTTTCTTATGACCTCTGTAAACGAAGCAGGGAAAGCCAAAACCCACCGGGTTCAAACCGAGACGGCCCAGATCACCTGCGGGGTAATTTTCCTTCTTCCAAGACTGCATTCTAAGAGTCCCACCGACAACTCCGTGGCCAAGGAAAGCAACCAGGAGGGCCTCCCTCTCCACTGGGGAGTTAGACAACTCGAGAGGTGGGGCGGTGAAATGCTGGGGAGGAGGCTGGCTCAGACGGGCATCTCCACGGCACCCACTGGAAGAACAGCGGGGTCGCAGGGGACAGTTCAGCCCAGCAAGGAGAAGCCCGAGGGTCCTGGGCTAGGGGCTCCCAGTATCCGGAGAGCAGAGGGCTCCCCTCCAGCAGAGAGAATGCACTTGCTCTGTACGAGTTCAGAACGTGGTCTAGGATGGAATGGGACTAAAGACTGACTTGGGTTTAATTATTTGCACTTCTTTTACCAATGGCCACTGTAAGACAGTAAGATAGATTGCCTCAAAATGAAGCCGGCTGCCATCTCCGAAAGTGCTAGAACAGACGCCAGGGAGGGACCGGGCAGGGCAGACGAGGGCATTTCATGTCCAGCCTGTGGTGAACCTTGGTGGTGTTGGTGGTATCTGTTCACCCAGAGATCTTACGGCAAAACATGTGCTTTCACATTGAGCTATCTACACGTAATCTTATGTCTTAAAAGTATAAACCAAGCCTTGGCTGGTGTAGCTCAGTGGATTGAGCGCGGGCTGCAAACCAAAGCGTCGCAGGTTCGATTCCCAGTCAGGGCACATGCCTGGGTTGCAGGCCATGGCCCCCAGCAACTGCACATTGATGTTTCTCTCTCTCTCTCCCCCCACCACTTCCCTCTCTAAAAATAAATAAATAAAATCTTTAAAAAAGTATAAACAAAGAAAAAACAAATCAGTTGAATTCTAAGGAAGTTTTCTAAAACAATATTTTAATATTCTTTTATATTATTTAGCATATTTTTCATCTTAAAACCCAACATTCTGGAAAAACAGAAGTGGTGGCAGAATAGGTTTTTTGGTGGTTTTATTGCAGTATGATATACAAGCCATAAAATTCCCACGTTTTCAGTTTTAGTAAATTATCAAGTTGTACAACCCTCTGCAGGACCAGGTTCAGCACCTTCCCTCGGGTCTATCACGGGAACCCCTGTTCCTGCCTGTCCCCACCCACCTGACCATACAACATGGGGCCTTTGGTGACAAATGTCACTTATCCAGCATCGTGTTTCTGAATTTCATTCATGCTATAGTATCCACTAGAACTGCATTCCATTTTTATGGCTTAAGACATATTCCATTGTGTGGCTCTACCACATTGGTTTTATCCATTCACCAATTAACAGACATTTAGGCTATTTCTATTTTCTTGACTGTTACAAAACGATGATAGAATCACTTTTAAATATCTCAATTCCCCACATAAAGCAGAGTTGTAAAAAAAAACACAAAGCCCATGGAAAACATTTACAACATTAAGTGGCAAAACCAAAAAGGCATCAGTAATTATGGCAATGCATAGGGTAGGAACTCCACAGATCTTCAAGTCCAGGTTTATGCAATATTTAATGAAAAGATGTTTAGAATGTATGTGAAGGTGAGAAAGCAGGTCACAAACAACAGCGAAGTAAAATCCCAAATCTTTCTCTTTACATACGATTTCATTAATTCTCATTGCACACGTCCCCCAGTATCAAAGGCTCTGGGCTCTGAAGTCTCAATGTATGTTTCACAATAATATGTTAATTTACCTTCTCTGTCAAGCCATCGTTGTCATGGCACCTGGGCAAATATTATTTTCAAAGCCACGTAATTTGCAGGATGGGTATGAATGACTTGGAAAAATATGGGAGAGAAAAATGGATCACTCCTTAACCTCTCAAAACCAAACGGTGAAAGTTAAGGATAGGGGAGACCGTGCATCCAAAAAGATTAGCCACATCTCTAAACATCGACTTTAAAACGAGGCAAGCTCTACATCATGCAAAGCCTGCTCACAGCCCAGGGGCAACGGCTTTTTTAAATACATTGTTTTGTAGAAGGCGGCGGAACCGACACTGTCGGCAGCGCAGGATTTATACTCTACGGAAAACTGTAGACGGCTACGAATCAAAGAACAATTCAGAAAAGTCGGACCCTGAATATGAAAAGTCTTAGGGATGCCTAACCGATTTGTGTCACGCATATTCCTGTTTACATATGCACAAGAGTGATACCGGGCTAGTAACATGTCAGAGTCTGTGAGGGTTTTCTTCAGTAAGTGTGAAACAAAATCCTACATGAAAAGAAAAGGTGCCGTGAACGCTAAGACACACGCCGAGGGGGGCGGACCCCGACAGCCGCAGGTTTGCGCGTTAACCGAGTCTGCACAGGAAGAAGCGGAAAGGGGCCATGGTTCACCTGACGGACCGGAAAACAAGGGACCCAAAGAGACAGCCAACAGGTAGTCACCGGAAAGCGAGGCAGGCCAGATTAGAAGCAGCAGCAGAAACTTAAAGGGAAAACACCAGAAAGTTTGCACCAAAAAAAGCCCACGAATACTACACAAGGAGCGGGGTGTGCCTGAACAGGGCCCCTGGCCTGGGCTGGTGGCGAAATTCTGATCTTGGCTGTGGGCAGGTCACCTCCCTCTAGCACCTCGAGCTCTACAAAGTGAACTGACTGATTCCAAAATAAATTTTTAGCGTTACCATGGTTACCTGATAAACAGCAGATCCTGCGTCCTACCCCAGACCTCCTATACCAGCGAGCCTGAGGGCCAAGCCAAGGAATCTAAAAACCATTCAAGTTTATGGGGGGGAAAACTTATGACTAATTTTACTTAAAATTATTTTTAAAAATCAACAGCATTTGGGAATGAATCATATGTTGAGTCAGCATGGGCATGCCTTCCAACTTCACAGAAGGGAATTCGGTCCAGCGAGACTGCGTCTGGAGCCCTCTCCCAATCCACACTGGCGCGAGAGGGCCTAGCTGCCGCCCCGTGGCCGCTCGGCCGTCTTTACCAGAAGGGCCGGGCCAGCCTGCAGGGCAAGGGGACATCCTGTGGTAGAAGCCCACTGCCAAGGTCAGTCAAAGGCAGTCTACCTTTCAGGGATGGTGCCTGCCTCGTGATGAAGCAGCTCACACACCAGCAACACCATCATCCAACTAGAAAGCTCCAGAGTCTACAAAGCCCCTGCATCCTCCTCCTCTCAGTCTGACCTGAGAGTGAGATAAGCCAGGCGGTGAAAGACAGATACCACAGGATCTCACCTGCAAGTAGGACCTAATTAACAAAATGAACAAATGAGCAAAAATAGAGCCGGAGGCACTGAAATAAAGAACAAACTGACAGTGACCAGAGGGGAGGTGGGTGGGGATAATGGAGGGGGACGGGGGAGGGTCATCAAGGAATATATATAAAGGACCCATGGACAAAGCCAAAGGGGGTTTGCATCAAGTGTGGAAGGTGGGGATGGCTGGGTTGGGGGAGGAGAGGTGGGGGGGAAATGGAGACAACTGTACTTGAGCAACAGTAAAAAAAAAAAAAAAGAGAGAAAAAATAAAATGGAAAATAAAAGCAAGGAGAAAAAAAAAAGAACCCTCAGTAAGAGGGAAGGGATGCACTGTAGGAAGAAAGTGAAGGTCACCAAGGGAGACCAGGTGCACAGAAGAGGTGAGCTGGGTCCATGACCTACACCCACGCTTCTGGTCCTGCCACCATCCCCCCACTGGGCCTTGCCACACCCAACTCAGTGCCATGAAACCATGTTGCATCACCATGTTTCAGAGACACTGTGAAGGTCTGGACAAACTGAGCATGGAGACCAAAATCCTTCTTCAGTACCTTACATGCCACAATTCCATAAGCCCTTAGTATTCTGGGTCTATTTCTTTCTCTGAAACGCCTACCAAGTTGATTGATAATTTATGCAAGGATGATCTGCTGCATTTAAATCTAGGGGTGCACACCTCTGCCCTGACGCTGCCTCTAATTTTTTCCTACTTCATTTTCCTTAAGGAAGTCAAAACTTGGTAGACCCAAAAGGGTTACCACAGCGTTCAAAGCCTGAAGTTTAAAAGATAAAGAGCAGCGAGGGTCACCTGAATGTATCACATTGCACCTGTTCTATATAGTATCTTTCTCTACTAATAGACGATTAAATGTAAATCCTAATGTACATTCCATTTTACATGCAATATGGGTTAGTTACTGTTGCTATGGAAACCTTCACTTTTGCATTTACTGATTTTAATTCTGTGACATTTGCTGACTTGAGTACAATGTAAAGTTTATAAATATAACATACAGGTTTGTGGAGGGCTGTTTTAAAGTATTCAATTTGCATAGATAATTCCATCACAAATCTCTAGGTACATCAGGGGAAAAGGCATTAAGCTGGTACCCACTAACAGTCATCAGCAAACAACAGGCTATTTCCAGAAATAACTATTTCCATTGATCCTTAAAAAATCTCCTTCCGCTAACGAGATACCCTCTCTGTTGTGCAAGACTTCGAACCACTGATTCAGTGACAATATCCCAATGTGGAATTTTAAAAGTAATTTTATTTACTCAAAATGCTTTTAATCTCTTACCTCGTTTTACCTTTCATGTTAACCTGGTGAAAGAGATGGACGGCACAGGTGTGACTTGAAGAAAGAAATGACCCCACATTAGGGACTGTTGCTAACCCTTCGGCTTCCAGCTGGAGCTTCAACAGACTCAGTGCAACCATTGTCCTCTGGTCCCTACCATTCCCTGTCTGAGTCGCCTTTGTGTCTTCAGGTTCTAGCACAGTTCCCAAATGTGCAATAAATGTATACTCGCCAAATGTCCCTACATTCTTTTGATTCTCTATGCCTGTCACTTAACAAATATAGAACCTGAGACTCCTAATCATGATGCAAAATTATCAAAAGTTACCTAGAGAATCACTGAGAAAGTAGAGGTGTCAATAAGAACTAATTGAACTGACGGACATTTAGGATGAACAGCCAACACTTCTGAGGGTACTCACAGAGGCCTGGGTGAACCTCCACCACACTGGTCTAGAACCACAGGGAAATAAATTATTTTACAAGTCTTCCTAGGGAAAGCATGAATCAGGAGGCTGCACACACACTGATATACTATACTGACAAAAAAGAGAGCATGGCCCTGGCTGGCGTAGCTCAGTGGATTGAGCCTGGGCTGTGAACCAAAGCATCGCAGGTTCGATTCCCAGTCAGGGCACATGCCTGGGTTGCAGGCCACGGCCCCCAGCAACCGCACATTGATGTTTCTCTCTTTCTCTTTCTCTCTCTCTCTCTCTCCCTCCCTCCCTTCCCTCTCTATAAAAAAATAAATAAATAAAAATCTAAAAAAAAAGAGAGAGCATGTACAAGGAGCATTTTAAGTGTCTTCATCAAAGTCTGCACAGTCAATAAAAGGAACAAATTTAACCAATATTTATTGAGCTTCTATGCTGCGTCGGATGCTGCTAAACAATCTTACACTAGTGAAGGGTCTATAGTGGTACCTGGAGAAGGGGAGAGGGGATGAAGAGATGAAGAAAATGAGAACGCCATACTTAAGGCTTCTGGGGAAAAGGAAGACAGGCCAGCAAAATGGCAAATGGGCTGAAGAGAATCACAAGAGCTTTTCGAAGACAAGAGGCACTTGAAAGAAAACAGGACCCCTAATAAACAAGAGAAAACAGAACTAATGAGACTCAAAAACAAGGAAGAGAAGGAACTCTGAATCAATCTTTGCTTTAAAAGGATAAAAAGCATGTTGAACTGGTACGTAACAAAGACGTGAAAGGGGAAGCTAATCAAAGTCGGCCGGGGGAAGGGACGTGGGAAGTGCACGGCTCAGGGGGCGCGGAGGAGGAGTTGGACAGAGCTGATGGACACACGGGATGCTGTTACAGCCAGTTCAAGTGGGTTCTGGGAAGCAGGTAGAGTGAACACCATTAAGCTATATATTGATTTGGGGCTTGAGAACACAGGCACATGCTGTTGACATGAGTGGATAGAGATGAAGCATGAGAAAAGTCCCTGCTCCTAGTCTAGTAACCCTACAGTGAGGCTGGAGACCTCTCCTACCCAGCATCCTCTATGGCCAGTTCATAGCCCACCACAGAGTCCCATCCATGCTCATCTGCCCCCTGACCCCGATGGGCTCCAGGCTGACCCAATTCGTTGTCATCTTTCGGCTGGAAAAGTCTTAACATCCTTCTCTAACTTGTCTTCCTGCCTCTGCTCTTAACTCCTTCCAAATCACTCTCCGCTCAGCAGCCTGGGTCATATTTTCCAAATGCCCATTTCGTGATGTACCCTCTTTCAAACCTCTTACCAAAAGGCACAAGCTTTCCATGGCTCTTAGGATAGTTTTTGAAAAAGCCAAAATCCTTAATACGAACTGTCCACAGTCAGACGCAATCTGGCCCCAACATGGACCTTCGGCCTCAGACCGCGTCTCCCATCTGACCCCTCCCTGCTGTCCGCACTCCAGACACCCCGGCCCCCACCCGCCACATGACCTCTGCACTCTGTTCCTCTTTTAGAGAGCAACCTTGGCAGCCCATGCCCCTTTTTTTCTAATTAAATCTCATTTGTTCTTTAAATCTCAACTAAAATTCCCTTCCTCGGGGAAGCCCTTCCTGAGCACAGCTCCCACCCGCTCTACAGAAGCACGCTAGACTCTTCTCGTGCACCTATCACACGGTGTTGTACAGTGAGCGTTTGAACCATTATAACTGCATATTAATTAGCATGATTATTTCATGGCTGTATACTCACACCGCAGTCAAATGGGTTGCTCGGCTGTCAGTGTCCAACAGGACAGGCCCGTGTCTGTTTTTAAGAACCACTATATGCTAGACTCCAGCTCTACACAAGGGAGCTGAACATACTCATGAAGGAATATGGTTTTAATGGATCTACCCAAGGACATGCAGCGGTTCCCTGTCA